>NC_088801.1:53865193-54180749 GCF_011386835.1 Chrysemys picta bellii
TACCTATCTGATTATTTTTACCATTAAAATGTTTAATAATAATGATAAGTACCTCATCAAATACACTGTGTCCCCTAGACATTGATTGCAAAGTGCTGATCACTCCCAGATGCACAATGGGAGTGCGTGGGAGGGAGGGGGAGTGGTCCTCAGTGTTTTGCTGCAAGCTGGATCAAGGCCAGTGCATGTCCTGCAAGGTTCATGTCATGGTCATTATCCAAACAGAATCCATAAAGTTTTGGTCCTCATCTGGGGCACAGATAGTTACTTGAGATTTCAGAGGCAACAGAGGGGTAACCTGCCTGCAGGACACAGGGGCAACTATTTCTTAATGGAAACGTCTAATAGCAAACACGGGTGGGTGTCAGTCAAAATGTCCTTGTGACAAGAGGAAAGCTATAGTATAGGTGCCCTGCAATGTGATGCCTATGTGGATAGCCTGGCCACATAACTTTAAAGGACCTGGCTAATTATTTGTGGGTTTGGGTAAAACTCAGAGAGACCCTGAACTTGGATCATTTCAGGTTTCTACCCAAACTCTTCTTGCAGCTCTATTACTAATGCTTGTGTGTATAATGAATTACAGCAATATTGCACAATCTCAAAGTAATAGAATTATAACATTCTTATTAAGTTGAACTTCTAAAAAATATTTCTATAACTATCCTGTAATGATGGCAGATATACTAAGTCTTGCCAATTAAGCATGATGTATAAAATTCTGCAAAATGTGTTCTTTATTTATATTCATAATATACTTTTTACTTGGATAAATAATAAAGGCACTATTTGTCACCTCCCTAGTTCAGTAGCATGCATATTGCCTGAAGGATCTACCACATTATTGCTATAATTCTGTATTAGATTATAAATGTCTTTGAATCCCATTTCCTTGTGGTATTAATGGTGGTGCATTCCACTTCCTTTTGCACAATTAGAGTCTAATGACCTAGGCCAATATGGGATCATTGTGATTAAAACCTTTAGCAGAAAAAAAAAAAACCCAAAGCCTCCAAGCCCTGCCAAACAGATATTTTCCAGTTAATTGGAGTGTCCTGTTTGTTTTTCAAAACCCCCCTGACTTCTGGAAGAAATCCCTTCAAAGCCTGTATTATAAGGTTAGCAAGAATTTATCTCTGTTCCACATGCAGAGGTTTGAGTCCTGTGTGATTTTTTTTTGTAGTAATTGTAGAGGAGGTCTAATCTAATACACACACATTCTGAAGTGCTCAATTGGCTTTATACTAGAAGATATGTTATCAAGTTTCCTCTTATAACTTTGATTAGGTATAAATCATGACTAGCTACTCATTTTTTCTGCATGATTATGTTAAAAACAAAATGTGTGTTACATAAGGAACTAAAAGCACAGATCAAGGCACCCAAATTTTAGCCAAACAAGGGCCTAATTGGTAATTTAGCAGATGCCTAAGGGCTTTCTATAATCTGTATGAACTAGAGCAGAATGAAATACATTTACCTTAATCTTTAATAGGAAAATGTGGACTTTAGCAACAACAGGTCCCAATGTGCCATGATCCAAGTGGCCTGTTTTCCAAATCTTTTCTAAGATTTTTTTTTTTTTTCAAAAAGAGTGGTTATCAAAATTATTTTTTTATGAATTTTTCAGATTCGATTTCATTCTACCAAAATAATTCAAAATTAACCATTTAATTAAAAAGAAAATGTAAAAGTGAAAGTAACTTTCTCATAAAGTGTTCGCTTTTCACTTTCAAAAGTGAAATTTTAACACCATTAGAGTAACACACTAATTTTAAAAAACAAAAACAAAAACCAAAACCCCTTTCTCTCGGTTTTTAATTTTCTGTGGGAGCAGGTAATAAACTAACACTGACTTTTTGTCCAGTGGAAAATAATTAAGAAGTGAGACAGAAATTTCCCCCTGCACACATACTTTTTCTTACTTTCCCCCTCCTTTTCCCCACTGGAAAAAGGAGGGGAAGGGAAGAATAAAAGTGACAGAGTGAGACTTTCTCACAGAAACAAAACAAAAATGTTCAAAATGACGTGATGTAGGAATTATTATGGGGAAGTTCTATGGCCTGTGTTACATAGGAGGTCAGACTAGATGATCACAATAGTCCCTTCTGGCCTTGGAATCAGTGAAAATGGAAAAAAAAAAAGACATACAATAGTTTGAAAAGATCATCATGATTAAAAGACCATTTTAAACTATCTCTACTGTTCAATCTACAGGCTGCACATTTGAAGAAATCCCTGGGCAGCATTTGGCCATCTGGATGAATTGGGCAACCACTAGTCTTAATCTGATTAGCAAAAATATACTTCAGGCACTGCTATCGGGGCGGATTAACAAATTTGCCGCCCATAGGCCGTCAAAAAATTGCCACCCCCCCTCCCCCCGCCAGCTCACCTCCGCTCCCCCGCGGCAAGCCTGGGAGGGAGGGGGAGAAGGGGAGTTGCGGCGCGCTCGGGGGATGGCGGCGGCAGTGGAGCAGAGGTGAGCTGGGGAGGACCGGGGAGCAGTTCCCGGCCCCCCGTTACTCCCCGTGCCCGCGGGCCCTAGCTCACCTCTGCTCCGCCTCCTCCGAGCGTGCTGCAAATCGCTTCTCCCTCCCTCCCAGCGCGGCAAGCCTGGGGGGAGGAGGCGGGCCGGGGATTTGGGTAAGGAGCGGAGTTGGGGAGGGGGCAAGAGCAAATTTGGTGCCCTGGCAAATTTGCCGCCCTAGGACTAGGCCTTGTTGGCCTAGGCGATAATACGTCGCTGACTGCTATATGTATATATTGGAACCTGTGGTTACTGCTAGAAACAGTACCTTTCAAAACATGAAATGGCTGTTTATTTTTCATATTTACTTGTATAATATATCTTCACATAGCCAAAAGCATCCCAGATCCTTGGGCACAGGCACCGGGGGTGCTCAACCCCCCACTCCGCCCTCCTCCACTCACCCCCTTCCCCCAAACTCCCACCGCCACCCCACTTCTTCCCATCCCCACTCACCTCTGCCCCGACTCTTCCGGCCCAGTTCTGCCCCGTCCTCCGAGCATGCCTCATCCCCGCTCCTCCCCAGCGACTCCTGCACGCTGCAAAACAGCTGATTACGGCGGATGGGAGGGGGAAGAATTGATCGGTGGAGGCGCCGGCAGATGGGAGGCACTGGGGGACGATAGGGGGAGCTGGCTGGTGGTGGGTGCTACGCACACACTAATTGTTTTCTGTGAGCATTGATGGACTTTGTGCTGGCTGTGTGCTAAAACTGTCCCACTTATGCCAGCTGCCAGCAGCCCCAAAGAGCCAATACAATGCCTGAAGATTGCTCAGGTATAAGGAAGTCCCACCCATGCCTCTTTCTTTGCCGTGGCCCTACTCTGGCAGCATAGAGTAGGTTAGGGTAGGAACTGCTATGCTTGCTCTTTGTCATGGGAGATTTCCCTGTAGTAGGATGATCCTTCCAAAGCATGTTGGTTTGAGAGCCACTTTGTACTAGTGCATCACAAAGCTGCTTCAGAGCAATTCAGGATTTGGGCCAAGTAACTATTATTAATGATAATTCTTTTAAAATATATGTGTATAATTTGAGGGGAATGGAAATGTCTTTTTCTAAACAGAAGAAAATTCTCCTTCTCTAAATCCCCCAATTCTGTGCTCAAAGTGACAAAGCAAAGCTGCCCCACAACCAGAACATTATGCTGATTGAATAAATACAAACCTAACAAACAGTGAGGAAACCAACTGTGAAAGTGTGTTGTGTTGACAGACAATGCATTTTTAGCAGTGTAATTTACTGCTGTTTGGCTTTACTGACCTTTTGAAAGACTAAAATAAAAACATTATTCTCTATGGTCTGAATCATTTCAGCTGTTTCAGCTATTGTACCTTTACCACATAAAGACTTAAGAACCAGGAAGCCCTGTGGGGATACAGGGATGAAGAAACTTCTCATAGTTTCAGGGCTGATAGCTATAGCCCCATGTTTAACAGTATGCAGAACTAAGTATTATTTTGTCCAAATGCAAGAGGCATAGTTCATATCACTTTACTTAAAAGAACTTTTAACACCCACATCCTGAGAAATACAATCTCAGAATCCAATACATCCAACAGTAATGTATCATTTACATGCAATTTCAAGCATTTTCCTCAGATATGGTACACAAGTGAAATATATATGTACTTGAAGTGTATAGAACCAGTTTTATCTTCCACACATATGGCCAATGTTATAGTTCCCAGGCTAACTGCACCTCCTGACCCTTTTGTCTTCAACTGCACCTCCCACCCCCTCAGGTTTTAGACCTTGAGCTATTGCTCTTCTTGTAGTTGAATCACACAATTCTCCCATTTTCAGACTGGTCCCTGGGATCTACTCCCCTGGGATCAACCATGGTTACTTCAAAAGGCCTAAATTTGGTTCAGTACCTGCAGATCCATCCCCTCCGGGAGCAATGACAGTGATATCCAGTAACCAAACAGCTTTCTTAAAGCAGAGTATTATTTATTTAGGACAAAAACATTTCAGGGAAACAGACCTTAATTAAAAAAAAAAAGGCTACAAGCTGCCTGTCTGTTGCTATGACTTATCATTTCCTGGACCTGCAGAAAGACCCAACTCTTTCAGACTCATCCACAGAGTTGGTCTCTGTCAACCTGTCCCACCGTCAGCCCCTGAAGGGATTTTTAACTCTTTCATGTTCTTCTGAACTCTTCATTCCCAGCATTGGCAGGGCAGCTGTATCACTTTGTTGGAGACATGATTTATGATGAGCAAAGTTAATAGTTTCCCCAGTGTCTTGTAATTGACCCCAATTGTTTCTTCAGAGTTTGCCTATCTGGATCCCTCGTGTGGTTTCCCCTGCTTGTTTTCCCCACAACTCCCTATTAAGCTTAAACAATACAGTCATACATCACCCAATATACACTAACTTTATCTCACTGGCCAAATCACATACAAAATTATTACAAGTCACTGTTCTTAGATCATTGCATCTACATCTGTAACAGCCACTATTCCATTAAACACTTGAAGGCTATGCATGCAGTCCAGTAAGGCCTTGTCTACACTACGAGAGTAGTTCGATTTTACTTGCATCGAATTTTTGTAATCGATATTGCAAATTCGAACGTGTGTGTCCACACTAAGGACAGTAATTCGACTTTGTGCGTCCACACTAATGGTGAAAGCGTCGACATTCGAAGCGGTGCACTGTGGTCAGCTATCCCACAGTTCCCGCAGTCCCCTCTGCCCATTGGAATTCTGGGTGTAGCCGGCAATGCCTTCTGGGTAACAAAATGTGTCGAGGGTGCTTTTGGGTAACTGTCGTCATCCGTCCATCACTCCTGCCCTCCCTCCCTGAAAGCGCCGGCGGGAAATCATTTCGCGCACTTTTCCAGTCATTGACAGCGCGGACGCCACAGCACTGCGAGCATGGAGCACGCTGCGACCATCGCTGCAGTTGTGGCCGCTCTCAACGCCTCGCAGCTTATCATACACCTTTCCCTGAGGCAGATGCAGAAAAGTCAGGCGAGGAGGCTACGGCACCGCGGTGATGTCCTGAAGTCTGAGAGTAGCACGGACCTGTCAGAAAGCAGGGGACCCAGCGCCGAGGACATCGCGGTGGCAATGGGTCATGTTGATGCCGTGGAACGGCGATTCTGGGTACGGGAAACAAGCACTGAGTGGTGGGACCGCATAGTGCTGCAGGTCTGGGATGAATCCCAGTGGCTGCGAAACTTTCGCATGCGGAAGGGAACTTTCCTTGAACTTTGTGAGTTGCTGTCCCCTGCCCTGAAGCGCAGTGACACCCGGTTGCGAGCTGCACTGAGTGTACAGAAGCGAGTGGCCATAGCCCTGTGGAAGCTTGCAACGCCAGACAGCTACCGGTCTGTCGCGAACCAGTTTGGGGTGGGCAAATCTACCGTGGGGGTTGTTGTGATGCAAGTAGCCAAGGCAATCGTTGATGTACTGCTGCCAAAGGTAGTGACCCTGGGAAACGTGGAGGCGATCATAGATGGCTTCGCAGCGATGGGATTCCCAAACTGCGGTGGGGCCATAGATGGAACTCACATCCCTATCCTGGCACCGGACCACCAGGCCACCCAGTACATTAACCGAAAGGGCTACTTTTCCATGGTGCTGCAAGCACTGGTGGACCACAGGGGACGTTTTACCAACATCTACGTGGGATGGCCGGGCAAGGTTCATGACGCTCGTGTTTTCAGGAACTCTGGTCTGTTTAGACGGCTGCAACAAGGTATTTACTTCCCGGACCACAAAATAACTGTTGGGGATGTGGAGATGCCTATAGTCATCCTTGGGGACCCAGCCTACCCGCTAATGCCCTGGCTCATGAAGCCCTATACTGGCGCCCTGGACACTGAAAAAGAACTCTTCAACTACCGGCTGAGCAAGTGCAGAATGGTGGTGGAGTGTGCTTTTGGCCGTCTCAAGGGGAGATGGAGAAGCTTACTGACTCGCTGTGATCTCAGCGAAACCAATATCCCCATTGTTATAGCAGCTTGCTGTGTGCTCCACAATCTCTGTGAGAGCAAGGGGGAGACCTTTATGGCGGGGTGGGAGGTTGAGGAAAATAGCCTGGCTGCTGATTACTCACAGCCAGACAGCCGGGCGATTAGAAGAGACCAGCGGGAAGCGCTGTGCATCCGGGAGGCTTTGAAAGCAAAGTTCCTCAGTGAGCAGGGTAACCTGTGACTTTAAAGTTTGTGTACTGAGAAGCTAAACCTGCCCCCGTTTCTTTACCCAGGTAATGTTGACTATCCTATCCAGTTACATACCCCCTTCACCCCCCTTCCAACACACGTTGCGAAATAAAAATAGTTCTACTTTGTTAAAGCACACCGTTTTCTTTAATACTGTTTTCGCGGGAATTTTTTAAAACTGGGACGCAGACTGTGGTGCGGAGCGGGTGTAGTGTAGTGACGCGAATGAAGCTTCTAAACTCAAGGATTGACAGGCTCCGCTGCGGTGGGATGGTTGTTTCAACGGAGCCTGTCACCCCTCCTGATCGGGACTGTGTGTATGGGGGGGTCTATGTGACTTTGTGGCAGGGGGAGGACGGTTACAGATCCCCTGCTGTGTGGCTCTGTGATCCTGCCTAAGGACCGCCGCTTAAGATCTGTAACTGCCCTCCCCTGCCACAAAGTCACAGAGCAACCCACCCCCCACCACATAACATGAAAACAACCTCCCAGACTAACCAGGGTAACTAGTCACTGCATCACGGCACTGTGTATGTGCCCTGCTGCTGTGCCTGCCCCCGACTATGTACCCTGCCAAAGGTGACTGTCCTGTCCAATTACCAACCCCCTTTCCCATCCTCCTCCAAAAGAACATGATTGAAACAGTAGTTTACAGAAACGTATTTTTTATTATCAACTACACATGGCATTGGGAGGTGAAACTTGGACGGGGGCTTGTGTCAGGCGGGAAGGAAAGAACTTTTCAAATTTTGGGAAATGAGAGCCTTCTGCTACTAGAGCTCTCTGCAGGGGTGGAGTGAGACTTAGCAGGGACTCTGCCGCCTCTCCTTCTTTGCACTTTGGGTGAGGTGGGTATGGGACTTGGTGGCAGGGGAGGGCGGTAAGAGATGGACTGCAGCGGGGCTCTGTCCTCCTGCCTCCGTTCCTGCAGAACATCCACAAGGCGCCGGAGCGTGTCCGTTTGCTCCCTCAGTAGTCCAAGCAGCGTTTGAGTCGCCTGCTGGTCTTCCTGCCGCCACCTCTCCTCCCGATCCATGTTGGCTTGGTGCATTCGGGTCAAGTTCTCCCGCCACTGGGTCTGCTGTGCTGCCTGGGCTTGGGAACAGGCCATAAGCTCAGAGAACATGTCCTCCCGTGTCCTCCTCTTCCTACGCCTAATCCGTGCTAGCCTCTGGGAGTGTGATTCCAGGCTAGGTTGTGAGACAGTCGCAGATGGGGCTGTGGAAATGGGAAAAAGGGAGTGAATTCCTCAGAAAGAAAAATGTAGTTGTGAACAAAGAACATAGTCTTTCTCTGTGAACAAGACCATGCACAGCACCTATCACATGCGCACTCAGCACAAGGTCGAATTTTCGGCCTTCGCATTCAGTGCCTGGGGTCTTGCACAGCACATTTGAGAAGCGGGGCAGCACAACGGAATTTCTGTTGCAGGCAGACATGGTAAGCAGTACACTTGTGGCAGTTTAAAACTTTTAGATTACCACTGCCCTCATTTCACATTTAAAGCTATCTCAGTTCCTGCAGCCAGCAATCCGGCAAGCGGGAACTCTGCCCCTGTCCCACCCCCTCGCGGCTGTCCCCGGGAACGATCCCTTTCAGCTGCCCCTCTCCCGCCTCCACCGCGTGGCTAAAAACCAGCGGTTACAGTTCTGTCAAGGAACGGGAAAGCAGTTCCAACACTAACATTCCCCTACCTAATTAAAAGCAGGTCACCATGGGCGACATCACCCTGATGAGGATCTCTGAGAGCGACAGACAGAGAATGCTCCGGGAAAGCCTCCAAAGACCAGGGCCGTATGCCGCCCTGCTATGCAGAGCAATGATTCCCGAGTACGTGATAGTCTCGTGGTGCGGCAACGTCTCGTACTTCGGAGGACCCAATAAGGCCGCTCTCCCCAGGAACCTCATGGAACGGCTTTCAAGTTACCTCCAGGAGAGCTTCGTGGAGATATCCCAGGAGGACTACTGCTCTATCCCCGGACATATAGACCGCATTTTACTGTAGCTGCAGTAGCAGGGAATAAACAGTAGAGCGGCTTGTGCAGGACAATCACTGAAAACCGGACATTGCTAGATTTTTGTTCAAAACTTGCACTGCCCATGACTAAACCGTTAAGCGCATAGGGCACACTAATCATGAACAACCCATTCTTTTAATTGTTAATATTCCTGTTTTGTTAAAAATAAATGTTTAGATGTTTACAACACTTACTGGCTGATCCTTCACCAGATTCTGTGTCCGGGGTAATGGCTGGGGACGCTTCGTAGGGGATCTCTGTAAGGGTGATGAAGAGATCCTGGCTGTCGGGGAAATCAGCGTTGTGAGCGCTGCCGACTGCCTCGCCCTCCTCATCTCCTTCCTCATCTTCCACGTCCCCTAACATGTCTGAGGAACCGGCCGTGGACACTACCCCATCCTCAGAGTCCACGGTCACTGGTGGGGTAGTGGTGGCGGCCGCACCGAGGATGGAATGCAGTGCCTCGTAGAAACGGGATGTCTGGGGATGGGATCCGGAGCGTCCGTTTGCCTCTTTGGTCTTCTGGTAGCCTTGTCTCAGCTCCTTGATTTTCACGCGGCACTGCGTTGCATCCCGGCTGTATCCTCTCTCTGCCATGTCTTTAGAGATCTTCTCGTAGATCTTTGCATTCCGTCTTTTGGATCGCAGCTCGGAAAGCACGGACTCATCGCCCCACACAGCGATGAGATCCAAGACTTCCCGATCAGTCCATGCTGGGGCCCTCTTTCTATTCACAGACTGCACGGCCATCACTGCTGGAGAGCTCTGCATCGTTGCCAGTGCTGCTGTGCTCGCCACGATGTCCAGACAGGAAATGAGATTCAAACTGGCCAGACAGGAAAAGGAATTCCAATTCAAATTTTCCCGGGGCTTTTCCTGTGTGGCTGGTCAGAGCATACGAGCTCGCACTGCTGTCCAGAGCGTCAACAGAGTGGTGCACTGTGGGATAGCTCCCGGAGCTATTAGCGTCGATTTCCATCCACACCTAGCCTAATTCGACATGGCCATGTCGAATTTGGCGCTACTCCCCTCGTCGGGGAGGAGTACAGAAGTCGAATTAAAGAGACCTCTATGTCGAACTAAATAGCATCGCAGTGTGGACGGGTGCAGGGTTAATTCGATGTAACGGCGCTAACTTCGACATAAACGCCTAGTGTTGTTTTAGTAAGAGAGGAAAACAACACAATATTTCCAGAGAAGCACAAAAACTGCATTTAACTAATGCTGCAAAATATTTGCCAAAGCCAGAAGCTGGAAATGGGCAATGGGATGGATCACTTGATTACCTGTTCTGTTCATTCCCTCTGGGGCACCTGGCATTGGCCACTGTCGGAAGACAGGATACGAGGCTAGATTTGGTCTGACCCAGTATGGCCGTTCTCATGTTCTTAATATGTTGAACAACCATCTGCCGAAGTTCACTCTTAATATCTGATTATTTATTATTTCAAACCACTTTGTTCTGAAGAGTCACAGCAATGTGTTGCATTTGACCAGGGAGGGCAGGGGCTAATTTTCCAATGAGCTCAGGTAACATTGCAAATAAAGGAATCTGTACTGGATTAGATCAGAGGTCCATCTAATCTAGTGTCCTGTCTCTGACAGTCCCCAGTATCAGAAACTCCAAAGGAAGGAACGAGAAACACTGCAATAATAGTTTTAAAAGGAAAAGTTTCCTCCTAAACCCTATCAGTTTAGAGGTTACGTTATACCTTACATCCTTTCTAAAACTTACTTTAAAAATGGTAACTCTAGATATTTTATTTATATAAACATCTAATTCGTTTTGTATAATTTAATTTATTATGCCATTATGACATAACTGAAGCTGGTTGAAATGTTCTGAATTTAGTTTTTTTTTTTTAAAGTGTTGTTCATTGGAATTCAAAATTTTGATGGGGAAAAAGAGATGAATTTTTCATGAAAACTGTTCCCATTTTATGACCAGCTCTTCTCATAAGATGGTTGCTGAGTGACCTGTACAAGTTCTAGAGCTATGTAAAATAAATACATTTAAATTTAAAAAATCACTACTGGCTTTTCACAACATAAATGTAACGTTCTCCAAAAAATGTAGTTAGAAAAAGGCAGTGGGGTTTTTGTTTTTCTAAACCCAGCTGTTGCCTCCCTTCTTCCAGGGGTGACGGATAGCTCAGTGGTTTGAGCATTGGCCTGCTAAACCCACATTTGTGAGCCCCCTCCTTGAGGAGGCCATTTAGGGATCTGGTGCAAAAATCTGTCTGGGGATTGGTCCTCCTTTGAGCAGGGGGTTGGACTGGATGACCTCCTGAGTTCCCTTCCAATCCTGATATTCTATGATTCTCATCCTCAAGCTCAAGGTCTTCAAAGTCCTGGTGACCCTCTTAAATAAATTAGTAGCAAGTTTAAGCTGAAGCAAAGTAAGACACTGTTAGACTGTAATAAGAGTATGCAGTGTAGTTGTAGCCATGCCAGTCCCAGGATATTAGAGAGAGAAGGTGGATGAGGTAATATCTTTTATCTTATTCATCTCTATGTAAGCTTGAAAGCCTGTCTCATTCACCAACAGAAGTTGGTCCAATAAAACATAATACCTCACCCGACTTCTCTCTCTAATATCCTGAGACTGGCACAGCTACAACACTGCATATAAAAGTGTCCAAACAGGTGTTTTTTTGTTTTTGTTTTTGTTTTGCGCACTGGTTTAAATGTATCTGTTTAAAAATAAGTTGAAGGTAAATCAGTGCAACTTTCTCATGTAGACAAGCCCTTAGCTCCTATCCCTCAGGACATGTTTGTAGCTAATTGCCAGGACAGACTCATTCACAGCATCTCATGGATCAAAGCAAGCAGTGAACAGGTGGAAATAGACATTATATACAATGTGCACCTGCTCCACTTAATTGCACTTGTCATTTGGGGATAGTTTGAACAATCACAGGGTTTGCAATAGTTAACATGGACAATCCACATAATTAACGGGGATGTAATGCATCCCTTCATCTTACACTGATTCAATCAGACTGGCCCAGTTACAATGGTGTAATTCTGTTGTGTAGAAAAGGTTATGGAGTTTTCTTCCTTCTGACCATCTCCTGTAGATCTTTCTATGGAAATGGGGTGATCCAAATCTGTAGGGTTTCGTTTTTAAATAATGCTTTCAGGGGAACATATCTATGTAATTATAGATGTATCCTACTCTATACTGTGTGCTTGTTTTGAATCACTTTGTTCTAAAAGAAGTAATTCGGTTTTATTTTTATTTTGAAAATTGGATTATGTGAGAAGAAAACTAATTAAAGGAGAAAGGAGAAAAGGTCTTGGTGGGTGGCTGAAACCGGAGCTAAGCTATTGTTTGTCTTCTGCACCGTCATTTTTTCTCCAGGGTGACAATAAAGAGTAATGATTATTTTACTTTATCAGAATCCTTTCATGCTTCTGTTCTGAATATACAATCTGATATTTTTGGAGAAAAAAGGGATGTTTTATTTGATTCATATGTAACTTGGGGGCAAATCTTCAATTGGTGGAGCTATGCCAATTTACACCAGCTGAAGATCTGTCCCTGGCTCTTGGTGTGAGCTTTCTGGGTTGCCATTTTGAAACTCACAGCAGGAGGCAATTTGTGCAGTTGGAATGGAACTCATTGCAAAATAAATACAAACAAACCAAACGAGCACCTGTATCTTACAGCCCTTTTCAGGATAATCAGTGAGATTTCAGGTCCAAAAGAGACTGGAGCTACATTTTTGGGAGCTTCTTTCTCTTTTCTAGTATCAGGGGGTAGCCATGTTAGTCTGTATCTACAAAAACAACAAGGAGTCTGGTGGCACCTTAAAGACTAACAGATTTATTTGGGCATAAGCTTTCGTGGGTAAAAACCTCACTTCTTCAGCTGCATAGAGTGAAAGTTACAGATGCCGGCATTATATACTGATACATGGAGAGCAGAGAGTTACTTCGCAAGTGGAGAACCAGTGTTGACAGGGCCAATTCAATCAGGGTGGATGTAATCCATTCCCAATAATAGATGAGGACGTGTCAATTCCAGGAGAGGAAAAGTTGCTTCTGTAATGAGCCAGCCACTCCCAGTCCCTATTCAAGCCCAGATTAATGGTGTTGAATTTGCAAATGAATTTTAGTTCTGCTGTTTCTCTTTGAAGTCTGTTTCTGAAGTTTTTTTGTTCAATGATAGTGACTTTTAAATCTGTAATAGAATGACCAGGGAGATTGAAGTGTTCACTTACTGGCTTTTGTATGTTACCATTCCTGATGTCTGATTTGTGTCCATTTATTCTTTTGCGGAGAGACTGTCCGGTTTGGCCAATGTACATGGCAGAGGGGCATTGCTGGCACATGATGGCATATATAACATTAGTAGATGTGCAGGTGAATGAGCCCTTGATGGTGTGGCTGATGTGGTTGGGTCCTCTGATGGTGTCGCCAGAGTAGATATGGGGACAGAGTAGGCAACTAGGTTTGCTACAGGGATTGGTTCTTGGATTGGTGTTTCTGTGGTGTGGTGTGTACTTTTCTAGTAGCCACCAAACTGGTTCACTGACTGATGGGATAGAATTTTGTAGTCCTGAACCACTCCCTTTGGTCACTGTTTCAGTAACAAAAATGCATGTACAAAATCAACAACACATGGCTCTAAAAGTGCATTCTTATTGCACTTATGGGACTAGATGCTTAGCTGGTGTACACTAATCTACCTCCATTGAAGTTGAGGTAAATATGACTTAAAAGGAGCTCCATCATTTTACACAAGCTGAAGGTCTGGCCCAGGAAGTTTAATTCATTTTTATAAAAATTCAATTTTGCTTGAACTCTTTGTGATACAAACAGGAAAAAAAAGGGGAGGAGGAGGAATGAAAAACAGTAAGTAAGAAGAAAGCCTGCACAAAATATTAAGTTCTTGTCCCAAAGAGAGCAATCATCTCTCCATGATTAATCAGACACCGGGCGTGTACACTGAGTTAATAGTGCATTTGTCTGAACAGGTCAGTCATACTGTGACAATTTGTTTTCAGACAGAAGCACCTGATTCATTCTCATGATCAGGATATGAAGCCAAACTATCAAGTTACTCCTGTTGTATATATGGCCGTGAAAACAGAAATTAACCTTAGGCACAGTTATTTGTCTGCATTTCATTTTGTTTTTTTAACTTTTATGAATGCCTGAAATCTTTCCCCATGTGGCTAACACTCTGGTGGTTCAATGCCAGATAAGAAGCCCCAGTTTTGCTTTATCACTTGAAAAAACATTGAGATGAAAAAACAGCCTATTCTCAGGAGATGACAGCATTCTACATTTATGCCAAGAAGATTAAGGCTAGCATGCTTCTGATGACTAAGGATAGATTTTGGACAATGCTTTCCAGAGGGAATGTGCATGATAAAATGCTCACTCAAGAACGCTATAAATGAACATGCAATTGAATATATGAATAGGTGAA
This sequence comes from Chrysemys picta bellii, assembly GCF_011386835.1. Taxonomy (NCBI): domain Eukaryota; kingdom Metazoa; phylum Chordata; order Testudines; family Emydidae; genus Chrysemys; species Chrysemys picta. The sequence continues at coordinate 53,879,355 of NC_088801.1, forward strand.
AAGACAATGCTTTCAGAAGCTTAATGCATTGAGCAGTAGTGATTGTGTGATTAAACCACTTACAGACTGCACTTGCAAGCATTTACCTGTCTACTTTGAAGGCAGAAAGATGTGTCACCTTTTTTACTCTAGTATGGAAGAAATGAAAGCATAAACAAGGAAAGTCTTTATATATATATATATATATATATTTCTTCAAAATAATGTCTATCATTTTTTGCAACTTTGCGATTTAAATCTTACTTTGCGAACAGTGAACAAAAAAAATCTCTTTTCCATTTAACCTAAAGAACACTGACATTTTCACCCCCCCACACACAAAAATCTGACAAATGAAAAATACCTGACAAATAAATGTTTAGAACAATGTGCAGAATAGAAGCCATTAAAAAGTCAACAATAGGCCAATTGTTCCGACACAGTTATGACAGACATCTCCTATTCTATGTCTAAGGGGAAACTCTTGTAGTCTCTGATTACCACTGTGCGATACTTATTTACAAATACTCACTTTTTTGTATAATGTATAGGGATAGGCAAACTGCTTTGGATACAATAAGAAGCCCTCAAATCTTCCCAGAAAATCACAGTGTCTGATTTTTGGACCTCTTTTCTCTCCGGAAGAGGGAAGGATTGAAAACTACTTTATGCCCACCTGATCCTGGGGCTGCACGTTTTGCCAGATAGTAACAGAGCCCGAGGAAGAAGCAACTGCTAGGGGATCCACCCACTTGACTTATACCCCAGTCACAAATCCCTTTTTCTGGTGGCCAGCAGGGAGGTTGTGCAGAGCCACTGCACCAGCATTCCTTTGTCCATGGAAGGCTGAGGGAGGGGAGCAGGGTTTGCCCCATAGAGGTTTTCCATTTTCCCCAAAGCCTTGCATTTATGTACACAATATACATATAAATGCACTATTTTTTTAAATAATAGATCGTGTGAAGCGTGACATTTTCTTGCTACATCAGAAGCAGCAAGAGCTCAGACCTGCTCCCTGTGCATTGTGTACACAGGAGAAATATGAATTAGCTAGTTTGTCTGTGGCTTCCTTTGTGGAAGCAGACAGTATTTTATTATTATTTTATGGCAGTAGCACCTCTGAGCTTCAGTCAAGAAGCAGGAGCTGACTGTGCTAGGCACTATGCACATACACAACAAATATATTGTCCCGGCCCCAAAGAGCTTACAGTCTAAGTAGGTGTGTAGTTTAGAAAAGCAGTGAATTAGTTACTGTAATTGTACGTTCACGGCTGTAGTATATTCATGGCCACTGTAAATCTGAGGTTCTAACTTTGGACTTCTTGGTTCTTGGGTCCCTTTCAACCACCTAGCCTGCATACTAGGCCAATGTAAAGTTTCCATATCCAGTTTTTTCATATCAGTCCTTTATATTGTATGTTTTCTGAACGATCCAGCTAAATTGCCACAAATTCTGGCCCTATACTCTCTATAAACCCATAGGAAGAATTTAGAGTGCACGGTGCAAAGCCACTGAAACGGGCACCAGGAGCTACCTGATTTTTTTTCCAGACTCTTCTTTTTTTTAAAGAAACTAACACTTCCCCAACCACAATTTATTTTTGTTTTTGAAGGAATTGACACTTCCTTGAGCCAAATGGGATTCATTTATTCTCACACAGGGATAACATTTATTTATTTATTTATTCTTAAACTCCAGGTGCATTCCTGTTAGAAAGGAGGCATCAGATATTCAGTGCCCATTGTGCCTAGACTATGACACCTGAAAAATTTCAATGACAAAAATAAAACTTCTCTTGTTTAATTCGTTAAAGAATATAGTAGGAGGGTAGCTACAGACTCTGCAGAAGCATTTGGGCAAGTTTTAAATGATGTGTGCCAAAACACCTGTCTAGCCTGTGCAGGGGAATAAAAGAAGTGCTTGGCTATTTATCACAGACTTCTTTCGCAGACACCTCAATTCTCTCTCTATCGCAATGAAACAGCCTGAATGCACAGGTAACAGCCTGTGTGTGATCTCCTGACTATGTCTGCATTTCAAACCGCCTCCTTGGCTAATGCACTTAGGACACCAACAGATTTACAAAGCGCAGAATGCATCTTTCAAGAACTACTCTTTTAAGTAGGATATAGACAAAAGGTATTTAGTTTTAGCATATTTTTAAAACTATCTACAGAGCAAAGATGCATACTAAATATATATCTATATAAGAAATAGTTATATTTAGACAGATACATAAGATAGCTATTGAGCAGAGATTAAAAATGGGACAACAATTTTGTGGAAAGTTGTGAAACTTAACATATTTTTTTTATAAAAATTCATCAGTAAAAAAATGTAGCCAGCTCTACTTAGACTCTCTTAATTACATACCATAGCAGGGGGGGGGAGGGATAGCTCAGTGGTTTGCACATTAGCCTGCTAAACCCAGGGTTGTGAGTTCAATCCTTGAGGGGGCCACTTAGGGATCTGGGGGAAAAAAATCTGTCTGGGGATTGGTCCTGCTTTGAGCAGGGGGTTAGACTAGATGATCTCCTGAGGTCCCTTCCAACCCACATATGCTATGATTCTATGAACTGAGGAAATATCATGGAAAGATGGTAGTCTGTCCCTAGCTAAGGTTTTTACTAGCTTTTATCTGTACACTTCTGGAGCCTTAACATTCTACCTGTCTTGCAAGAAGGGGGATCATTATTCAGTATCCAGGAAATGAAAACTCCTGCAAGATACATGCATATTTAGGTCCTAGGACTATAATTCTAATATTGACCTACTGTGATTGGTGCCCCCAGATTGCAACCTAGAACTGGGGCACTGCTGAGCCCTCTGTCCCATCAACCTGGGCTCCCTCTCACCCTGTGATGCTGTGACAAGCTGCAAACCTCTGGTACAGGGGTCGGCAACGTTTGGCACGCGGCTCACCAGGGTAAGCACCCTGGCGGACCGGGCCAGTTTTATTTACCTGCTGACGTGGCAGGTTCGGCCGATCGTGGCCCCCACTGGCCGCAGTTCACCGTCCCGGGCCAATGGGGGTGGCGGGAAGCGGCGTGGGCGAGCGATGTGCTGGCCGCAGCTTCTCGCCACCCTCATTGGCCCGGGACGGCGAACCGTGGCCAGTGGGGGCCACGATTGGCCAAACCTGCCACGTCAGCAGGTAAATAAAACTGGCCCGGCCCGCCAGGGTGCTTACCCTGGTGAGCCGCGTGCCAAACGTTGCTGACTCCAGCTCTGGTAGGTACTGTACTCATACAGACATCCACAGGCAGGGACACACCCAGCTGAATTACATGAATGCTTCTCCCAGCCACTCATGAACTAACACTAGGGAGGCTCCAGCCAATTCCCCCCAGCTCCCCAACTGTGCTCTCCTGAGATGTACCCTCCTGCTCTGGTCAGAAGCCTGGCCAGAATACATTTATAACCCAGTCCACTCCTCCCTCAATGAGAAGAGGACATGCACCAGGTTTTGTTCTTGAGCTAACGTCTCCCAAGCACTTCAAACAAACTACACTGTTTTAGATAAAACAGGTTTATTAACTACAGAAAGATAGATTTTCAGTGACTATAAGTAGCAAGCGTAGAGCTCAAAGTTGGATATCTAAGGAAAAAATAAATTTGCAGTCTAAGTTCTATAAACTAAACAGGATTTGAATCAAGCAGTCTCCCCCTGATAGATAGTATAATCAAGTTACAGATCTTCAATACAGAAGCTGGAATTTTCCTCCCACACAGGACCACCTTCCCCTGCTCAGTCTTTGTTGTCCAGTTGTGTTTCCAGATGTTGAGTTGTGGTGGGAGTGAGGCCAAGTGATAATGTCACTCCCTCTTTTTTGTAGCTTCTTCCAGCTTGCCGTAAAGATCCTTTGCTAAGCAGTGGGCCAAGCAGTCTCCATTTTCTACAGGCTATCTCTGAGAAGTCTCCATTGTATACAGTTCTTGGGATTGTCCTTGGGAGTGTGGATTCCTCTTAATGGGCCATCAGCATGTTTGGCTCCTGCATTGTTGTACCTGAAAGGCTGGTTGTGGGTGTTCCCAATCTCACAACATATTTCAGTAATGCACACATGGCAAAACTTCATAAATTCATGTACCATGATAGCACATAAAATCCTACAGGATATTAATGTTCAACAGATCAAGACTTTTAAAATGATACCTCACAAGGCATACTTTGTACAAAACATATCATAATTATATGACAGTGGTGAATATGGGGGTTCCAGGGTGCTGTTTTGAGGCACAAAGTGCCACTCCTACCTATGAACTTGGCTCAAACTAAACCAGACAGACTTTTACTGCCTTTGGAGAATCTTTTAGAAAAGAAAAATGAGGATATTCAGACAAGACATTTGGCAAATGTAAAAAAAAAAACCAAGGGGATGGACTTTTGAAAAAAAAAACCATATGTTTGGCACATTGTGGCTCAGAAAACCCCAACTCAGCCCAGAAACTCCAAATTTGATTCATTCTATCTATGGCTCCAATATGCTCTGCATGAGTGCAGGTGTCTAGCTGTGTGGAACTCATTCCAGGAATGGGGCCTATGTAATGTATGGCTGAAAATATGGTGCCCATGCTATGTAAAATGGCTGAAAATATGGTGCTATCTTGGTGTTACATCCTCAGTGCAGACTGCTGCCCTAACTACTTTTGTAATATTTGCTAGGTTAATTCCAGAGTTATTCAATGTGCTTTTTTCCCCCCTCATACCTCTGGGAACATTGCAGTTGATTATCTCTGGTCTGTATGTGACATGGGATTACTATGGAGTATACAAATGTACAATTGCACCTCTAATTCAGTGAAGGTTTTTTTCTCTGTATATAGTTAAAAAGAAAAGAGCATTTTGAAAGGATGTCAAAAGATGTGTTGGCATCTTACTATCTATAGATCTTAGGCATTCACGGGGTGGATGCAGGTGCCAAACACAAATCACAAGGGTATGTGAAATACACTGTGCTCTTGCCATCTTAATGAGAAGTCCCTTCCTTCTTATACTTCATTACCTTTCTCTTCATCTTTGTTCTTCAGTACCTGTTGCTATTGATATGCAGCTGTGAAAAAGGCAGGGTTTGCAGTGGACTCTGATAAAGGTTAGGCTAAGCCACAGACAGATCTGCTTCAGCACTGAGAACACCCTAATGCTGGTCCCATAATTTTCACCTCTGCACTGATCTTTTCTATTTTCATGGTGCATCTCCTTTCTAACTTCTCTGGCCCTAATTCACTATCAGCTTCCATGAGCACTAGGTGAAAGGTCCACACAAAACTGGTCTTTTGCATATTCAAGGTTCGCTACATTGAGGCAACTATTGGGCCCTATTCTCTGTGTTGTTTTAATGCCAGATCATTCCTCTTCACACCTCTGGTTTGGGGACCAAGCAGAGATCTTTATTCTCCTTCAGTGTCTACTAAAAAGTGACCTCAAAAAGGTCTTTAATCTTTAAAATAGATTTGTACCTTTTTTCTTTGCTTACTTTTCTTTATTGATATTTGGAATTAAATTAAATTTGGAAGTGAAAGTTGTCAGATTGACAACCTTATGGAGAGTTGGGTAAACATTGTAAACATGACTTAGGCTCTAAGTCTCATTTTCATAAGTGACTTAGACCCAGATCTTCAAAGGTATTTAGGCACCTAATTACCATTGATTTCAATGGGGAGTTCGTTGACTTAGGTGCTTTTGAAAAATCTTAGTGGTCACCTATTTGCATCTTGTTGTGTGTTTGGATTTAATAAATCATGCTGTTAAATAACTAACTCAGTTGATGTTTTACTTAAGTAAGACAATCAAGGAATACTTAAGGCAGTGCAATACAGAATACAGAAAAGGAAACGTGTACCAAATATGACACTAGAGAAGTGAGGCAGCCTACCTGAATTCTCTTCAGACTAACTCCCTAAAACTTAATCCTTATATACTGTTCAAAACAAACATCTTTTTTCATGCTTGATCTGATTTTGAATCAGCAAGCTCATAATATTTGTAACTAATGTATCATTACTAGGACCATCTGTGACCACAATTAGCTCTTAATGCTTAGACATTAATCCATACATTAAGGTTTTGCTGATACATTGATTATGGAACACACCTGCTATACCATATGTTCCTTTACTACTTTGTCAATTACTAAGTTTATTGATCAGAGTGCATTTATGAACATCCCTTATCAATTACACGATTTTAACCATTACCACACACCTATAACAACAGACATCTCTATGTGTGAAACGAGACAACAAAAATGAGCCATTGACCATGGACTTCTTTTCATGGTATCTGGTTTACAGAATTGATCAACTAAAGACATCTGTTCAAACATCCACTATTTTATCAATTATAAAAGATATGTATCACCAAGTCATTATGATAGAAATAAACTGCTAGAATAATTCCTGAGAGGCTAAAAGTGTCCTTTGATGATTATAAGTTTATTAATTACAGAAGTCACCTGCCCCATACAGGTAACAATCCATTATTCAATAACATGCTAAGGTCCAGCTAAAATGTAGCTTATTGATAACACACTAGGGTCCAGCTAAAGTTCAAAGTAAAACAGAGTGGATAATAAACTACAGGCCTACTAAGGCAAAGACATTCATTGATCCAAAACAAAACACTCTCTAACATAAGAGTTTAGCCAGCACCCTTGGCTAATGCAGAAAAGATTCTGGGATGTCTGGCCAAGAAATCACGAGAGTTTTTAATATAAAAAGAATAATAAAAGGTTAATATTTACTAACAATCTTTAGGTACATACATGCCTTTAAAAATCTCATCCTTGGGCACTTCACTCACTTAGGCAAATTAGAAAAATGTACCCTTTATCCAGAATAGTTACAACATTGGCAGCAGCAAAGGAAGCTTTTCACATTAACCGGAAAACAAACATCACCATGGCCTAGAGGAACTGCCTCTATGGTTAAGAGCTCAGTATCTATAACATATTTACTCCATTTAGCCTTTCACAGCCAACCAACATTTAAAAATATATGTTTATAATTCATGTCTGTGGCATCAGGCCAAAAATTTTAATTTATTATTTGGATGTCAGACTTAAGTAATATGACATGACAGGGCCTATATTTTGTTATTATAATTCATAGCTATTATATCAGTGGGCATGAAACTGACGGCATGGTGCTGTCAAGCAATTAGGTGTGAATTAATACAAACACAATTCTCACTGAAGTGTCATCTGCAAAGACAGAATACTGTCAAAATGTGTGTGTGTGTCTCATAAGCTCCATGTCAATATATTGTGTGTTATAGTCACTGCTCACAGAATTCGTATTGACCAATCACATCACTTGATTTCTCCTGCCTGTTTTCTGTTAACCGATGAACTCCAAAAATTCAGAACCTCTTAAATGTGCTGTATTACAATCATTGCTCCTGGAACTCATGCCGTTAATTATATGATGAGAATCACAAATTCCATTCATGAATTTCACTGTATGATAGTTATAGACTGGAATTATTATAAGACAATGGAATCACTCAATTTCTGCTGATTTTTATGATAGTCAATAATGAGTTTTAATTCAAATATACATAGGCATGGTCACTTGAAGCATCCTTCCACCAGTTTGAATAGGTGCCTTTAGCTTTTATATTTCAAGGAACGTAGCAAACATAGAGGTATCTGATGCCTCTGGTGCACCTTTTTAAATAATAACGCGTGTTAAAAACTGTTGTGGCTTCTGGAGTAAGCAACTGTTAAGCATACAGATTGAGACTTCTAGCATATGAGGTGGTTAGCTAACAGAGGAGGTATCTGAGCCTCTAGCTCTTATCTTTGGAAAATCATGGGAGACAGGAGAGATTCCAGAAGACTGAAAAAGGGCAAATATAGTGCCCATCTATAAAAAGGGAAATAAAAATAACCCAGGAAACTACAGACCAGTTAGTTTAACTTCTGTGCCAGGGAAGATAATGGAGCAAGTAATTAAGGAAATCATCTGCAAACACTTGGAAGGAGGTAAGGTGATTGGTTTGACATGATTTGTTCTTTACAAATCCATAATGGCTATTCCCTATCTGATAGCTTTCTTTGATAGGATAACAAGTCTTGTGGATAAGGGAGAAGTGGTGGATATGGTATACCTAGACTTTAGTAAGGCATTTGATAAGGTCTCACATGATATTCTTATCGCTAAACTAGGCAAATACAACTTAGATGGGGCTACTATAAGGTGGATACTGGCTGGATAACCGTACTCAGAGAGTAGTTATCAATGCTTCCCAATCCTGCTGGAAAGGTATAACAATTAGGGTTCCGCAGGGGTCTCTTTTGGGACCGGCTCTGTTCAATATCTTCATCAACTCTCGAGGTCCCTTCCAGTCCTAGAGTCTATATAGATTCATTCATGTTAGAGGTAAAAGCCATCTTAAAAATATGACAGAAAAATGACTGCATTATCTTTAATAAAATGGATAATAAAATGCATTAAAATTATGAGCAAGGTCCTTAGTGGGTGTAAATTGGTCCACTGAATTTAGTGGAGCTGCACCAATTTACACCAACCAACAATCTGGTCCATAGTTTTTATTCTTTTTATTATCCATTTTACTAAGAGAGAATGCCGACTTTGCATAAAATGAATAAAAACTATGAGCAACTTGTACAATTGATGGCTATAGCAAGCATGATCGGGACTTCATTTATTTGTGTGATGTACTTGTCTCACAAGTGGTTTCACAATTCATTCCTGCAGAGAGGGGGGCCCATACACACCAAGCTCTCTCCTACTCCTGCCTGACTATCCTTAGGAGTCAAGCCAATGCAGAGCTACATTATGCATTAGTAAGAAGTAATGCGTCTCCTCAACTCACCTTCCTGAAATATAATTGTGAATTATAAAACTCATAGGTTTATACCAGATGGGTCTACACCAGAATCCCAAATCTGATGACTCCTTTAACTTTGGATCCAAACTTTGCTGCTTAGCCCCTTCCCTAGCTGATTTGGCACATTCCAATAAATGTTCTGATGCCCTGAAGTAGTCCATGGAGGCAAAGCATTCAATGCAACTGCTTGACGTTACACGTAACTAGTAAAAATTATGTTTTCTTTATTTGTTAATTCGGTAAAAGTAGTTAAGTTTCAAGCTTTGAAGTAAATCTAGCTGGAATAGCTGCTGTAAATACACCTCCTTTGTACATCTGGAGAACAGTACTTTAGTACACTGTTAAAATGTTAAAGAAGGTAAAATGTAGCTAGCGGTGGTTCACAGTCCAAATGGAAGGGCATATCAAGTGGGGTCCCACAGGGATCAGTTCTGAGTCTGGTTTTGTTCAGTATCTTCATCAGTGATTTAGATGATGGCACGGAGAGTACACTTACAAAGTTTGCGGATGATACAAAGTTGGGAGAGGTTGCAAGTGCTTTGGAGGATAGGATTAAAATTCAAATTGATCTGGACAAACTGGAGAAATGGTCTGAAGTAAATAGGATGAAATTAAATAAGGACAAATGCAAACTACTCCACTGAGGAAGGAACAGTCAGTTGCACACATACAAAATGGGAAATGACTGCCTAGGAAGGAGTGCTGCAGACAAAGATCTGGGGATCGTAGTGGATCACAAGCTAAATATGAACAAAAGCAAACATAATTCTTGGATATATTAGTAGGAGTGTTGTAAGCAAGACACAAGAAGTAATTCTTCTGCTCTACTCCACACTGATTAGGCTTCAACTGGAGTACCTTGTCTAGTTCTGGTGCCACATTTCAGGAAAGATGAGGACAAATTGGAGAAAGTCCAGAAAAGAGCAACAGAAATGTCTAAAAAGCATGACCTGAGGAAAGATTGAAAAAATTGAGTTTGTTTAGTCTGGAGAAGAGAAGACTAAGGGTGGGGACATGATAAAGGTTTACAAGTACATAAAAGTTGGTTACAAGGAGGAGGGAGAAAAATTGTTCTCGTTACCCTCCGAGGATAGGACAAGAAGCAATGGGCTTAAAGTGAAGCCAGGGTGGTTTAGGCTGGACATTAGGAAAAGCTTCCTAATTGTCAGGGTGGTTAAGCACTGGAATAAATTGCTCAGGGAGGTTGTGGAATCTCCATCATTAGAGATTTTTAAGAGCAGGTTGGACAAACCCCTGTCAGGGATGGCCTAGATAATACTAAATCCTGCCTTGAGTGCGGGGGACTATATTGGAAGATCTCTTGAGGTCCCTTCCAGTTCTACAATTCTATGATTCTATGTTGTATGTGTTGTTTTGACATTTATTTAAACTTTAGCTCTGTCATCTAGGTTTTCAACTTGGCCTCTAATTATGGATATATGTATGGAAATTAGATCAGAGGACATATGCTGGGGTCCGCACCCGGTAAAGCTCAGGTGGGGTGTTAGGTGCAAGGGTGGCCTTCAGACATGTTTGCTTCCCCTTGATCCTTGAACCAATTAGTGATGGATCAATTTCTTGGCATAATAGAGTCTTCAGCTTGGTCTGCGTTATGATGGCTGCCTATGGTCTCAAGCAGTCGGGGATTGCCTGGGTGTAGGGATGATCCAGTAACATTCCCTTTCACCAGGACCAAGGAAAAGTGGCAGAGGAGGCATTAGACCACTCGAGGATCCCCCTATACAAGGTAAATCCTCCAGTGGCTGTCTGAAGTGGGGTTAGGACTACTTGCACTGGCAGAATGATGCAAAGCAGATTCAGTGGGGCTGAGGGAAATTTAGCCCAGTTCCTTCTAATGGGGCACAGAGGCACTCACTGTCAATGCAAGTTTTGCACTCATTTCCTGTTTTAAGTCATCCTTGTTAATTGGTAACAAGCACTTTTTTTTTGTCTCCATAATGTAATAATTCAAGCAGCCAAATGATTTTCCCCCTGAGCTCTAAGACCTGTCAGACCAAAGTCTCTTTATATTTTGTTAAGTTACAGTTCTAAACTTCTAATGGCAGTGCTATCTCAGCTAAAGCTCTAGATTTGAGACACCAGCTAATCACTGCGACAGCAACGCCTGAAGTGATCATTTCACAATATGCCATTTGGGGACTTCTCACCAATCCATGTTCAGGTGTTTAAAAATAATAGGTTTGCTTCTGTTGCTCTATATGTGAAAACCGGTCTTGCTAAAACTGTCTTCCTACTTTATCTGTAAAAGCAAGTTTTTATTTAAAAAAATAATCTGTACATTTGTACATCAAAATTTTCTGCAATCTCATGTGAACTGTAGATTTACCGTTATTACCTTCTGTGTGGTTGAGGGAGAGGAGCAATCTGCTTGGTCCTTCAGGTCTATCATTCAAGAGCTGCTCAGGAAAGGATGTGATGTCTCCAAGGCCTTGGCTACACTTACCCGCTAGTTCGGCGGCTGGCAATCGAACTTCTGGGTTCGACTTATCGCGTCTAGTCTGGACGCGATAAGTCGAACCCGGAAGTGCTCGCCGTCGACTGCGGTACTCCAGCTCGGCGAGAGGAGTACCGCGGAGTCGACGGGGGAGCCTGCCTGCCGAGTGTGGACCAAGGTAAGTTCGAACTAAGGTACTTCGACTTCAGCTACGTTATTCACGTAGCTGAAGTTGCGTACCTTAGTTCGAATTAGGGGGGTAGTGTAGACCAAGCCATAGACACAAGATGATGAGGAATTAAAGACAGCAGTCACACACAACAGATAATGATAGCAATAATGGCAACAGATTATTACTACGGATCCTCTTCTCTTTACTCCTCAGCAAATCCCCTAGTAAATTATGGAGATAATGAAACACATTTTAAAATAATGATTCACTGTGATAACAAGAAAACCCTCAAGCTTCATTTAACATATGACTTGATTGGCCCAGTACTCTTACCGTTTAGCATACTGTGATAATATTTGACATTCACCAACCAAGGAAAATAGAATGCTAAAGGGCCAATGCTCCATACACACCAGAACCTCCCACAGGAACTAATGGGAGGCTGGAGTATGAAAAGAATGCAAAAATGAACAACCCCAGAGAGAGCTGCAAGAGACATTCATTCATGTTCAGCTCAGAATGTATTCAGAGTGATTCCCTTGACTTCACTGGTGTTACCCCAGATTTACACCAGTATAACTAAGTTCAGAAATTGGTCCACCATGCCAGACTTAGGCACAATGACTTTAAGAGGGCCAGGAGAGTTTGGGCAAAAGCTGCCCCTTTAAAAAAGGAGCAGCATGTGCTCCCCAACCCATTTTTACACCAACCCTGCTCTCTTGACTGGTGTGGAGTAGAGACAGGATCATGGTCATATCCTCGCCCTTCCTCATCTCTTTTGGGAGCTAGCAGTCATACTGGCACAGGCACTAGCCTGACTAAATCCCAGGAGGAGTTCTGTCTGGCCTTTAAGGGCTGCCCTCTGTGACTCGCTGGTGCAAATGGAGGAAGGGCAAATTCTTGGTTCTTCCATCATGCCACTGCTTTTCAGGTAGCTACACCTTTGAGGGCACTAGTAGAGAGATGTTCACGTTCTCTGCAACAGGCCTATGCCTGCCAGCTTTGCAAGGGGGACAGAACCACACAGGGCTGGTCACAACCCAGTTATATACCATGTTCAATGGTTTAATGTGTAGCATATTTACTTGCAGTGTTCTGCACAAAATATCTGTTTTCCCCATTCTATACTTAAAGACAGTATCAGGATAATAATACCAGCTGCCAATCTCTACCTTCCCTGATTACACTCATCTGCCGACACTGTGCACCGGAACTAAGAGCAGATGTTTCCATAGGCCATGTTTCAATGGTAGGCAAATAACATTGCTGGCTCTCTGTCATCCCTACCCTATGAAAAGCATTGGTAGTTTTGTAAATGGAGATTGGCCTAGTGGCAGACATGGTAACTGTCCCTTTGGCTGGGCAGGGCATACCTAGGAAGGTGTGGTATAAATGTGTGTCAATGAGCAGCATGATATTTGTAAGTACAGTGCAAATCTATACCAAGGAGAATGTTGCTGCACAAGAAAATCTTACAATCTAATCATTTTGCAGGAGTCTGTTCAAGGAAGCTCTATTGTTTTGTTTTCACATGCAATGCCCTGCAATATATGTGAAAAATGTTTAATTAACAGACCTGTTCTTGTCACAAGTGAGCTTTCAGCTGCATTTTTTTCATTCCACCCACAGAAAGCATCAGTAATCAAGAATTATATGAGTGCCATGTGCCAGGTTCAGGGAAGCAAAATCCAACATGCTTCCTCCCCCACAAGCAGGTTGTAAGGCATTAGTTATCCCTGGGAGGTGGGGGCGGAGTACAGCTGCTATTCCAGCATGTGACTGGAAGAGAGTTTGAAACCCCTCTGCACCACTTCCCATGTGGCATTAGGTCTGAAAGAACCAAACAATCATAACAACATAGAAGGGCATTTTCTTTGTTTATTTTCTTCATTAATTTTAGATCACAAACAAAAATCAAACAAAACTATAGAAAAGATAAGTTAAATTTCCTTCCCAAAAATGAATGAAAAACATAATCATATACTCAAGTATCAGGGGGTAGCCGGGTTAGTCTGTATCCACAAAAAACAACAAGGAGTCCGGTGGTCCCTTAAAGACTAACAGATTTATTTGGGCATAAGCTTTCATGGGTAAAAAACCTCACTTCTTCAGATGCATCTGAAAAAGTGAGGTTTTTTTACCCACAAAAGCTTATGCCCAAATAAATCTGTTAGTCTTTAAAGTGCCACCGGACTCCTTGTTGGTTTTATAATCATATACTAATTCCCAAATCATGTATTCCATCATTACTGTTTAATTTGTAAATTAACCTGTGTTATATACACACACACACACACGTATATAAAGCTAAAATAGAAATAACATCCCCTTTTCCTGCCCCATCCCCATTCTAATAACTTGTGCACATACTAATTTTATTCTTACTTATACCCAGCACACAAAACAGTATATCTAAAACTTTAGTAAATGTTTGCAAATTCTTCCTATAACGTTCAAAACTGGTTCCAGAGCTTATTAAACTCTTTCATGTTATTCTCTAGGACATGCATTATTTTTTTCATATGAAGACATGACTGCAAGATTCATAGAGACATTCTAATGCTCCCAAGACAAATGGAACAGAAGCAATGCCATAAAATATATTAATTACTTATATTTGTTGTTGGTTTTTGATGGGAGGAGTAATCTAATGTTACTAGTTTGCATCAAATTACAAGGTAAACTATGTAAAGGTCTGATTTCTTCTTTTTGAGGAAAATGAAAAACATCATTGTAAATGATTCCTTCTCCCCCATTCCCTCCAATTATTGTAGATCTGAAATTCATATTAATTCACATCAGCTGAAATTCACCCCTGTGCATAAGGCCAGCACAAGCTCCATGCACAATGTTAATACCACTTAACTCCTACTTTGAAAACTTGGGTGGAACTTAATGATGCTGATCCTTAGCACAAGGGTGAATTTCACACTACTATGTACATAGATCCAAAACCATGAGTTAAAAATTACCATTGACATTACCTTTGAGTACATGACCCAAATATGTCCACTACTTCCTTCTGATTTTGGTGGAAATGAGCTACTAATTGGTAATTTCTTGGATCTTTTCACCGATAATGAAGTCTTCAACCAATGCCCAGAGTCCCTCATAGGTACATTTTCTAAGGATTCTAGTTTTCTGTCAGATGTTTTGGTAGCTCTCACAGCTGTCTGTTAGCACTGAAGTTACATTTGAATTGAAACTTCTCAGTCTTGTGCTGGTGTTATGTGTCTTTGATTTCCATACATCATTACATTTAGTAAATGCTGTGGCTGCTTTTCCTATCCTAGATGTCATTTCCTTCTTCATGTCTCTGTTGGCCACTATGGTACTGCCCAGGTAGGGGAACTGTTTTACTCCCTTGATATTTTTGCTTTCTAATGTGAAGCTACCGTTTGACATCTGGATTTCAAGGATGTTTTAGAATAACTAATTCTGAGACCTGTTTGGCCTGTTGTCTTTGCCAGGTTGTGTGTCTTTGTAAGTTTCAGGTGGTGTCACTCAAGAGCACAATCTCACCAGTAAAACGTAGGTCTTGTAGGCATTTGCCATATACCCATGCTTTATCAGTGTTTTTGTTGTATACTTCATTGGTAAGTCTATGGCAATGCCAAATAATAGCAGAGATAAAATGCAGCTGTGTTTGATGCCAGTGTCCACATTGAACTGTTCTGTTGTCTGGGTTTTAATCTTTACAGAGCACGTCACATCTCTGTACATACTCTTGATGGTGATAGCAATTTCAGGGCTGAAGAATTATTCAACAATGGGGGGCCATCAATATCTTTTGAAAATCAGTGAAATTGATGAGAGGAGTTTGCCTTTCTATACATTCTTCTACAATGTTCTTTATGTGACTAGCTGATCTACATAGGATCTCTTGGGCCTGAATACAGCCTCTTCTCTAAGCTTTGCATCAACTACCCTTTTTATCCTGCATAATGTCACACTGTGGAAGGCTTTCCCTACCACAGAGAGTTGTGTAACTCATCTCCGGTTTTAGTTTTTTGCCTTGGAAATAATTAATCAGTGCTATAAGTATAAATCACTTTGATTGCATTTTAATTAAGAGTGTATTCTCCCAGAGCTGCATCATCCAGAGGAAAATTACCCAAGGGAGAACCAGTCCCTTAACACCAAATGTGTTCTGACCTTATTATAGCTAGGCAAACTGTTTGAATCATAGTCCCTTTTCTCATTCCAAGCCCAGACCGGGGGCCAGGTACAGACAGTGATACAACTATGGGAGTCTAATAGAGGTTCAGGCTGTGTCATATAGATGAGAACTGAATGCATGCAGCTGAGACATCAGGGAGAGAAGTCTGTGATAAACGTATACTGCAGCACTGACAAAGAAAAGACCTTGTAATGCTTCTCTAGCCCCCATGAAGTATGTTCCTAATCTTAGTTTTCTTTGTTCCAATGTCATACGGCAATTCAGCTTTTCAAATACGTAATTTCTGCTCTCACCCACTCCTTTATACATGTGGTACATCCAGATTTATGATAGGAGTTTAATATTTTCAAGATCCAGAAACTGAGTTTTAATACTAAAGCTTGTACTGACTTCTTGTACATCCTGTCCACCCACAAAAACAGTGGGAAAGCAGGAGGTGTGTGTGTGGCAGGGGCACATTGAGAAACTAATATTAAAAAAATGAAATGGTTTTATGGCTTAGGCATGGGAAAGAATGGGTCACAGAATGAGTTAAACAGAACAGAAATAGCAACCATAACTGAATTACACTCTCTTGAGTGCAGTAAGATCTATATTATCCAGCTGTGTATCTCAGTGTAATCCCATGGATTTCTAGTTCCAGTGAGGGAGGAAATTGTATGTACACAGAGAAAACATTTGGACCGAACCACCATTAGCTCTAAATACACCATTTAGACAACAAAAGAAAAAATATATCCTCCAAAGCTGCTTTTCCCATCCACTGGGGCAATAGCTGGTAGCCATTAGAAATACCTGATTAGGTGTATTTTCCCCTCATTTTCAATGAGATCTACCATCCTACTCCTCTTCTGTATTGAATAAATGGGTTGCTGTCTGCCTGTCTTATCTAGGACAAAGGGCCCATTAAGGGGGAACAACCAGTTTAGTGAATGCAACTGCAGAAGTCTGATGCAAAACTCCAAAAGGGCAAGAGGAGGGCTGTGACTGACTCACCATAACTCCTTTGAGCAGGGCCAAAGAAATGCATGCTGCACTCTGTAAAAAACTGGGGAAACTCCCGCTACTGTGAGTGCTCCATCATAGAATTCTGGCGGAGTACGGATGGAGTTTTTTCTACCCTTTAAGGTAGGCTGTGCAAGTGAAAGCAGAAGTAAGTAAAGTGGGAAAGGGCTGAGTGGGAGTGGGCATGAGGTAGCAATGAGTAGAGTGGGAAGTAGCTGGACAATGACTGGAAGGATTCAATCCTCAACTATGACCAGTATAGGCTGGATGCCTCATTGAGGAACTCCAAAGAGAGCCATTTGCAGCTCCCCAGTCCTCAGCCTGTCCAGGGCAGTTCAATTATCAGCATAATTGAGAGCAACCCCAGGGCTATTCGTAATTTCGAGCAACCCAAAGAGCCATCTACCAGCTGGTGACCACCAGAAAAGATCTTCATTATAACCTCCTCTAACCTCAGGAACAACCCAGGTGAATGTCCTCAGTGAGCCCCCTGGACCCTTGGGCATACGTTAGAGCTGTGTGAAGGCCGCTCTAATTTACAATGGCAGCCAATAGGGCTGTTCCACGGATGGGGCAGATATATGTAGTGTAAGGTACTGCTCTAAGCATGAACGTGGGCAGCAAAATTTGGGCCATAATACATATATTTGAGTTAACTGAAAACGGGTCATGATAAAATGTAGTCAGAATATTGTACAAAAGGATAAAGGATAAGAGCTTTTAAAAGAGGCAATCAGGACTGGAGCCAATTTGATGATTAGCTAGTTAGTACATTTAGCAAAAATTTATGGATCATTGTCAGGGTTATTTTTTACCTCTAGGAAAGTAACAATTCATGTCTCTCTAAAGTATCCAGGCCCAGCTTGACACACCACCAGATCAATCTGAAAAGCAACAAAACAAAACATTTTGAAAATGCTAAACACAGCAGTGAAAGATATCTGACTCAGGCTAATAAATACAGCCCAAGCTCAAAATATGTGCAATTTAGAAACCACCCAAAGCAATTAATTTCCTGTAATTTTGGTAGTAAAGGTATGACTAATACCACCAGAAAACAGTGATGGTGATTTTTAAAATTATTTTTTAAGATGAGGTAGTGAATAGAGGAGACAGTAAAGGAAAACACTTGCTTTTTGTTTGGAATGGAAGATGATAGATACAAGGCAAAACAACTGGCAGGGTGTAGCCTTCACTTTTACATTCTCCAGTTGGCTGCTACACTTATATTACACGCATACAGCCAAATTCTGTGCTGATTCAGACCCGGTAGAGTCACACAGGTCACAGCCATAGCAGGACGGTTTAATTCATTTTTCTGCCAGCACCAGTCTTCTGACCCAAATTACACACTCCGTGTAACTTATGCCACCACTTATGTGACCAGTGAATTTGGCCTTGCAATTTTGGGTTTAATTCTGATCTCTGTTTTTACACCATTGTAACCCATTGTGGAATAAATGTTTATATTTACATATACATTTACACTGGTATAAGTTGTATTGGCAAGCTCTTAGGGGACTGACTGAGAAGCAGTGCTGATTATCTGTGTCACTCCTGGATTATCTTCAATAAAGGATTTACCTTGGATGAAATCACATGTGCCGCCCTATCCATAGAATAGATTTTGCTGATTTAAGCCCTAAATGGGTTAGTTTAATAAAAGGGCACAATTCTTTGCACTATTCCATGCAACACAATTACTGTTCTCAGATGGGCACACACTGATGCCTGTTTTATCTCTGTCCTTTGCAAGCACATCCTAACACATCACTTCCTAATCATTTTTAAAATGCCATTATGGGGGTAATTTCTCTAGCTTCAAAAACATGTTCCAGAAAAACAGAGGCATTTCCCAGATGATTTTCTAAAGAAGATTTGAATAAATTTAAGAGTAAGTTTCCCTTCCCCTGTGTTTTTAATTCTATTAAATACCTAGGAGTGTGCTTATCTCACCGAACTTCTGATCCTTTAAAATTAAATTACCCTCCCTTAGTGAACCAGATTTTAAAAAAAGACCTAGTAAAGTAGAATAATCTTAGCTTGTCCTGGTTTCCTTAATTAAGCACTATTAAGATGAATGACCTCCCCCATGTGAATTACCTCCTTTGAGGTCCTCCCTGTTTTGCTGCCCTTGAGTTATCTTTAAAAGCTGTAATGTGACTTGTTAACAATTTTAGTGTGTTTGTGGGACTGGGAGGAGGAGATGTATAATAGAAATGGAACCCTTGTTTGACTGATGCTATGCATTTTACAGCAAAATGATTTATTTAAATGGGAAATGGGTCTTTTGTCTTCCCCCCCCCCCCCCCACACACAAATAAATTGATTTTTGTTTTTTAGAAAGTCAGGTTTTGTTTTTGAAAGAAAACCTTAAAAATTTCAAAGACTTTATTAACTAACAACAACAAACATTAGTTTTGTTGTAATTTTTTTTTATAGGAAAAAGAAATCATTTCCCATCCATCTCTACTGTTGCATCCACCCTCTCTTAAGGAGTACTATTTTTTAACACAATTGTGCCTTGTATTAAACTGTACAATAGTGATCCACAAAATCAATAGATTAATATTATCACTGGGATTATTCTTTACCCCAAGGTGTGGCAGTAGTGTGCCTAATGTAGCACCTCTCATAGAATATCAGGGTTGGAAGGGACCTCTGGAGGTCATCTAGTCCAACCCCCTGCTCAAAGCAGGACCAATCCCCAGACAGATTTTTTGCCCCAGATCCCTAAATGGCCCCCTCAAAGATTGAACAACCCTGGGTTTAGCAGGCCAATGCTCAAACCACTAAGCTATCATGACCTTGCATGCACCACGCTCTTGAGGTCACACAGGGGGGAAGGGGAACACCAGGGGGGACAGACCCATGCTGTTCCCAGAAGTACCAGAATGTCTGGTATTCTGGTAATGTGTGAGTGGCCACCCTAACTGTAAGTGCCTGAGCAGCTAGACCTTATAGGCACTAGTCCTGGTGGGTCCCAATAACCTCTCAGACACATGGCCAAGGGAAACGTTTTACTAGGCAGGAAAGGGGAACGGTTGCAGATGCTTAAACAGTTACAGTTCAAAGTGAGAAACAGTGGTTCTTATTTGGCTTCATGGGGCAGTCCAGTAAAGAGTCAGGGCTCTTCAGGCCTAGTGCCTGGAGTGCCCTCTCCAGTTCAAGCAAATAAGCAGTTGTAGGATTCCAAGCCCAGTCTCTGATGGGGCCTCTCTGCACTGGCTCCCTAGCCAGGCTCTGCTGCTCCCCCATAAACCCACACAGATGTGCCACTGGCTGTGATGTCCAGTTGTCACAACCTGTTCCACAGTTTCTGGGGCTTCTCTTCAGATCCCTCCTGTTCCCACTCCTATACACGACCTGGCCAATTCCTGGCTCAGGACCTCTCTTTATCTAGCATGGGGAAAGGGAAGTGCAATGGGGATAAAAACATACTCTTTGCTTAGCCAGGAAGAAAGAGATGGTACAGTGGGAAGGGGACTGCTAGGAGTTTTAGTCCCCAGCTTTGGAGATCCATCACAATATGAAACAGTCCCAGGTGGAAGAAAAGTGGGAGTGCCCTCTACTTACTACAGAAAGGGGAACATGGAGAAAATGGCCCCACCATCCCCTCTGTACACCTCATTGGCCTTGAATGGGGCAGATGTTACATGGCCCTGAGGAGAAATGCAGCAGGTACCATCACTTCGTGCATCTCGGATTAATAGTGCCTCACACAGACACTGTACTTCCCAAGGCACCCTATCACCATATGCAGAGTGCAGGCCTGCAGAACAATCTCGCCCATAGTTACACACCGTGTGTCCTTCATCTTCAAGAGGCTGTGCACACTTTAATAATTAATTATCCCAATACCCCTGCAAGGTATGGTATGTATATATGTATTATAATCCCCAGTTTTATAGATGGGGAAACTGACAGATGGAGGCTAAGCAACTAGCCCCAGACCATAGAAAGAGTAAATGTAAAAGCCAGGATTTGAACTCAGAGGTTCCTGGTTCTTCATCCCATATTCCAACCACCAAACCTGAGCCTTTTCGTGTTACTCATTTTAGCTAGAACTCCCCATTGAAGGCAGTGGGAGTTAGACTGCAATTTGTTTTAAGCATATGGCCCTCTGTCATTATTACATATGACCATTTCTCAGAAAGCAGAGAGCACATCATCTGCGGTGTTATAAGCAATGCTTCTTTGCTAGGAATCTGAGAACAGCAGGTGCTTATTATTCCCTGTCAAAATGTTGTGGCTTAAGCTATTTCATACAAAGTTTAATGATCTGACCTGTTCCAGGTAAACTATTAGGAAGGAAATTAATTAGTTGAGGCCCAGAGGTATGGATAACCTAACTACAGAAACAACTATCATTCCCGACAGGAACTGCAGCTGTAGCACTGATTTTTTTTGTTTCTGTCAAGTGGGAAGATCATTCAAATCCCTTCAACAGATGAGTGTTCAATAATTTTATTTTTAAATGCAGTCTTTGAAGGTTATTTTGGTGATGTGCTGGCTCTGAAAACCAATGTAACCAGATAACGCTTCATGATTGAAGGCAGATGCTTACTCTTATGTAGACAGGTGTTGCACTCAGATACAGAAAGAAGTATATTACTGTACAAATCCAGCTATCAACTGTGGCTCAAACAGTGCCCTTGTTTTCTATGTCATAAGTAGGTAAAGTTCGACTCACCTTTATGGATACAGAATGGAGAAAGTTCTGTAGCCACTTTGAAAAAGACATAAAGGAAATGACACAGATAACTGATGAAAAATCTTTCCAAGAGTTAGGAATAACATACTATGAGAGGGAGGACAGGGAGAATCTCCAGGCTCAGAGTCTGGTTCACTTTCATTCATATCTATATCGATATATAGATATAAAATGGTTAATTCTGGAAGCGCTTATTAATAATTTTCATGGGACATGTACTGACTCTAGCCAGAATATATAACAATAGCACTGGTCATTTTATTATTCTACTTTGCAGAGCTATACTTATTCAGGTAAAGATTCAATTACAACATGCTAACAAAGTCAGAGTGTATTGGAAAGGGAACTCATATACGTCTCTCCCCAGATGTGAATGAGGCAGGGAGAAAGTCAATGAAGGGCTACCTAACAAATTTACCCAAGATTTCTGAAAGTGCCCATGCATTTTGGATGTCCAAACTGGGACAACTTGGTGTTGATATTCAGAAGTGCTAAGTACCCAGTACTCTAAATGAAGTTTCTTTGAGCAAGATATATTAAACTCTCTTAAGTTTAGGTTCAAAACTCTCATTTTTGATATGTGGCTTACCATAATGAGTTTTACAGCTGTTTTTGTATGTGTGGTTTTAGGCACTACACGGGGAAGGACTAATATTCTTGGACCACATAAGACGACAAAATAATTTTAAATCCACATCTGTTCCTCAATATTAACAGGCCTTCTTTTCCTTTTAATATATATTATATTTTTCTTCCTAATATTAAGAATATAAAGTCTCTTAAAATTGTTCATTCCATATAACATTATTAGAATAATAGGTTCCTTGACACCAAGACAATTAAAGTCTAATCTATTCTTCCTAACACAGCTAAGTGAACAGACTATTTGCTATTTGCCTAAAGAAATAAGCAAACCTTCCCTTGATGTTAACTCAGAATATTTTCAGTGGGAAATACCAGAAAAAAAAAATGGCCATATGTTAATGTAAAACAAGTAATAGTGAAAGTTTTCCAATTTTCAAAGTGTGTTAAAATATATCCTGAGTTGCACAATCAATCCCAATTATCCTTATCTTGAACTAATCTTTCATACCATTAATCACTGTATCATCCAGTGTTTTGCCTTCTTAAATAAGCAGCATAGAATGTAGAATAATGCTTAATACTACCTGAGATATAATGCTTGCCAGTGAAGATTAAATAGTAAAGTAGATTGTTAGCTGATTTAACTCTGAAAAGATGTACACTAAAGAAAAAAAATGCCCTTGTCTATTCTCTGATTGGCAGTTCATTTCTTCTAGGATCATTGTTATGGTCTGCAAGAACAGAAAGTAAAGCCTGCCTTTACAAATTTATCCCGAAGTTACTTCAAATAGCAGCCAATGTTATTCCAAGTTCAACAAGAACATTATCATGATTTGCAGATCTATTAAACTAGAGTAGCAGTCTTTTCCCTGCAACAATTTAGAGTACAGTACCTTCCTTCCCACATTTGAAGGATAGCTTGATTTAGAAAGGTGTAAATCACTACAGTTTAGATTCTGCCGTCCTGACTCATGTTAATTATTGAAGTTATTCTGTGAGTTTCTCATGGGTTCCAATACAACAACCTCATGGAGTAAAGTGCTACTCATCATGAATAAAGGAGGCAGAATCTGGCCCTATAAGATCTGGTAAACTGAACGGTTGGTTTTCACATGCTGAATTGCTATTGTAAAGAAAACATTGAAAATTAAAGATAGAGAATTACAGTAATAAATTTTTGAACTAATGCAGCAAGAATGTCTTGCCATATTGCAGGGCTATACTTTGATGTATGATGAATTGGAGACACACTGGAGATGAATGGAACAGAAAAGGAAAAAAAGGACTACTACCCTGAAGGATACATTAATCACACCATTGTTGAGCTACATATTCTGCTGATTAGCCCATTTTCTAAATGAGCAATGTGACTTGGTCTTTCTGAAATAGCTGCTTTTAGGGATCTGGACCTGGTGGAAAATTTATTGTTCCAACATTAAGCTACACTAGCAGTGTTACTGGATACAAGTCTTAGCAACAAATAGTAAATTATGTAGAATATTGCCATTGTTGGCCTGCAAGCTGAGCAAAGAGTGAAAAAAAAAGTGATGAAATAGTATATTCTTTCTTATTGAATTTGTAATCTTACAGTTGTTTTATTTTATGAGAGTAGTTCCAAGAAGCCCCACCCAAAATCAGGGTGCCATTGTACTAAGCATTGTACCGACATATTGTAAGAGACAGTCCCGGCCCCAAAGCAATTGTGTCTAGTCTGCACAGTTTCTGTAACAAATATTCTAGTTCTGGATTTTTAAGCCGATATAGTTATACCAGTACAACCCCTAGCCTTCATAGTTTTACTGACATAAGCATGCATTGTACACAGAGTCTACATAGAGAAGACAAACGGGTAAGAGGCAAAACAGAGGCAGAGAAAGGGAAGTAACTTACCCAAAGCCAGCCTTGACTGAAACATAGCCTCCAGATTGATGAAAAATAAGAAAAGGTTGTGTTGTAACAGTACATATGAAAATAAGAGTTTTAAAAGATAGAAACTTTCATGCTTCAAGACATAAACCTAGCTCCAGCTATTGGGTGTTCTCAGGAAACTTCCTCTGGAGGAAGAATGGTCCATAACTGCTGGGTTTCTTATATCTTCTTCTGAAGCAGCTGGTGTGACCACTGTCAGTGGCAAGATACTGGACTACGTGGACCATTGGTCTCATCCAGCAGGGAAACTCCTATGTTTAATAATTATATTTTGTTCCAGACACTTGATGCCCAGGAATAAAATGAACTCACTTGTTGTTCTTGGTAGACTATGAGCTCTCTTGGGCATGGACTGCATCCTACTATGTTTGCACACTACCTCGCATACTTTGGATGCTACCATAATACAGATAAATCATTTATGTAATAGTATATGTGGGAGGGAAGGGCTCTTTTGATATCATCTTCCCAATTCTGCTCCAGAAGACGCACAGCCTAGTTGCTTGGACTAGAGTCTGCACACAGTTAGCACCATTCAGAATGTTTTGCAAAGGGTAATTGTCCAAATAAATCAAGGTTCTGAGGCAGCTAAGTCCCAGCCACTAGTGTGTTTTGCATGCTCAGTTTTAGGATTTAGGTAGTACTTTGCAAATATGAACTACTTACTTACTAGCAACCCCCTGTGTGTAAATATTGTTACCATTTCACAGATTGGGGAAAAAACAAAACCAAAAATCAGTGAATGCAATGAAGTCCAAAATTTTTGAACTTGAGTATATAAATGTAGCCACCTATTTGCATGTTTACTGTAAAAGACAAATGAGCGTGGGATGATTTTCAGAAGTGCTGAACACTAACAGACCCCATCAAAGTCAGTGGACCTGTGGTTGCCCAAGTATGAAAGTATTGGCCCCATATGAACTGCAAAAGCCATGAAGAAAGTCAGTTTTAGAGCTGAGATTAATCTCTTGCTTAGTCTTCTAAGCCTAATTTCCTGTAGAGCTATTGAGATACCTCCCCTTGTGGCCAGAACTCATACTGGTTTCACTGCAAAGGAGCGGAATCAGTTTCAAGCAGTTAGCTATTAAAGAACTTGCGGTGGATCTATGCCATCAACAGTACTTTGACTTTTGGGAAGACACCAGATCAGTTTACAGCTGTAGGGTGCAGTACAGCCCAATGAATGATTCTATAAAC
Organism: Chrysemys picta bellii; assembly: GCF_011386835.1. NCBI lineage: Eukaryota > Metazoa > Chordata > Testudines > Emydidae > Chrysemys > Chrysemys picta. Next base: position 53,904,426 of record NC_088801.1, read on the forward strand.
ATGTCTTTTCTGGACCCCAGCATGGGATCTCTAGAATGACAAGTTTTCTGTGCTAGTGAACAGTTTAATCTTTCAGGACAGTCTTCACTAGGAAAAGGGCTAGACTTTTTTTTTTTTTTTTTTAAATGGAGGCAGAAAATCTGCTTTACATTTCTAAATCATCCAAATTAAAGGAGGAGAACATAGCTATGGGTTTCAAAAGGTCCACAAAGTCCAACTGCATTCATAAAACACATATCAGCTTGATATCTAAGATCCACTATGCATGCAGTACACATTTTATAATTGCTGTGTACTACTGTAACTTTCAAATTTTAAAATTACCACATATAGTTGAGTAAAAATATAGATACACACACAGTTTAGCAAGAATATCAGTTTTCCAGGAAGAAGTAAAGGGAATTGAGAATAGTTTCCAAATAGAAGAGAAAGAGGTTCACCAACAAACAATTGCAGCAGTGGTAAGTTTCAAAATGGCTAATTTAGGGCTGTAGGTGCTTGACTTTGCCAAATTTAAAGGCCCAGCCCCCAGAAATGCATGTTGGGAAAAAAGTTTATTTAAGAGCAGAATGCTGCATTGCAGAGAGTTAATAGAAAATAGGTGGGTAGGGGCTAGAGGCCAGGGGCTAAGAGCTAAGGCTACACTTCATAAAAGAAAGGGCTTAGGAACATTTGTGTGTTCTATAAAGTTATAGGCAAATACTTTTCATGGAGACAATGGATGAGAAAAGATTTAGAAATTCTGCAGGCTATTTAAAGCTCTTTGATATCTGTTAGTATTTAGGATACTGTTTTCCCTAGTACTTCATTCAACTGTTGCAACTGTTTCTAATTAAACAGCATCTAATTGTTAGGGCAATCAGAAATCAATGAAAGGGCACCCTTACTATTCTAAAAATGGATTAACCTAAAATAATGAAAAGTCTCCTGTGTTTGGAATTTGTCTTGCTCTAAGTTCATTTACTGTTTGTATCCTCTGTCCTGTCACATGTGCTGTGTAAAAAGCAATAACTAGCACTTACACTATCTAGATCATTATTGTCTCTATACAATTACATTCTTCCTCCAGCTATTTTTTCTAGCCTTTATCAGTTAGGTGGATTTTTAAACTTTCTTTGCTCCTTTCTTCTTGTTCCCACTAATTCCAGTGGTATATCACAACATTTTTGTTAATTGTTCCATAATAAAATCTCTCTGGTAGATAGATGGAATTATAACTATAAATTCAAACCATCATGCAGACTATAGCACCAGAGGAACTAATAATTTAAAATATGCTTAGAGCATTAGTAGTATACATTCAGTTCAGACAGGGTTGGAATTTTTAATGCTGATTTGATTGACCAGAAGTTCATACTTTTAATTCTATCCATTTTTATCTTCCCCAGACATCACCAAACAATTAAATTAAGAATTGGAAAGATATCATTTCACTTAAAGGAGAGCTAAAGTGCTTTTTATTTTCTTGATTGGAAATGTAATAAAGCTAAAATAAGGGAAATTTGTATCTGAAAAGAAATGATCTGCATAGTAATGGCAGTGTGACGAAAGCTTACAGAAATAAATTCTTTCTATCTTCAAATATATAATTTTTTCGAGTAAGTGTGGGACTATGGAATAGGTCTTTAAAAAATAAAATAAATAAATAAGCTTATCTTCAAAAATCCTGAGCACAGAGTTATTGTAATTTGTGCTCACCACACAATAGTTATGCTATCCTGTCACTGGTATTTGACAAATGCTGATGATTTGTAAGCCCGAATAAGTAGTGTTACTTAGACTTTTCAAGCATGAGTTTAATGGTTGTCTTCTCTAACACTTATTGGAAATCAATATGTAATCTATACATAATGTATATAAAGTAGGCACAAGCTTTAAGCTGATTCTACCAACAGATTTAAATACCCTAGTGGGGTAATATCAGCTATTTAATCACTTATGGGAGTTTCCAGAAACAATACTTAATGATTCATTAATGTTGGAAAAGGACAGGAGGCACAGTTACAAATGATCACTCTTTTTGCTTAGGCCTGCCTTTCTTAATCAGGGTACTATATATACATTGACATTTTTGTTTCTGCTAAGCAGTACTTATAAAGTTGCTGAAAGCAGAATTGCTAGAGCAATTGAAGTAAAATGCTGGTTTTCTTTCTCCCTCGTTTACCAGCGGCATCATTTTGTCTAGTATTCATATGAGATGCAGGCCTCCACACTGAATGGATTACTCACAGTAGAGATTCCTCAGCAGTAGAACTGAATATACACTCCGTCATTGAATATCAGATTTATTGTCCAATATGTTCTCTTTTCTGTATGCTTACTTGAAACGTGGTGATGTAAAATCAAAATTCACAGAAAGAGTATGACAAATAACACCAGCAGAACAAGGACAAGATGTAAATGTCAACTCTATTGATGCCTATTTGAAGGGGTTACAATAATTAAAAGTGGTTTGCAAGCACTGGTGATGGGCAATGTCCAAGGATTTGGAGCTTTCATTCTGCTTTTATAAGCACCCAAGTTTCAGATGCTTATTCTGACTTCATCTGAATCTTTTCAGTCTTGGACTGTGTGATGCTTGCAGGGGGGTACCCAGGGTTGTGAGGCACTTCACTACCCCCTGCCCTTACCATAAGGAAGCCTCGTCGGTGTCTGCTGGGGTCATCTCCCTGGCTCCATCAGCCATGGGACATACAAGCAGTCCCTCTAGTCCTATGTAGGCCCCCCCCCCCCCCTCTCTCTCTCTAAAGGTTAGAGATGGGCACGCTCCAACCCTCGAGTCCTGCAAACACCTCCTTGGAGTGTCTAGCTCCGATCCACTGGACACTCACAGTATTCACAAATGCACTGCTTCCAAAGAAGTAGTACATCCCAGCTTATCAGTTTCACCTCAGCTTACTACTTCACTTAACACACCAATCAGGTATGTTTTTATAATGAAATCAAGTAAAAGTTTATTAAACAGAGTGTAGAGATTCAAGTGAGAGCAAGTAGAAGAATTGGAAACAAATGGTTGCCTATAAAATAGGATGCATCTAGAACCTCAACTTACCTAACTAGATACCTTTATGTCTCAGAGTAATGTTTACTCCAAGTCCTTCCAGTGTCTTACACCCAGGCTTGGCTGTGAACTTCCATTCATGAGATGAAGTCATGCTGTCAGCTTGCCGCCACACTGAAAGATCCTGGATGTCTGTCTGCACTCCCAGATATTTCAGAACAATCCCTTGTCCTTATTCATAAGCAGGTTACTGCCTGCAGGTTGTTTGTTTTGTGTATGCTCCTTTCTGTTCACAATCTCTTAATCAGCACCTGGCTCAATATGTAAATAAGTATAAATTGTGGGACACACAATGATCAGACAGGGAGATAAGAGTCCGTTACCTCTCCTGGTTATCTGCCTTTAACATAATTTTCAGTATAGACACATAACTCAAATATTATCCTTACGTACATTTCACAATCATTATGCTGAGCGGTCAGTTACTGGCTTTTGGCAGAGACCTCACATGCCACCCTTTAGTGAATTATGATGCATATATCCAACCATAGGGAACCCTGTAAAATCCTATCCATTCCCTTTGCTACTTGACATCAAGAAGTGTCTGGAAATCTTATTGGATCAGGTTTTCTGAAGAGATTTCTGGAAACTGTTTTCTGATCAGACGGGAGTTTTACCACAAAAACAGTTTCTTCTTCAGATATTTTTACTCAGAAGACATCTTTGTAGTTAGTTCATGAGCAGCTCATTCAAAATCTGTTATTCAGTTTAGTTTTCATTAGACATAAAGGTCAGAGTCTCTGTTCATTAATTGGGTGAGTGGCAAATTAAGATCAGGTTTCTGGAGTAGTGATTTCAAAAATCACTATGCATTTTTTCTAATGTTTGCTTAAAATTACTGCCAGTAAACTAATAGTATTCATGGGAAATTAATAGAAAAGGATAATGAACATAGTCAAAGCAAATTTGATTATTTTATTCATGTGATTCTTAATGTAAATTGATTTGAGATACTTGCCCAACTCTAATTATCCTTCCTGCTGCAAAATGTTTTATTCTACACTTAATACTTACTATTGTCATGGTCACAAATAGATTTGGTCACTGCTGGTCATCATCACTACTCATGGTTAGAGATTGCTGGATCACCAGACTCTATTTGGGGTGTCTTGGTCAAAATTCTTCTAATAAAAAGTGGGTGTCAAATTATTAGGCTAGAATTGGAGAGACATAGTTGACACTCAACTTCACAACACATGTTTATCACATGATCTGAAGGCATTTTAAGAAACGTTTGTTAAGCTGATAGACAAAAGTACTTCCTCTAGAGCCACTGAAGTATACTGTAATTGGTAATTATGTAGAGATTTTTAAAAATGCGGATCATTTTCCTCATAGATGATAAATGTATTTTCCAAGTTATCATGCCCTTTAGCTTTAAATTTAAATTCTAATCTGAAATTCATGATTTATGTCAATGCAGAGCCCAAAAAACATGGTACTGAATTTATGCAGAAGCAAACTTTTAAGATATATATGGTTGAATACTATGCACCTTAGGTCTAATATACTAAGTCAAATCCTTGGTGTGTGGTTATTTTACTTTTTATTATATTATATTATCCCCATATCTATAGCAAGTAGGTGTTATTTATGGAAATTAAATGTACTAAATCAGCAAACAACAGTAGGTTGAATGAAATATTGGTAATGTCACTGCAAGAAATATGCTGAAAACCAAATAGTGTGTTGTGCTGGGAAAAAGGTCATTCAGATTAACCACCAAAATACGAAACCAAATAAACAAGCTCTGCATGTTGTCTTGAAGGGTTCAAAACCTAAGCTTTGGACTCCCAGAGAGTTTAAATGGCCTTTCATGCACTGGAAACCTCCTACTCTTAATCCTACTTTTCATTTTAGCCAGGTTTCTAATTATATTTAGATTATTAATTCCCCGGGTAAACTGTGAGAATCTGTAACAGGGACATTGTCTTTTTTCTTTACCTTTAAGGTACCGTGCACACCTATGGTAATATATAAATAATAATTAATACAACTATACTGAGAGAACATTAAAGTTGACTGCATAAGCACTCAAGGGTCAGGAAGCAACTCCTTTCCATAAGGCCCTTCTCCTTATCAAATCCCATGTTTCTCTGGCCCATGTTATAAAGTGGGGATGCATCAGTTGGAAGTAACAGAGGAGGAGAAGGACCTCAGAGTATTAGTTGATCACAGGATGACTATGAGCCGCCAATGTGATATGGCTGTGAAAAAAGCTAATGCGGACTTGGGATGCATCAGGCGTGGTATTTCCAGTGGAGATAAGGAGGTGTTAGTACCGTTATACAAGGCACTGGTGAGACCTCATCTGGAATACTGTGTGCAGTTCTGGTCTCCCATGTTTAAGAAGGATGAATTCAAACTGGAACAGGTACAGAGAGAGGGCTACTAGGATGATCCGAGAAATGGAAAACCTGTTTTATGAAAGGATACTCAGAGAGCTTGGCTTGTTTAACCTAACCAAAAGAAGGCTGAGGGGAGATATGATTACTCTTTATAAATATATCAGAGGGATAAATACCAGGGAGGGAGAGGAATTATTTAAGCTCAGTACCAATGTGGACATAAGAACAAATGGGTATAAACTGGCCATCAGGAAGTTTAGACTTGAAATTAGATGAAGGTTTCTAATAATCAGAGGCGTGAAGTTCTGGAACAGTCTTCCAAGGGGAGCTGTGGGGGCAAAAGACATATCTGGCTTCAAGACTAAGCTTGATAAGTTTATGGAGGGGATAGTATGATGGGATAGCCTAATTTTAGCAATTAATTGATCTGTGACTATTAGTGTAAATGTGCCCAATAGCCTGTGATGGGATGTGAGATGGGGTGAGATCTGAGTTACTACAGAGAATTCTTTCCTGGGTGTCTGGCTGGTGAGTCTCGCCCACATGCCCAGGGTTTAGCTGATGGCCATATTTGGGGTTGGGAAGGAATTTACCTCCAGGGCAGATTGGTAGAGGCCCTGGGGGTTTTTCACCTTCCTCTGCAGCATGGGGCAGGGGTCACTTGCTGGAGGATTCTCTGCACCATGAAGTCTTTAAACCACGATTTGAGGACTTCAGTAGTTCAGACAAAGGTTAGGGGTTTGATACAGGAGTGGGTGGGTGAGATTCTGAAGCCTGCGTTGTGCAGGAGGTCAGACTAGACGATCAAAATGGTCCCTTCTGACCTTAAAGGCTATGATTCTATCCCTATCTATAGTGAGTGTAAATGGTGAATAGGTTTGGCTCAAACTTTCCAGGTAATATATATTCACCTTCAGGAAAAAGCCAGCACAGGATAAATCCAGTCTACCAAGTGAAACTTGGAAAATTAGAAGCAACTGAAAACAGATGTTTATACTGGAAACATTTCAGCAACCTTAAGTATATCTGTAGCTGGCACTCTGGCTATAATAAATAATAATCTGTAGTATGCTAAAGCAAGAGCCATTGTAACCTAGTTCTGTGTTGGATACAGTAGAAGAAATGCCATGAAATCTGTGCTCAATGTAAAGTATCATTCCCATTTCGTTTACTGACGCAGCATGCACAAGTTGACTTTCCAGGAGTCCTCTCCAACTTTTAACAGACCACCTGTCACTTGCTACCAGAACACACACTACTGATACTGGCTGACAAACAGATTACAGTGCACAGCAGCTGGTTTTCTAAATTAAAATAAAAGCACTCATTTTTTTCCTGAAATAGTTCAAGGCTTTAAATTATGTATTATGGACTAACTAATGGCCCACACAATTTAATTCTAAAAACATGAAGCCAAATTTAAATTATGGGAGGAGCACAACAAATATTTGCTAATTAACCTTTTGCCATTTCCCCTCACTCTTAGCTTAGTGAGTAATTTTTAAAAAAATGCTATCCCTGGGTTTCATATTTTAGGGTACAACTGCCAGGCTTACTTTTGTTTCTAAAAGTTTGTTGTCTCTGCCTTTTTTTTCTGATGGGAGTCAATTCTTGAGACAACGTTGCTCTGTGGGAACTGGGCACTGGTTTGGAATGCTGGCCTGCATGCTGTTCGACCATCTCTCTTCCAGGGCTGGTGTAATGTGAAAATAAAATAAGTTACACTTAGCACATACCCGGACTCCATGTCACTGATTTCTCCTGCACGGAGAAGCTGATCTGCATGGCCCTAGACTTCTAATACTGTTCATTAGCATGGTTCACTGGGGTTGGAAGAATGGGCTACCTTGTTTTACTTGAGCTGTTTTGTCTAACTATAGTCAGATCCTTAAGTCCCAGTCTTTCAATGAGCTTTGTGCAGACAGAACTCTGACGTGTCATAGAGTTCATTGCAGGATCAGATCAGGTCCCTACTGTGTATCTATATTTGCACTTCTTAGCATGTTGAAAGTGGTAACATATCTGAATATTGGATATCATCTAACCCTGATTTTCTTTGTATGTACTAAAATCATTACATTTCCAAGAGAAATAATTAGCATTAACTTGATCTCACAAGCAGGAAAACTCTTGTTATGTGTTAACTTCTCAATTTACAACAACAAACATGATTTTCTAATTGTAAATGTAAGTATTAAAGATCATTGTCCATGTAACACAGAATTGACATCTGGGAATGGAGTAAAGACTTAACCTTGCTCATGATCTCACTTACTAAAAGGATATATTTTGTAAATCCTACTCCATGTCGTGATATTTTGGGTTCAACTTTTGTTTTCAGTGCCAACATTTCAGAAAATATTTCAGCACCCTATATTTGGCTTCATCACTTTAAACATGTCCGTATTACATGTGTTACATTATTGTTTTTTTTTTCTCCTGAATGCAGCATTGTTCCAGAAATGTATCTTGTTCTGAGAGAGAAAATGAATTGCATAATATGGCTGTGGAAGAAAGTCCACTTAGCTTTTCAGTGTGCCCATTACCAAAGATATGATATTCATATTTTAAAAAATGTCTTCATACCCTGAGGATGCTCCAGAATCAGATTACAGGGTAATGGATCATTATCAGGACAATATAAAGAGCATTTGTATTGATTAATCCATCTTGCAACTTTTTAAAAGAGGTAATAATTTTAGTGCCAACAAAATAAGGGATTGCAGATTCTAATGAGGAAATGGCTGTAATTGCCATTTGGGTAGTCGGTAAGAGATGTTTATTAGATCTCATCCATTATTATATCCAACAGTGAAGCTGATGACCATATACAGGCCATTATTCTACAGATGCACCTGTGACATGGCAAGTATAGGCTGGTCACTGATGCACACTCTACAAGCTAAAATGAAAAATATAGTGCTGCTACTCATGGAACTAAACTTAAAGGTCTGTGAGTTATTTAGTACACATACACATTAATGACTGGGAGACCAGCTGCTGTAACACCCTCTTTTCTATGACCACCTCTTCTCTCAGCATTGATGGGAGAAGCGTGACCAGTGGGTCTATATAGTTGTAGATCTACCTGCTCCATCCATTTCTTCCCCCCACAAATACAGATGCAAACTACAAAAACGGGTAGTTATCTATTTTAATTGGCTTCAGTTGACGTCAGTGGGTCTATTCATGTGCTAAAAGTTAAACGTGTTTAAGAGCTTTGCTGAATCAGGACCACCGTGAGTAGTGACACCTTAAAAGGAAATAAAACTGAGATGTAAATGTGAATGATCAATGAGAGTACTGTCTCCAGTTCTAAAGGCTGATAGGGAAAGAAAGGGAAGATGCAGACAACATGCACACATTGTTGGTTTTGTTTTTTGGGGAAAAAAAAGTTTCCCAAAAGTCTGGTCTATAAACTTCAGGATGATTCTCTTAAGAGTTCTTTTTAATATTAATAGGATTAAACCACATAGACATTCAGACACTTGTACACTATGGATTTAGAAAGTTAAGAAAATGTATAATAACCACCAAGAAAAAGAAAGGGATTCAGCATATATGGGGAAAAAATCTTATCAACCCAGACGTAAAGTTGAAACTCTAGCCCCACTGAATTGAAATGCAAAACTTCCATTGAGTTCAGCAAAGCCAGGATTTCACTACTCAGGTTAAAGGATGTGACTTATTGCTTTCATGAACTTGAACACTCAAGTACCACTTCTGTATTCAGCCAAACTCTGAATTCAGCACAAGGACAAGTACTACGGCAGGGGGAATTATCTGGAAAAAGATTTACAGAGGAGGAAAAAGTCTCTGAGAATGGACCTGCTGAAGCAGATATTCAGTTGAGATAGATAACTACATTTGCTGTTACGCTGTATCTGATTCCATCTGTTTACTCAAGAAAAGTAGGGCATTTGACCAACCTTTTGTTTATGTTAAGAATGGACATCTGTATAAGAATTGGTGATTTTATTAATGCTATTGCACTTAAAAATACTTCCTGGTATAAAGATTTTTAAAGGGGTCTGCATATTTGGTATTTTTTACTGATTTATTTCTACCTTACAATAGCCAGGGAACACAGATATAATCTTTTGAAAATGGCCATCTATCCCCAAGCATTGGATATATGACAAGACTTGTAAAGAGAACAGTTGACCTTAAATGTTGTTTATAAATAACAATCTCACACTCTGAAAACTGGAGTTTGGTTTAGCCTCTCTGTAGCTTGATGTTATGTTTAAATTAATAAAATAATGGACAATAAAATGTTACCAATTCCACCCTCTGTTCTCCTCCCTGCCCCCTCCCCCACCCCACCCCCCAAAAAAGCAATTGGACTAGAAATCTTAGGACAAATATACGCCGGATTGCTTATTTATAACACAACCAGGACGTGCAGAGATGTCAATAAGTTTAATTTAAAAAAATAATTAATTAAATTTTGAAAAGAAGGTTCATTCCTGCTTTGGTTGAGTTTGGGGGATAATAGCTCAGACCCATTTATGTTTTATTGGAATTGCTTCCTTGCTTCACTGTACCATTCCTATAAATATAAGTTAGACTAGCATCGTCCATTGGTCTAAATCTCTTGACTTCAAGTTTGATTACAAATATTTATTAATTTCAAAACAAACATGATGCTGAAGCAAGTTTGAAGGGCACATTTTAGTAGACAATGAATCAACCATTCCTCCAAGCTATACTATGAGTTTCATTATGCAATTAATACAGTTCGAGGTGACTTGAAATAACCAAGATACAAGTATTCAAAAGCTTGTCTTGCCAATTCATAGGATGATCTTTTGTTAAGATAACAAACACCTTGTTTGTTTTTATCCTTATGTATCCTCATTTATTGGAAAACACTTTACATTTCCTGTCACTTTTAACGCAGTCATTTTTAAGTGGTTTTTACATGTTTCCATAAGGATCCCTTTGCAATTTTGCATTAATGGGCACTCAGAATAAAGTGTTACCTATAAAAAGCTTTTATCAGGAGGTCTACTTAGAGGTGTACAGTACCAACTTGACTGTAAAAATGTTGTGCTACAATAGCTATTGTATTTCAACTTAGAGCATACATTGTTACCTTATATAAATGTGGAATTAGAATGCATACAATTGAAAGAGATTATAGTTCAGTGAGCTGATCTGAAAGCTAGAGTCAATTATCTAGATGATGTTGATCAGTATGCTATAAATAAGATGTGCTTACACATTTGCTGATGGCAAAATGGCCCATATAAAAGTGATTAAAAATTCTGTTTCAGCCAAGAAGATGCAGCAGTGTGCTATTTACTCTGCCTTTCTTTACCTTACTTTACGGTAGTAGCTGAGTTAGATATTGCAAAGCCAAAAAACAAAGCGACTAACAAACTAAAAATCAAATTTCTCCAGAACTAAGGTTGAAAGTTCACATTTTTGTAAGATGTATCTTATTCTTGGATATAGGACTTATTTTCTGCCCCATTTTCAACAGGGATTTGTACAAATAGGAACAGTTTAGGTTAACATTGTCATAAATATTATTCCTGAAAACAATGTTTTCAGGAAAGATATTACAGCATCACCAGTTGCTTAATGCTGTGCTATCATTTCTAAAAGTATTGCCTTCTGGAGGTGATATTTCCAGTTATAAAATACACTATAATTTCCACCTCTACTGTATTCAGGTATTGTATATTGGATATTATCACATCTATTAACTACCTCCAGTTTAATCCTATCCTTACAGAAAATCCAATTTTCTTTTGATATTTAATAAAACAACATATTCAAGTAGTCATAGACCAACAGAAGTTACAGCTGGTGATGACCATTTAGATAATCTTGTCCATCCAATGTGGGATTGTTTCCTATACTATATTTTCACTCTTTATGTCCAGTCTAGTTTTAAGACACTCAAGCTATGAGTTTTCCACCACTCCCCCTAGAAAATTATTCCATGATCTAATAGACCTCATTGTTAAATTTTTCCCCAGTGTTCAATTTGTATTTTTTTGATTTCATTCCATTAGTACTAATTATAACCCAAGGTCCCACCTTAAATATTTCATTGCCCTCCTTGCTGTTCTACACCCTTCAAGATAATTTGTAGTGTGTTACAAACTTATTTCTATACTGTTAGCATGTGCCCCTAAGTCATTGCTTAGCAGAGCTATCTATATACACACGTTTTTTGTTTGGTTTTATTGTGTTTTTAAACCTTCCAAACTAAGCTAAACACTTCAGCTCTGTCGTCACTTTTATTGCTCTAGTTTGAACTTCCACCAATTTGTCAATATCTTTCTGAAAATGTGAAGCCCAGAACGGAATATAATAATCTATGTGCAGTTGCACTAAAGCCATTTATGGCTTTATCCCTCACCATTAAAATCAATGGGAGTTACTTCAGTGGGAACAGGATCAATGTCCTAAGGTCTGATTAATCATCCATTAAAGTCAATGGAAAGATTTCTATTGGCTTCAGTGTGTGTTACAGCCAGCCTTTAGAGAGTTGCTATAGTGCTGAGGTATGTAAAGGTGGGTTAACAGAACACGTATCAGTTAATGTATGCTTAAAGATTTTTAAAAGTTTCTGGAGTTTCAGATTTATTAAAAATATGCTAAAAAATTCATTCAATTCACAAACAGAAGGAAATTTATCACTTGCCATTTTTTTTTCATCTGGTGCATCATTTCCTCCAGGAAAGCCATCACATAAATTATTAGCAAATTTTCCACCTCTGAAGTCAAAATGCTGCAGTATGAACCTCACCTATCACTGTGGCAAGTCAGATGGTAATGTTAGAGCAGGGGTTCCCAAATTTGCTTCATGGCTTGTTCAAGGTAAGCCCCTGGCTGGCCACGAGATGCTTTGCTTACCTGAGTATTCGCAGGTATGGCCGTTCACAGCTCCCAGTGGCCATGGTTCGCCGTTCCCAGCCAATGGGAGCTGCGGGAAGCGGCGCTGGCTGGGCCACCTCTTCCTGCAGCTCCCATTGGCCAGGAACAGTGAACCGTGGCCACTGAGAGCTGTGAGCGGACGTACCTGCGGATGCTCAGGTAAACAAAGCATATTGTGGCCTGCCAGGGTCTTACCCTGAACAAGCCGCGAACCAAGTTTGGGAACCCCTGTGTTAGAGGGCTTTTCCTTCACCCCCTCCCCTGGTCCTTATCACACAGACAGAAAACAGAAGACCAGATGTCTGAAGTGCAAGCGATTCAATGTTTATTGGGGTTAGTTCCAAGCAAACATATCCATCGCTCTACATGCCGGCAGAGTCTTTCCCAGTGTTCCGTTTCCAGCTCTGATGCCTATGTCTTGCCTATGTCCCTGTTCCCCATTCCCGCTTCCTAGTTCTGACGCCGCAGAGCCTTGCCTGTGTCCCCCTTCCCTCCCCATTCCCTATTCCCCTCTCCTCCTCCTTAGGAGGCCCAAATATAACTGCAGTGCACACCCCTAGTCACATCCCTTACAACTTATGGTCATATTCCATTTGGGAGGGTCGTGAGTTGGGGTCTTCATCCCACCCTTTTTGTACCCCATGGGAGGGGTAAGGAGTGAGGTTGTGCTCTGGCCAAGGCCAGGTTTTTTTGGGCTTTTAGTGTTTCTTATGCCCCTGGCCCCAACCCCTCTTACTCCTCCTAACTGGTTGCTTGACCTTGCCTTGATATAAGGAGTTGAGGCAGTTTTTAAGTGTGCGCTCATATATTACATACCCACCATGCCCAGTAATGCTTTAACTACTCTATCCCTTATCTCTTCCCATTGTACTAAAAGCCCCATCTGGTTGTGGGAAACGCAACACACAATGTTCATTGTTCTTCACACATATTAGTATAAGATATAAAAATATCAAAAAGTCAAATCCAAAATTATATCTCAGGCTGACAAACAAACCTGTATGCTAACATGTGACTTAGCTGTTGCACACACTTAAACATAAGAAAAAAGTGTCTCATAGTTAAAAACTGTCAGCAACGTGTAGCTACTTTCAAGCTCAAAAAAAAGTCATCCAATCATATTGTGGGTTTTTTTTCCCTAGATGAAATAAAAGTGACAGACTGACATAAAATCAGACAGGAAACAAGTTGATGAAGTTTGTGGAATGACAAAGAGAACTCGTCTTTAAATATTGTTTTGGAAGGTCTTTGACACTCAGACTCAATAGCTCAAATTTTCTCAGACACAAACAACGAACTAATTAATAAAATATATTGTATGCAATTGCAAATCAAACTAATATACTGTGGTGTTCTGTCCTGCTCCAGTGACTACAACACAGAGAGAGGTTTGTAAGTTTGCTATTGCCTCTGAACTACTGCAGTCCTTTTAGCTCAGCCAGTAGAGGTTCATGCATTTATATTCACAAGTCAGTCCCTGCTGATGACACACCTAAGGGTATTGTTACATAAGTTCTGCCCTTTAATGGCACCACAACTGTGATTCAGTTTATTTAATCTATACCCTGAATAAAACTGACATTCATAAGGACATCCATAATAAAACCAGTACTCTGCTCCCCCCAGGTATTAGTCTATAATAAAAACAACAACTTGGAAAACAACCCTTGCTTTATTTTGTAAACTCCTTAGCTTCAAGGAATAGAAGAGCTTCCTACAAGCTTTCTTCCTCCCCCCTTACCTCCATATTTTATCTCTTTCTAAGGCTTTTGTATTCACTACCATGATCCAATTGGTTCCCACTTGTAAACCTCATACAGTCCTTATTTTAGCTTGACCTCAAGTTGACTTTGACATTACAAATGCTAGGAGAGAGAAGCTGAACTAGGAACACAGTGATTTACTTAACTTAATGCATATTTCACTGTCTGTTTAAACTAGCACACTGCAGTGTTTACAGTGCTTCACTAATACATTTTAAAAAGTAATTGGATAGTTCTAACTACATGAAATTGCTTATACAAGTGTAACAATGCAATACATTGCTACTAAGCATGTTTTAATCAACCCTACATTGAGTTCATTTGGTAACTAATCTCAGAAGTCTATGCTTCATTTTTTATACTATAGGGGGAAGGTTTCCCATAAAGATTCAAGACATAGTAACTAAAAGAATTTATTTAGGGCTTAAATAAGCAATAAAATGAAATGCCATATGAGCTGAAATAGAGATTTTATTAAAAGTAACTACTATATAAGTTAGCTTTACAAGAAAGCTGTGGATCATCATAATTCATATGAAAGCAAGACAGTATATTTGTTTATATGCATCCTCCAAGAGGTCACCTTGTACAAAATGGAGGTGAGTTAATTACAATAAAACATCTGCTCCTCTTATAAAATGTGAGGCAGTTTCTAACAAATTGTGCTTTCTTCCCACACGCTGTAGAGAGGTTTAGAATTTTAGAAACAATGGATTCCAAAAAGGATGTGGAGAATTCATAATCTTTTTTTTTTAATTGGCATAATTTACAAACTGTAGTTCCTCTTTTGCATATGGCTTAATAATAATAATGCCTATCTCTTAGGCTATGTCTACACTACCCGCCTGAATTGGCGGGTAGAAATCGATCTCTCGGGGATCGAATTATCGTGTCTCGTCAGGACGCGACATTCGATCCCTGAATCGATGCTTGTACTCCACCAGGGGAGGTAGGAGTAAGCACCGTCGACGGGGGAGCCGCGGAGGTCGATTTGCCGCCTTCCTCACAGCGGGGTAAGTCGGCTCCGATACGTCGAATTCAGCGATGCTATTCGCGTCGCTGAATTTGCGTATCTTAAATCGACACACACACCCCCAGTGAGGACATAGCCTCATACAGTGCTTTTCATCAGTAGATCTCAAAGTACTTCACAATCCTTAATATGTTTAAATGAATGTTTGACTTTGCCTGAAAGAATTTGATGCAGAGGAAGTCTGCCTTTAGGGCAGAGTTCAAGACCACTTATTTCAAGGACACTTTTTTGACCTATTTGGGGCTCCCTCACCCTGTTGTTGGCATCTGTTTTCCCCATCTCTTACTAGTCAGGTATTGACTCTTCTGGGGATGGGTTTTTTTATACGGTCCTTGTATAGGATGTTTTCTAAATGGACACGCTTTGAGGGTTTGGTTCTTTTCTTTTGTATTTTGTAATGCTTTGTGTATTTGGTATTTAAGTAAATACGAATAAGAATACTGGGCTCAACTTTGAGTCAGTTTAGTGCTCATGAAAGGTGGTGGCCTAGTTGACATTTGGAGTCCTCTGTTTATCCATGTGAACAGGTACGATGGCAATACAAACTTCCCCATGCCACCCTGCTAATATAGTCCAACAATGTGATCAGGCACCATTGTAATTCAGTATTTGGCCTCTCTTTCAAGAATGCCAACCAATATGCCAATTGTGGCATTGGTTTTTGTGATGTGAACATATTTCTACTGATGGTCATATAGCTCAGATAGTCATAACTTTCATGCACTACCAGCAACCTAGAGGTGAAAGATTCCACAGCCTGTTGCCAGTTCCCCTCAATCTGTAACCAAAGTGATGCAGAACCTTTGAGTTTTACTGCCATAAGTCTTCCCATAACACAACTGGGCCATGTCCATGCATCTTTTAATGGGTATTCTCACAAGGCTCCACTGTTTTGGAACCCTTACTTTGTCAGCAACTCATTTCCATCATACAACATCTGCATCCCTTTCAACACCCCCTATCCGCCATATAGGAAAATTAACTGAGGGCATTAAAGTGGTCCCTCCATGATTCAGGACACTTGACATGGAAGTGTGTTGCATGTACTGTACCTAAAGAGAAGATTGACAGCACTGGAGTTAGAAATCTAGCACCTTTCCCCAATATATAAATCCACTACAAGAACTGAATAATGATTAAAAATGTGACTAAGTACATAAATATATCATTCTTCATTGCTAAAAGGCAAGATACATCGTCAAGATACATGAAATGTTGTAAATCTAGCTAGTAAATCAAATACATGCACACTGCTGGAGATAAAAGGAGAAAAAACAGGGATGATGTGATGGTAAGGTGTACTATACAGCACCAAATCAGGAGAAGGAAGTAGATAAGGCATTTCTAGAACAAATAACAGAAATATCCAAAACACAAGACTTTAACTATCCAGACATCTGCTGAAAATGTAACATGACAAAACAAAAAATGTCCAATGAATTCTTGGAATATACTGGGGACACCTTTTTGTTTCAGAAGGTGGTGGAAGTAATCGGAGGCACAGCCATTTTACATTTGATTATGACTAATGGAGGAATTGGTTGAAGGTAAAAGGTAACTTGAGTGAAAATAATCATGAAGTGATAGATTTTTATGATTCTAAGGAAAGAAAAGAATGAGAGCTGCAGAATAAGGACAATGGATTTTTAAAAAAGTGGGCTTTAAGAAACTCCGATAACTTGTATATAAGGTCCCATAGGAAGACAATCTAAGAGAAGAAGTTCAGGGGAGCTGGCAGTTTCTCAAAGACACTCTGTTAAAGGCTCAACAGGAACTATTCTGATGTAAAGGAAAGATAGGAAGAGGCCAATGTGGCTGCACCAGAAGCTATTTACAGTAAAAGCTTTTTTCTCTGGCATGTTTGGGGGGATGGGGGGTGCCAGTAAATGAAAAATATCGGTTAACTAAGAGGGAGGGAGTTTGGGTATGGGAGGGGGCTTGGGGCAGGGGGCTGGAGTGCGGGATCCGGGTGGCACTCACCTCGAGCGGCTCCCTGCAAGTGGCAACCTATCCCTGCCTCTGCCCACAGGCACCATCCGCCGCCGTTCCCATTGGCCGTTGTTCCCAGCCAATGGGAACTGCAGAGTGAGCGCTCAGGGCAGAGCGGGGGCAGTGTGCAGAGCCGCCTAGCTGTGCCTCCACCTAGGAGCAGCAGGGACAGGTCACTGTTTGCGGGGAGCCGTCAGAGGTGAACGCTGCCTGAATCCAGCACCCCAAAACACCTCCCACATCCCAACCTCCTGACCCTAGTCCCCTCCTGCACCCAAACTCCCTCCCAGAGCCTACAACCCCTCCCACACCCCATCCCCTAGCCCCTCAGACCTCCTGCACTCCAAACCCCTTGTGACTGTTCCTACACCTAGGGGCAGCAGGGACATATTGCTACTTCGGGGGAGCTCTACAGAGTCAGGTAGGGAGCTTGTCCAACCCCACACCTATCGAACTATAAACCAGACTTTCAATGAAGATCAGAAATGCCAGTTTATAGAGCTTTCCAGTTGGTAAAGTGCTGGATAACACAGCTTTCACTGTAATTACCTGTAAATACAAAAGGAACTGTACAGAAAGTGGAATCATGAACAAATTCCTAAGGATGAGTACAAAAGAATAGCACATACATTTAGGGACAAAATCAGAAGGCTAAGGCACAAAATGAGTTATATCTAGGAAGGGACATAAAAAGCAATAAGAAGAAACTCTGTAAATATATTAGGAGTGAGAGAAAGGCAAAGGAATATGTAGGTCCACAACTTACTTGGAAAGAGGAATAAATAATGAATGACCCCAAGAAGGCTGATGTATTCAATGCCTATTTTGCTTCAGTTTTCACTAAAGAGGTTAATTGTGACTGGATGCTTAACACAACTAACGTTAACAACAAAGGGGAAGAAATACAAACCAGAGTAAAGAGAGAACAGATTAAAGAATATTTAGATAAATTAGAAGTATTCAAGTTGAAATTCACCCTAATAAACGTAAGGAATTAGCTGAAGCAATCTCAGAACATTAGGGTTATAAGTAATAGCCAACATGAGACTGTCAAGAACAAATCATGCTAAACAGACCTAATTTCCTTCTTTGACAGGTTCACTGTCCTACAGGCTGGGGAGAAAGCTGTAGCCATGATATAATCTTGATTTTAATAAGGCTTTTGACCCAGTCTCACATGCTTTCTCAAAAGTAAACTACGGAAAGGTGGTCTAGATGAAATTATTATAAGGTGGGTACAAAACTGGTTGACAGACCATACTCAGAATACTTATAAATAGGTTTGCTGTCAAACTGGGGACATGTATCTATTGGGGTTCTGTAAGGGTCTGTCCTTGGTCCAGTACTATTCAATATTTTCATAAACTTGAATAAGGAGTAGAGTGTATGCTTATAAAATTTGCAGGTGATATCAAGCTGGGAGACATTGATAGAGGGAAGAAAGGCTAGGAATTCAAAATGACCTTGACGAATTGGAGAATTGTTCTGAAATCAACAGGTTAATAAAAACAAGTAAAAAGTACTACACTTAGGAAAGAAAAATCAAAGGCATAACTATAAAATGGGGACTAACTGGCTAAGCAATGGTACTGCTGAGAAGGATCTGGTGGTTTTAGTGGATCACAAATTGAATATGAGTCAACAATGTGATGCAGTTGCAAAAGAAGCTAATATCATTCCATGATACATTAACAGGAGTATCATATGTAAGACCCAGGGAGCAATTGTCCTGCTCTAATTGGCTCTTTGTAAGACCTCATATAGAGTATTATGTCCACTTCTGGGCACCATATTTTAAGAAAGATGTGGACAGATTGGAGAAAGTCCAGAGGAAAGCAGCAAGAATGATAAGAGGCCCAGAAAACATGTCTTATAAAGAAAGATTGAAAGAACTGGGTACGTTTAATCTAGAGAAGAGAAGGATGGGGTTGGGGGGGGGACATGGTAATAGTCATCAAAGATGCAAAATATTGTTATAAAGAGAAGGATGGTCAGTCATTGTCCATGGTCCTTGATGATAGGAGAAGAAGTGGTTGGCTTAGTTTGAAACAAGGGACATTTAGGTTAAATATTAGGAAAAAAACCTTTCTGACTATAAGGATAGTTAAGTACTGGAATTGGCAACCAAAGGAAGTTGTGGACTCCCCATCACTGGAGGTTTTTAAGAACAGGTTAGACAAACACCTTTCAGGGATGTCTAAGTATATACTTAGTCCTGCCTCAGTGCAGGGGGCTGGACTAGGTGACTGCTCCAGGTCCATTCCAACACTATATTTCTATCATTCTGTAATTTAAGGCAATATCATGCTCACTTGGTACCAGTCGGAATTGGTGATGTGGATTGAGCATCTCATGACTGTTAGTTGTAAAATGGTTACTGACAAACTTGAGCTAACTTTTCTGGGCACCGTCCTTCACACCACCACAAATATGATGAGTCTTTGCTTTTTGTTTCGGGACTAGTGCTGGGTGACACTTTTTTAACCCCCCCCCTTTTTTTTTCTTCAGTGAAAAATGAAGATTCAGTAACACCAAAGCATTTTGTGAATTCCTGATGATTTTTCTGAATTTTGTCTTGGTCTGAAAACAAAACAAAACCTAAATATTTAATTCTCATATTTTGTACATGAACTATTTTAATTTTTCATTTGAAAATTACTTTGTTTAGACATTTCCTTTAATTTTATATTTTTTTAAATAAAAAATGCTAAAAATCAAAATGATCTTTAGTTTTGGGTTGAACAAAACAGTTTATTTTAGGAAATAGAAAAAAATTAAAAAATAGTTTGCGTCAAACAATTTTAAAAATTCAATTTTGATTCAATCCAAAAAAATTTTTTCTCATTTTTCGGAATTGCCAGTAAATTGAAAAATCTGTTGTCACCTGGTTCTAATCAGGACTAAAAATAATTTTTGTATTAGGTTGAATGTGCCTTCTGACTTTCCCTTCTTTTTCATCCTTCCTGAAAGTTAAACGTAAAATCTCATTGTTGCAAAGTAAAAAGCAGCCTTATTGCAAAATTTAGCTACTTCTCCAAAGTCTCTTATCGTGCTTTGTGTGTGAAACTTTTTGTACTGCTCCAATTATAACTATCTTTACTGTACCAGGTTTAATTTACCATGTCTTTCATTTCCTTCCCTCCCTCCCCCACTATAATTGCTTTCCCTCAGCTAGTGAAGATGCAACATTATTTTACCGACCCCAAATCAGCCCCCGAGGTTGACAATGCTTTCCTGAAGGGTGAATCTCTGTTTGCACAGTCTTTTGGTAAATGCTTCTCTGGAAGTCTGACAGATTTGCTGGTTTTGTCTTTTTGCTCTGTTCTTGTCTCAGGGTTTTTTCATCCGACATCATGGTAATTAAAGACAAGCAAGTTATGCCTTAAGTTGGATGAGAGAAGATGAGAGAGTGGGGAAGTAAGCACAGCCTTTAAGCCCTTTCTTTGTTCTCCTCTATCAAAGAAGAAATTGCCATAAGTTTTCCACTTATTTGTTGCTCTGTATATTTTTTTAAATACATGGCATACATTAAAATAGATAATGCATATTTTTTTTCTCATTTAAAAATCTGTGAATATTTATATCCTCTATAATTACTATATTTCACAATATAGTAAGAGAATACATGATTTCATAATCAGACCATATATTTTCCACTACACCTGTACCCCGATATAACGTTGTCCTTGGGAGCCAAAAAATCTTACCGCGTTATAGGTGAAACCGCGTTATATCGAACTTGCTTTGATCCACCAGAGTGCACAGCTCTCTTCCCCCCCCCGGAGCACTGCTTTACCACGTTATATCTGAATTCGTGTTATATCGGGTCGCCTTATATCAGGGTAGAGGTGTATATTTACATTAAGCTAATAGTGAATATTTTACGGATACAGTACATGAAAGACATTTATGGTAAAGGTAGAACAAATAAATTGAGCCACATCCTCAACTGGTGTGAACTAAAGTAGTTTCATTAAAGTCAGTGGAGTTTTGCTGATTTACACCAGTGGAGTGTGACTGATAGACCCTAGGGTTGGGCAGGTTTAGATGTGCCAGATGCCGTGGGTGCATGGATACTCAGACTATTCTCTATAACTGTGATATTGTCTAGATCTGTGAGGAATGATTATGGAGCTTCTTCCCACCCTCTCCCTGACAGAATCAAAGCCCAATGACTTATTCAGGCCCTCCTACCAGCTACAGAAGTTAGTCAGTCATTCAATCAGAGAACAAAACCCTTAACATGTGACTCAGATCTCCCTTAACATGTGACTCAGATCTCCCATGCAGAATTGAAAATAATGAAACATCCATGGCAATTCTCACAAGAGACAATCTGCAAATCATCAGTAGGCTGAAGTACATTCAGACAAGATAGTTTTTGAATAAATGTGAGCCTAGAACAAATCTGCAAACTCTCTTGCCCATTCAGGACAATACACAAATAGAAAAATGGACCAAATTTTTGAAAGTTATGTTTTACCCGCCACTGAATTTTTGACACTTCTTTTCCTAGAAGGAACCAGAAGTGCAAGGATTAGTGAAAATGAAAAATGGTATTAAAAAAAACCTTTTTGAACATGTACAAAATGGGTTAGATTCAACTTCTCAGTGAATGGGTTGCTGCTTATTTTATCTAAACAGATTCCCTCCCCCCCCCCCCCCCATTCTGTTCTATTCAGATTTTTATACCATGCCCATCACCAGGCACTCCGTGTCTACTTATCCCTCCTTCTGTCATTACTTAGTAGGCATCCAAGTTGTGCATTAACACCCCATTTCCTTTTTCCTTGCACGGTGATTACCGAATCACTCAGGTTCTCTTTTGTTATATCAATGTTGACTCTCTTTGGGGGATTGGGTGTCACTGTATTTGTTTTCTCTATCTGCTTGATGCAGTTAGTGTGAGATTCATCTGGGTATATTTTGAGACACTGTGATTGTCTTGCTTGGCTTCATTTATTGTTGTTTTTTTTTTTATTTCTTCACGGGCGATTGGCGGGTTGTTCATGCCACCATATGCTTTTCACGTTAGCTCTGCAGTACACTTGACAGGTTTAACTAACATTTTTTCCCCCTGTGGTTCCTGCCTGTTAGGTTGCAGCAGGGATTCAAAAGACTAATTTGTGTCTATTGTATCATATTAAAACCGACTAAATTGTCTGTTCAGCTAACTCATGAGATTCAGGCAGAAATGATAATTTTGGTGCTTGGTGATATGTATTGTATCTGATTAACTAATGTTACCGGTATATTAATAGTGCAGATATTTCCTGCTTTTCCAACAGGTTCAATAGAACCTATTCCTCTTGGTCAAACCATTTGTAGATATTAGATGTTAATATTGTGAAATAAAATCAACTGATATGAATTATGTAATGTAAAGAAGATCCTTTAGCATTTTCATCTAAGACATTAACAGTGAGTAAAATCATGTGTTCCCAAGGTGACCAGCATTTTATTTGCATTGAGTACTAATTAGTGAATCCACTTTGCTACTGAATTTTCTTTGTGAGGGCTTAATTCTGAAGCTGCTGAGTGCTTGAATCCTAATCCCGCAAAGGATTAAAGCACAGTAGTTCTATAGACCTATGAGAATATGCAAATGCTTAAAGTTAAACATGTGCTTTGCTGGTTTGGGACTTGAGTGCCCAACACCTTGTGTCATTGAGCCCTGAATAGCCATGGATTTGCTGCTCTGGCTTGTTGAGGCCTTGAAACTTATCAATGAGGATTGACCGTTACCATTCATTGAAGTCAGGTAGTCTTAACCTGTCTGAATCAGCTTGCAGGGCTGAGACTTAATTCTATGCTCTTGGCTCCTTGTCACTTTCAAAATAAGTCAGAGTATTTAGATCTAACAAAACCAAACAACCAAACAAAAACAAACAAACAAACAAAAAAACCCAGCAGAAACCAGCATAAAATGAAGGTGCCACTTAGAGTTGAAAAATACATCTTCTGGTCTTTAGAATTTATGACCAACAATCATTCTGAGGCCTTTTAAAAAGACATTTGCTCTCCTTTAGATTTGTATCTTAATGAAAATAACCTGATGCTTTTTTAAAAAGGGAGTCACATACTTAAGCAGATACCTGTTTAGAGTAATGCTTGAGGAGATTTATTTTAGTTGGGAGTTCATCCATAATACATTATCTCTTTCCCATTAACGGTGGAGATTTTCAGTAAGTGAAGTATAGTGCTTGGGTTCACAATTCCAGTTCATTCAAGTTTCAACTACATTTCATTTGAGAGCTACTGCATCTGCAATCACTTTTAAAATGGATTCATGCAGAATTGATTGCAGGTTTCCACAGTTGATCATTATACTCTTCTTTACGTTTTTTGCCACTTTCTAAATTTATGTACTGCATATTGAGGTAATCTGTTGCACTTGCTTTAGGGTAGAGCAATGTAAATAAGTTACGGGTAGTAAAAATTAAAGAATAAATAAGGCAGAGATTAGATATCTCCGTACATAGTAGCAACTCCTGTCACCCGCCCACACTCCAGGGGACTGCAGTCCTCATATGCAGTGGAATCAAGTGAGAGCAATATTTGAGGAGCCTTCATAGAGCAGAGATTGTGCATGGCTGAATATATAACATATTGTCACGTGGGATTGGGGTGGCTGTTTGAAGATGGGGCTATTCTGGTTGAGCCATCACTGGCACAGATCTAGCAAGACATTCTCCCTTATTGCAGCCTCATGGTGGCAGTATCAGGTACATATTGACTGCTGAAGATCCATAGACCTGGGACAGGGAGAAAGGAATCTCCCAGAGCATGGCCTGGTCATTTGATGTTCAAAGTCAACATAAAGCTTGTTTACATGGGAATACTCAGGAAAATTAATCCAAATTAACTAAAGGTGTGAATTTAAAGTGGATGAATTAAAGTGCAAGAAACCCTTTAATTAAGCTAATCTGAATAAAGGCCACTGAATGAGTGTGTCCATACAGGGGTTTCATGCAGTTTAATTAAACCAATTTAAATTCATACTTAATTTAGATTAATTTTCCAGATGTCGCTATGTAGACATGGCTACATGATAATACTTGCTCTACTCTTCTCCAAACTAGCAGGAACCATCACCTGGAATTTACTGACCTTCAAAATCTTCATTTTTAAGAATTGCTTTCAGTACCACACAATGCTCATGGGCCAGAGCTCTTCTTGGGAATGATCTAAAATAATGGTAACTCCTAGTGGGATATATGGAATATATGCAAAAGGTGGTACCTCTGCATAGTAGATCCCAGCAAGGGGGAATTTGCTTGCAGTTGTTCCTGGAAACTTACTTTACTCTCACTGTGTCTCCAAGCAGCTGTGCAGGCTCTGCAGCAACCTACGGGACCTTGTCTCAGCTGGCATGCTGAACCTAGAGAGAGTAGCTAACAGCAACCACTGGTGAAAAGGCACATCTGGTCTCCAAGAGTCTCCCAGGGCAAAGGCAGCAAAGGGATTTCCAAAATATAATATTGGCAGAAACAGTGCTGGAGCAAGCTAGTGAATAGCTTAGAGCAATGTTGTGATGGATTATTACACATTGTTGTTTGCAGTGTTGTTATAGCCATTTTTGTCCCAGGATATTCGAGAGATAAAGCAGGTGAGATAATATTTCATTTGACTGACTTCTGTTGTCTTTTTCACTAACAGAAGTTGGTTCAATAAAAGGTATTACCTCATCCACCTTAACATATTTTTATACACAGTAACATTACCTACATACGGTTGATTAAATTGCTTAATTTTGGAGGTGGGGGGGTTCAGACCCCTCTATTCTTCCCTTGAGATGCCTGAACTTTGATTGTCACAACCCCCCCCCCAAAAAAAACAAAAAAATGGATAAAATGCTTACAGCAAAACATCATGAGATACCCATTTTACTGTTCTAAACTTTATTTCATATTTTAATAAAATGACGGGAGTCACTATTTTGAAACTATGCTTTAGTTGTAAGGGCTGAGGTGCATTTGAAAATTTTGCAAACTGATGTGAACAAAACAAAACTACTACAAAGAAATGGCCAAAATATTCACATTTGGATGCTTAAAGCCATATTTAGATACTTAAGCAAGCAGTCTGATTTTTCAGATGTGCTGAGTCTCCACTGCTCCCAATGACATCTGCCATAAGAACTCAACACATCTCTGAATGTCAGGCCAAATGCATGTGTGTGTAAATATGGATTTAGGTACCTAACTTTAGGCACCCAAGTTTGAAGAGTTTGGCTTCTATGGACAATAGAAAAAGTTTCTATAAAGTTTCTTTCATCAGCATCCTGCAATCACTTGTCTTATGGATTACATTTTGCTATTGTGACATTTTTAAAACACATGTATATCCCTAATGAAGCTGTTGGAGAATTTTTAGCATTTGCCTAGCAATTTTGCTGTATATAATGCTTCTGAATTCCGATCTTGCCAAAACCCCATTGCTCTTTACTTGTGCAACAAGTAAAAACGATTGCAGTCTGCTCTGGCTAGACTCACAGGGATTTGTTATGTGTACAGCTGGGACACTGCACTGTCTGAGTTTGCATTTATTGAATGAAAGGGTATAATCTGTACAAAAAGCTGTCACCCGAGAGTCATAAATTTTCCCAGATGCATTGGTTTCATTTAACAAACAATAGGAATGCTAAAAGAAAGTGGCATTTATTTACTTAATATAGAGAACCTATTAAGCTGTTCGCCAGCCAAATGCTGAAATCACACAATGGAGGCACTTGCGCTCATTATTATTGCTAGTCTCTCCCAGAGAAAGTGATTTTAAGATTATTTCCCAAAGCTACAGCAAAAAAAAAAAAAACCCTCCCTACAACCAGTTTCCCAGTTATTTTATTTCCACTTGCATATTTTCTACACTAACATCTCCCTATAAATCACCTCATGAATGACAAATGCTTTGAAAGTCATTTGATAAAGACAGAGTTTACAATGGAGTGCAGTAGCGTAGTCAGAACAGGGTTAATATTTCAGTGAGAGACTTTTATGAAGGAAACTTATTGCTGGACTTATTTGAATGAAGGAGTCCTATTTAGCTCATAACCTTGCTGACACTTGCCTGATGTTGGTAGACGCCGTTTTTGTTGCAAACTTTAATGAACCCACTGGGCTCATGATGAAAAGTGAACAGGCAAGCAAAGTGGTAATGCTCGGGCTACAGAGGTGCATGTACAGTTAAACTTTCAACCCCCTGGAGCCATCTCTGCTGGAACATTAAGGTCATGTTCAGAATGAGAGCAGTTTATCATGATCTAATGGTGACTGGGTATGAGAAGTGAACAGCATGAGGCCAGACTGATGACTGTGTCAGACACAGACAGAGAAGGAGAAAATCGAGGCAGGTGTGACATGAGCATAAAAATATTAAAACAGCACTTCTAAGTGTCTTGGGCACCAAAAGCACAAGAGAGAGAAAAGCAGAAACAGGATGAATCTTTAATCTGTATTTATTTGACATAAATGAATAAATACACAAATGGACAGACAATGGGCCCTCTCACTGACCAGTGAGAATGTGTCAGTAATGCAGCATTTCAGTGAGGTAAAGTAGACAGTCTGACATGGCCACGTACAGCATGCAATTGGTGGCTTATTTATATAATTTGAGTTAATTGTTTTCATTTCATTAGAGGTCACTGGGCCAGATCTTAGCTACTCTAAGTTCCCATTGCAGCACAGAGGCAGTGGAAAAGGAACTAAAAGCTGCTCAGAGAGGGTAGCTGAGGATTTAACTGGCATGAGTGAATCCTCCATACAGCTCTGTCATCATTGCTTGCTCCCTGGAGTAGAGAGGGAGAGCCTAGAGAGGGTGATCTCTGGATGGCATAACAAGCCTGTTATGCCATCCAGTTATGGGACTGTTACAAGTAGGTGCAATTTAGAGCAGTCCTATGGTTTCACTAAGTTATCCTTGGAGCCAAATCAGCCCCTCGTAGCACCTTAAGACTGGGGAGACAAAGTTGTTGGGAAGCCATCTTTTTCGTCTCCCCATCAGGTAAACTGTGTGCTGCTCTAGTGCACCTGAAAATTCAGTCAATACTGTCTAAGCAAAGTCTAGGAATCCAGGTCTGAGAAGCAACTTTTAAAGGAGGAGGAGATGAGTTCTAGCAGATGGCGTCAGGTATGGAGTATCAGATTTCGAGGAGGTCTTAAAAAAAAGATGTGGTGGTGGGCATGGGAGAAGTACACAAAACAGGTGGTGCTCTGGGTGACCAGCGTGGGCTGAATGAAGAGGCCAGGGAAAACAGGTAGGAGGGAGCTAAGTTGTGGAGGGCATGGGAGACAAGAACAAGCAGCATTGCATATTTGCAGGATAGACCAGGGAGCCAATAGAGAGATTGAGGACGGGGTTCAATGTGACTGTATCACCAGGAAAGTTAAATGTTTTTCTCAGCCTCGTTTTCAGCAGACTGGAGAGTGAAGAACTGAGTTTCAGGAAGAGCAGAGAGGAGAATGCGATATAGCAGAGGTGTGAAATGTTGTGAACAATAAGTAAGTTGAAGAGAAAGGTTTAGTTAATCAACAGTGGTTTGTTCAACCCTATATTATCACTCCTCCTTGCCTCTTACCCTCTGCTTTTTTCACCACTGGCCCCACCAAGTTTCCAAGCCCATCAAGTCAAATGGGTGGCATTTTTCAGTAACAGTAAAGCAGTTTTTCTAGCAAAAAGTCTGGTTTTCACCTATGCTGAAAATAAAATATCTTTCCTCCATACATCTGTTGTGTAAACAGCTAAAATTGCTCACTTTTACATCTTGCGCAATTCTAAACACCAGTGCTTTCTCTTAGGGGAAAAACTCTCCCAGTCTCCCTAGCTCCTCATCTGTTTGTATTTAGACTTTCAAATTACTCAGATTTACAAGGAAATTGGAAGACTATCTTTAAAATTATAGCATCATCTTCATGCTACTGTGACTAAGGTTGTGTCAGCATTTCTATTATAAACGTATACTTTCAGGTCAATGATCCATGAACTAGGAAGGGTTTACAAATAAGCCGATAACCGCTCCAAAGGAGCTGTTGACATCTATTGTATCAAAAATTCTCTTTTTCAAAAGTGCCTCAAGCTAGTTGTGTGCTTGTCAGGGTTCCCTCTCCACTCTGAACTCTGGGGTACAGATGTGGGGACCCACATGAAAGACCCCCTAAGCTTATTTCTACCAGCTTAGGTTAAAATTTCCCCAAGGCACAAATCCTTTCCCTGTCCTCGGACGGTATTGCTGCCACCACCAACTGATTTAGATAAAAATCCAGGAAAAGTGGTCACTTGGAGTCTCTGTTTCCCCCAAATACCCCCCAAGGACCCTTCACCCCCTTTCCTGGGGAGGCTTGAGAATAATATACTAAGCAATTGGTTACAAAGTGAGTACAGACCAAACCCCTGGGTTTTTTGGACACTGAAAACAGTGGTCTACAATTTCTGAGAAGTCGTCTGCTTCAGAGATAAAATGTGCTATTTATTATGTATTTTGATATGCTGAATTCAAATATGACAATTAAAACAACTGATTGGCTACTGTTTCTAAGATATTTAAGTTTTTACATTTTATGTCTATGTATATTGTGTAGATAGTAGAGTTTTAATCATAAATTGTAAACCTAGGTCTTTTCATGTGTTTATGGTTGCTTTACATGATAATATTTCACCTGTCCTGTTTAGGTAACGCTTTAAAAATCAGCAAAAGGGTTATATAAATAAAATTTACTATGAAACAAAAAAGACAAAAAACTATTATGTACATAGTTTAGTCCTATTCAGTGTCTACTCGGCGCTTCTTGTCTTGTCTCTTGTATTCATTAAATGGAGCATCTCTTGTCACTGTCCAGCAATAGTCTGCAAGCATTGATGGGCTCCATTTGCCCTGATAGCGTTTCTCCATTGTTGCAACGTCCTGGTGAAATTGCTCGCCATGCTCGTCGCTCACTGCTCCGCAGTTCGGTGGAAAAAAATGTAGATGATAGTGCAAAAATGTATCTTTAGTGACATGTTGCAACCAAGGCTTTTGTATGCCTCGAGGAGGTTTTCTACCAACACCTGTAGTTGTCTGCCTTGTTGTTTTCCACCAACACCTGTTGTTTCAGAGAAAATGTATTGCCACCAACTGGAAGGCTTTCCATGCCGTCTATTCCTTGCCACGCAGTGCATGGTCAAATGCATCATCTCGAAAAAGTTCACAAATCTGAGGACCAACAAAGACACCTTCCTTTATCTTAGCTTCACTTAACCTTGGAAATTTTCCACAGAGGTACTTGAAAGCTGCTTGTGTTTTGTCAATGGCCTTGACAAAGTTCTTCATCAGACCCAGCTTGATGTGTAAGGGTGGTAACAAAATCTTCCTTGATTCAACAAGTAGTGGATGCTGAACACTTTTCCTCCCAGGCTCTGATGACTGTCGGAGTGGCCAATCTTTCTTGATGTAGTGGGAATCTCTTGCATGACTATCCCATTCGCAGAGAAAACAGCAGTACTTTGTGTATCCAGTCTGCAGACCAAGCAAGAGAGCAACAACCTTCAAATCGCCACAAAGCTGCCACTGATGTTGGTCATAGTTTATGCACCTCAAAAGTTTTTTCATGTTGTCATAGGTTTCCTTCATATGGACTGCATGACCAACTGGAATTGATGGTAAAACATTACCATTATGCAATAAAACAGCTGATTCGTCTTTGATGAATCAATGAACAGTCTCCACTCATCTGGATCGTGAACGATGTTGAGGGCTGCCATCACACCATCGATGTTGTGGCAGGCTACAAGATCATCTTCCATGAAGAAGAATGGGACAAGATCCTTTTGATGGTCACGGAATATGGAAACCCTAACATCACCTGCCAGGAGATTCCACTGCTGTAGTCTGGAGCCCAACAGCTCTGCCTTACTCTTGGGTAGTTCCAAATCCCTGACAAGCTCATTCAGTTCACCTTGTGTTTTGAGGTGTGGTTCAGAGGAGGAGGATGGGAGAAAATGTGGGTCCTGTGACATTGATGGTTCAGGACCAGAAGTTTCATCCTCTTCCTCGTCTGACTCAAGTGAGCATGATTCTGGTGCATCAGGAACCAGCAGTCCTTCTCCGTGGGGTACTGGGCGTATAGCTGATGGAATGTTTGGATAATGCACAGTCCACTTTTTCTTCTTTGACACACCTTTCCCAACTGGAGGCACCATGCAGAAGTAACAATTGCTAGTATGATCTGTTGGCTATCTCCAAATCATTGGCACTGCAAAAGGCATAGATTTCCTTTTCCTGTTCAACCGCTGGCGAAGATTTGTTGCACAAGTGTTGCAGCATATGTGTGGGGCCCACCTCTTGTCCTGATCTCCAATTTTGCAGCCAAAATAAAGGTGATAGGCTTTTTTAACCATAGTGGTTATACTGCACTTTTGTGATGCAAAAGTCACTTCACCACAAACATAGCAGAAGTTATCTGCACTGTTCACACAAGTACGAGGCATCTCTGCTCACTTTGGCTAAACAGAAATGTGTCCCTTTGCAAAATCAAACACTGACAAATAAGAGAGCACAACACTCTATGATTTCTAGAGCTGATACAGGGCAATTTGTTCAGCAGAGTGATGTAAGCTTCGTTATGATTGCATCATCCATGACTTCTAGGAATAACATGATGCAATTCATATCATGTATGACACAATACCAGCTTCAGATTGCATCATTCATTGTTTTGCTTAAAAAGCAAGTACTGTCCAAACCCAGTCACAGATTTATTCATAGATCCAGTCAAAGATGTATTTTAGTGATTTCTGGTTTAAATTGAGATCCCTTCCCTTTATAACTCACTTATCCTCCGCCATTCCCAAGTCAAGGGTCATATATACTGACCCAATAGCATATCTTGAAAACTAGAGCCAATCAACAATTTTAAGCATCATTTTCATTCTCAGTGACCCAGAATTAGTAAAGTTTGACTACATTTATTTCAGAAGCATTTTGGCTGTAGAGCAGTGAAATCAATCAAGTTCTCAGAAGAAAAAAATATTTTTTTAAAAAAAGTAAAAGTATCACACCTGTAAAATCAGGATGGAAGGTAACTTTACAGGGTAAATAAAAAGATTTAAAACACAGAGGATTCCCCTCTGACTCTGTTTTCCAGTTACAAAACAGGAATGAAATTACCTCTTAGCATAGGGAAAATTTACAAGCTAAAACAAAAGATAATCTAATGCATTGCCTTGCCTTTACTTACAATTTTTGTAATCTTAGATGCTCATTTCAGGTAGGTTTTTAGGAGATTTTTTTTCCTGCCTGGTCCCTCTCTCGTCCAGAGAGAGAACAAACAAAGAGAGCACAAACAAAACCTTCCCCCTCCCCGCCCCGATTTGAAAATATCTTATTTTCTTATTGGTCCTTTTGGTCAGGTGCCAATCAGGTTATTTGAGCTTTTTAACTCCTTACAGGTAAAGGAGGGATTGTATGCTACCCTTAGCTGTATGTTTATGACAGTGCTAAATATGTTGTTTTATAATATACATACTATATCTAGAACCAAATTCTTTCAACTCAAGTAATTTCAATGTAGTTCCATCCTGTTGTCCATTCCCAGCCTTTGGCAAACAGAGACTAGGGACACCATCCCTGCCCATCCTGGCTAATAGCCATTGATGGACCAATCCTCCATGAATTTATCTAGTTCTTTTTTGAACCCTCTTATAGTTTTGGCCTTTACAACATCCTCTGGCAAAGAGTTCCACAGGTTTACTCTGGAATTTCAGGAGGGTAATTGAGAAGAGAATTTGCCATGTCACTAGATGACCAACAGCAAATAGTGAAGTTAAAATAAGTTTTTCTCAACACCATGAGCTGAAAATTGTGCATCCAGACTATTGGGGTGACCATGTGTAACCTTGTGAATACAAATCAGACTAGTGAGTGGTTGTGTCATCACTTGATCTGTAACCCTCCATGCTTTAAATGCTCCGTTGCTGCAGCTCCCTGCCTGGGATGCTCAGAGTCAGCAATAAGCATGCACTCTGTCTGTACGCTTTGCAACCCTGATCCAATACTCTGACATCAGCAGTTTGCCTCCTGCAACAAAAGAGTCACTCCCTGGTTTTCACAAGCTTTGATTACACTTGGCAAGATGACCCCCAGCACTCCTTAGTCCTAAATTTTCCTCAAACTGTGTACTTTGCAATGTCCAGTCCCTTCCTGGAATAGTCAGAGTAATCATAATGTTTGTCTGCTCCTCTAAAGAGACAATCTGCATAGTTTATCACTTTTATTGCACTATCACTTTAATTCAAACACTGCACTGTGTTGGTTCAGGTAAAAATAAAACAAGTTTAATAACAAAAGGAGATAGGATTTAAGTGATACCAAGTAGAAGGGATAAAGCTAGAAAGTACAACAAACAAAATTTAAAAATATGCTTTCTAGTGACTATGATTCAACAAAACCACAGTCCTAGTTCAAGGCAAGATTCTTACCCCACTACCTTCCATCAAGATTGTCAGGATCTCCCACAAAGTCCAAAGTGCTTGGTTTCTTTGTTGTCTTGGGTGAAAGATAACTTGGGGCTCTTTGTTCCTTGTTTATAGTATAATAGACATTTGAAATGGATTCTTCTGAAGTTGCCTCCCAAAATAAAGTTTATTCGAGCAGTCAGGAAGGAGACATGGAGTCTGGTGGTGAAGGAAGTTCCCTGCTGGTTTCTTCCCCTGCTGGTGTTTCCTATAATGCAAAATGATCTGAAATGCCCCCTCTGATGTAAATAAATAGCCACTTGACATGTGATTGCTAGTTAACTTTAATGACACCTGGCTGGAGGGATCAGCTTGTCCTTTGTCTGGAAGAACCCAGTTTACCCACTTCCCAGACTTGTTTGGTGAACACATTTTAGTACCATATTTCCTTCAGTTTTGTATGATCCTTTGGGCATTTACTATACACATACCATACAAGAATATTAATGATCAGTGTGTTTTTAGTTTTCCAGTGATGCCTTACATGCCACATATCAGATCCAGTTTATGATGTTAATGAATTGCGGTACACTGAACTGGTCAGGCCAGCAGAAACTCTCTACCAGATATCAGGGAGCACAGCACATTTCCCTTCGAAATTGGGGTGCTTTTAAGTAACACCATAATAAAACAAGCTTTCAAATGGGGAGAAAAACACATCCCAAATTCAGAAGGTTTGACATTCGATGTCAAAGTTCATATACAAGTGTAAGTAAAATGCTATAAAAAAACCACCTCTTGTTTAGAACAGCAGCCTGGCCATCCACTGCCAACCCAGATATGGTTGACCATAAGTATTTTAATATTTTAGAATTTTGGATTTAGTTTTTAAGTTTTATGGTAATACTTTATTTTCTGCGCATTGGCCCAAGCCTAAGTCACTATTAATAAACCATTACTATTACTCACCTGGAGAACCAACTGCTATTTTATCCTTAGTTTGCACTGTGTGCTCCTTTTTTTGCTCCTTTTTACTGTTCAGCAAAAGGAACATTTGAAAGCCTGAATGCAAACAGGTAAACATGCCCATGATCAGGATATGTAGTTCATAAACTTACCCATAGATCTGTTATCTCTGCACTACCTAACTCATAACAGGTAAGCAATACCGGACCATGGTATAATTCTAGCTGTAATGTGCAGTTATAAACATTTTCAGTTAATGATATAACTTTAGGCCCTGATCCTGCACTGACCCTGTGCAGGTGAATCCTTGTACCCATGCACAACAGGCTGCAGAATCAGGGCTTTAGTCTATTTGGTATTTTTTAGTGAATCAACTACTTTTAGTGTGTGATGATAATTCTGTTAGGGTTTAACAAAAAGAGGACAGTAATGCATAAATAAGTCTCTGGATTCTAGAATATTAGTAAAGGCTTTTTGCACCATTGTGCTGGGGGGCGCATATATTCTTCTTTGTTGTGATTGGCTAAACTGGGCGAGGGAAACAGAAAAACTGGAAGATTGCTGTGCCTATTTTCATAACATTATCAGTCCTTTTGGGATATGTAACCATAGTAATGAGGATTGAGTTTCCGGATATCAGTGTGGGAATCACTTATTGAAAAGTATGCTCCCTTTGGGGAAAGTAGATGGAGGAGGGAAAGGTTGTATGAAACTAGATTAATGGCCAGTGCTGGGAGGACTAGACTGCGGAACTGAAATCTAATGACTAAAAGTGGGCGTAATTGGTATCAATGTTAATGAGCCAAGGAGGAAGTGAAACATATTAGAGTAAAAATATAGTACCATTACATGCATTTTAACCCATTTTTAAAACATTTCTGGCTTAGAAATCTTTACTATCCATAAAATTTGTTGATGCTTCTAATTGTTTAAAATCCCAACAAGGCCTCTAATAGCAATGGGAATGCTCATTCTCATCGGATATAGTCCAATAACACACACACAGATTTAATCACTATGGTTCCTTAGCAGAGAACTGCTAATGTGGTGTTAGTCTAGATTGCATAAATCGTATTCACTCAAGTACTGCAAATGGGGGAGTACTTAATTCTATTATTATTATTTTTTCTATTTAATTGAAACTGAACCACTTAAATAGCACAATTAGAGTGTTCTCTGGCAGCCTAAGTACAGTTAAGGTTATCAGATTTTATTTTGATTGCTTTTAGAGCCAGCATTGCTAATGCAGATGACAGGTTTAGAGTTATTTTGTTTATTCTATTGAATATTAGATGCATATAAAATAATTCTATACCTGTGTGAAGTGCACTTATTACAAACTCCATACGGTGCTGTCTGTTATGAATTAGCCTTTCTAAGAACTGTTTAATATTCTTACATGGAACAACAATTGTTCTGTGATTGGGCTGTTTGGATAAAATGGATCTTTCCCCTTCTTCCTCTCCACACTTGAAGGTATTTGTGGTAACTGCTGAATGAACATGCTGAGCATGTACACCATACAGCTGCCTGTCACACAGGCGGTGTGGTATGAAAGCTTTCGCTGATCTGCTTCTCTTCTTAATAGGTCTAGTTAGGGTGACCGTGGAGTGACATTTATTAATGCTTTTTCAGATAAATCTAATGGCTAAAAAATGCAACTATTTTCTAATGGAATTCTTAAAAAAAAAAGTATACAAGGTGTTGTGTTAGTGTTCAAACTTCTTATTAGCTGTAAAGCAAAAATGATAAACAGGAACAAACCAGGTAAAATGACATTGCCAAAATATGAAGGAGGGGCACTTCCTAGATTTTGTGATGGAGTAAAAATATAGAAGGCAGCATCTATCAAATACATTTCCAAGGCTCACACCACTGTAGTATCAAGATGCCAGTCTGTAATTAGAATGTATATCAGTGAGACTTCAGGTTTCCTTCCCTCCTCCCTTTTTTTAAAGGTATTTATTTATCGGTAACTAGGTTTAGGTTCAAAGAAACATACCATTGAAGTTATTGGGTAGCTTAGCTCTTAAGGGAGGCAAGTTTTGAACTGTGTTCTAAGGTCTGCAAGATTTTGGGCTCAACCTAATGTCTGATGGGAGTGAGTTTCTACATCAAAAGTCCTCCATCAAAGGCCCAAATTGGAGTTATTTGTTCAAGGGAACATGATTCAGAAGGTAGCTGTCTCCAGCTCTGACCCTGTCCCTACATGCCATTAAAGCTGGTTAGAAAATGCCAGGAATGGGTGAAATCACAACAATTGTCATGGAATTTCATTTCCTTCCAAGTATTAAAACCAGCTCTGAATCCCAGACTTCCCTTTGGGCCTCTGCAGACTGACTTTGGCAGACAGGATGGTGACAGCTATTCAGTGCTTTCATTTGGAAAGATATTTTCAGCAGATGCTTCAGCTTTATTTCTCCCTTTTTCTTCCAATAACAATGAGAAGACTATATATGGTATAATGACTCATATCTGCTCACTCCAGCTTGAGTACTGTGACTTCTGTATGTATTAGGGGATATAAATCCCTTTGTGACCCTGAAAATTTGATCCCAAAATTAATAATGACAGAAAATGTAATTGCAAGTCGGTCTGTGGAAATATTTATTTGTATATAAAATAAAGAAAGAAAGAAAAAGGAAACAAAATAAAACCTATGTTTAAAAGAATGTTAAGGTTGCAAAGTCAAGCACTCAAAAGTTAGGAAATTTCAGAATTAAGGTTGTGTGTGCAACCCTAATTTGGCCTTTTCTGCATATATGCATGCTGATTGTCTTTAATTACATAAT
This sequence comes from Chrysemys picta bellii, assembly GCF_011386835.1. NCBI lineage: Eukaryota > Metazoa > Chordata > Testudines > Emydidae > Chrysemys > Chrysemys picta. The sequence continues at coordinate 53,940,701 of NC_088801.1, forward strand.
CATACTATTTTTATACAATGAACCCAATTATAGGCTTACTGAAGTCAAAAGCAAAATTTACAATAACTTCAACAGGAACAATAGCATAGTTCAGATATATGCAGTGATGACACACCCCTATTGACTTCACTGGGCTTTGTCTCGAAGCCATAAGAAGCATGTTTGTATTAATTTAATTCATTGGGGTATGGTTCGTAATACTAATTTGGAAGTCAGCAGCTTTTGTGTAGTAGTAACTCTTGGTGAATAAATAGTATTGTTTGATACTTTGGGTATATTTGAATGCAAAGGCCTGATCATTTCTCTGTCTCCCAACTAGTTCTCTAAAAATGTGTATACTTTATTGATCAGATCATTATCATTTTTGAAAGTTAGTCCTTTTAAAAATCTGACTTTATTAAACAGTCATCTGAGGATGATAATTGGGGGCTAAGTAGATTAGTGCCCAGTGCTTTTTAGAAAAATAAAACGAAACAAACCATTTGTCATGAAGATATTCACAAAAATGCCTTGCCTGTCACTATGTATAATTGATTGTAGGTTTTCAGTGTTTAATCTGTGTTTAAACAGACGTAAGTTAAACTTTATACGTTGTTTCAGTCCAATCTGGCTAATATAGTAATTTTTTTTACATTCTGAGTTGTGAATTTCATCAGAAATATATTTCATCACACAAACCAGTTTTTTGACGTATAAGTTTTGAAGATCACCTGACATTGTCTCTACAAGTTGCATATTTAGGTTTTAGTTCTCAGGTCTTTTGCTGATAAATAACTGCCATGTTTCTACAACTTCTTACTTTGTAGGTGAGTACAAACAAAGAAAACGTTATTTTTTCTCTGGAACCCAATGGAGTGTTAAACTACCACAGCCTGAAAATCTTCTGGTAGATAGCACTTTCAGGCAGGTTTGCTGCTCTGTTTACTGGAGGTTGTGATTTTGCAAGTTTAATTGAAGCCTTTTTTCCTCTTCTGTATAAAATACCCTGTCCTATTTGGGCATACTTACAGGAATCACCTGAGACTATAATTAAGTTGAAATAAAGGTATGATTTTAGTGAGACCAGGTGGGTGAGGTAGTACCTTTTATTGGACTAACTTCTGTTGGTGAGAGTGACAAGCTTGTCTATCTTTTTCTTTCTAATATCATGGGAAACAACATGGCTACAACAACACTGCATATAGTAATATATAATTTTAGTAACAGATCTGTCACCATGGACTAAAATTTAAGGATTGATTAATATGCTAAATCTCAAGCTTTATGCCAAATTAGTCATATGCAAATGATCAAGCTTTTAGACAAAAGTTTCAAAGGTGGACAAAGATACTAAATTAATGAATGCTCAATGACTTAACACCATCTACATTAGACATAATTAAAAAGTATTGATTGGGCTTGAAGGATTCTGCTGACAAAATAAAAGAATCAGCTTGGTTACCTGATCTTTGCCCAGTACTAGAAATAGATCAATGACCAAAGACAATAGTTCAAGTTCTGTTATATCCAGGCCTAAAAACAGATTGAAAGAGGTCAAGGAAATCCAAGGACTCAAGCAATTGATAGCATGGTCCATGGATCATGCTACCTGATCCACTGATGTCACTGGACAGGCCATTAAAACAGGCCCTGACAGAAGCAAAGGAGAGCTCCAACCTTGAAGCAGAAGTGGCTAAACATGACTCTAGAACTGTAATTCTCACATCTTTCATGTGAACTGAATATTTTTTATTGAAAATAATGTAGCTTTCTTAAAACTTGTAGCTAAACATCAAAGATCATCTAAGGCATTCTAGATTTTTTGTAAGCATTCTGTGGAAAAAAGTGGATTTGAACTGTTTGCAGATCCAATCGTCTCTGCTAACAAGCAATTATGTGAAAGATGTGGGTATATTTCAGCTCCTGTACCCACAGGGAGAGGAATAGATACAAAGATTAAATGCTGATCTAAAGCCATGTGCTGTAGCGTTCTGCATTATCTTCAAGAAATCTACTGTCTCTTTTTATTTTTATTTACCCCCATTAAATCCCCTGACTAAACTCTTTCCTCCTCCAGGCAACACACTGAATGATGAAAACTGCTTGTTGTAACCTTTGGTGCATGAGGATTCTACTGAGGATCAGATCAGAGCTGGGCATTAAATAAATTGCTAGATTTTAAAGTTTTATGTTCTCATTTGTTAGATCAAATTGTCTGACTGTGGTTCTCTGCTCCTTGTTGGTTAAATTAATGGAGCTACCTCTAGAATAATTCATGATGAATACTTAAAATATACAACTGTGTACCTCCTAGTTCCCACAGTTTATCTGAAAGACTCAAGATTCTGACTCAAACAGTCTTTATTTTCTTTACGTCTTCTAGATAAAAATCCCTATTAAGTTCCAATGGCCAGCTTTCCAATTTCATGTTTTTATTGCTAGGAATTTCAAGATTTTTCACTGTTTGAACTTGAATAATATGCAATTTTATTAAAGAATGCATCTCAAAACCTTCATCTTTACCATCAGTTGGTATCAGTTTTATTTCTGCAAATATGCAATATTGGTGTACAAATTTGCTTGTATAAAAGGTAAGGAAACCACAGAGAAAAGAGATACTTTATATCACTCTCAAAAGGTGTGTCATGTAGCCTGTAAATACAACAGTTGATGTTGCATAGATGATGCATCATTGACCAATGAGTCTGACAGCTGCTATGCTTCTTTCTTCCTGTCCCTCGGAAACCTAAATTTTTGTTTCTGAATCTGGAAGATGATGTCAGGTGAGTTAATCAATTAAAACCCAACTATCAAAACTAGATATAATGAGAGGTCAAGGATTGAATGGGCTGGAGGCTGAACTATACTCTCAGGATCACACCTCTCAACTCTCCTGCATTAAACAAAGTTTTCTGAATTGTGGCTGTGGTTTTGAAAGTTATCTTCCATTGCACCAAAAACATTCCCATCTTTTCATGCTCTACGTTGGTCACATTTCTGTGGCCATTTCTGGCTTCCCTTCGAAGTATTGTTGTTATTGAAGTGCGTGGGTCTCTGCCCAAATGCGGCTTGCAGTCTAAGGAAGCTACTCATGACTTAAGGTGAGAACTCCTCTGGGAGGTAAGCAGGGCAGTCGGAAAAATCTACAAATTAAGTATTAAATCTTTCAACCTTCTCACCAGAGGAAAATATTCTAGTGAAAGAAAGATTCCCATGTGAGTTGGCTCAGTCCTTTAAGAAAAGTTCTAGAATGTGCATCCTGATAGCTGCCTTGGTAACTGGCATTTGGACAAGAGAAGAGGAATAATCTGCATCAAAGTCAGTTACATTGAATTCTCCCACCTTGTTCATATATTTTACCATGATTAATTCAGAGAAGCAATTTCCGCCAGGTAGTGGAATATATATTTTATTTACAGAATCTAGCAGTAGTAAAGGCTGTATAGAAATAACAGAAAAGCCCAATTGAATTAGTCATACAAGCATAACAAAAAAGTACCAAGACTTCCAACCACTTAAGCATAATGCATTCAAGAATATTACCCAAGAATAATGTAATTTAAATAATACCCATGTCCTTATCTAAAATCATAAAATAGATTCTCTTCTTCTCACTCTACTACCCCTTCTGTAGTTACCATTCCTTCTGTCCCTTGCTCCACTCTTCTCACTCTCCTGTTCCGTTTTCACGAGCACAGTTTCTGTCCTCATCACCCTTGCTCACTCCTGTGTGGAGCATCAATCAAACCATCAAACAAAATGACCCAAGGAGGCTAATCTTACATCCATTGATCCCAGTTGCAAAGTTCCCATTGATTCTAATAAGAGTAAGATTGGGACTAAAGTAAATTGTACACATGTGGAAGTAATATGTGTGTGTGGAAACAGACCATTTTCTATGAACCAGCAATATTCAAATCAATATCAGGTTGTTTTGCCCTATCTCCATTATCTTATTTCATAAGCTTTGTGTATTGTTCCCTGCTGAATGTATTCAGGGAGTTAAATTTAGTTTACTTCAAAGATACAGCGTTCATTGTGATGGGGGAAAAAAGACCGTAAAAAGAAGCACAAAAATTAGGTTTAGCATAATAAACAAAAACCCAAACCAGACTTTCGTTTTGAAGCATTATCCTTTTCAGTCACTACAGGCTATTTTTAATTTCACACTCTAATCCTGTACTATATTGTATCTCAGTAAAAGTATTCTTAAATTCTTAAAATTAACTTATGTTCATTTTTATTAGTATTAGAGTTGTGGAAATAAATTAATAGCACTTTTGTTCAATTCTTTTGTGGCTATCCATTGTTGAATTTGTACAAAAAAGATTATTCTGTATTTAAAAGAGTTAGCGATCTGGGGGGAATTTGTGTATTTTGTGTAGATTTCACTGTCTACAAATATGTCAACAAATATGTCAGCAAAAAGCATAGAAAAGCAGAAACAAAATAACATTACACTACATGGATTACAAATCACAGTGCTATATTCTGCTTTGATTTCCATTTTCGTCATAGGGAAGTGTTTGTCTCTAATGTATGTGCTTGTCATGGTGGATTTTAATCTGGGAAATGGTAAAAATGTTATCTTTAAAAAGATAAGATTTTAGTATTATAATACACAACCTAGGTATTGATAAGGGCTTGAGAAATGCCTCAGTAATACACCAAAGGCTTCACAATTTACCTTCTACTGGGGACATATGAGGGGCCACTGCAGTCCAGAGAATGGGATTCTGGCTAAGGAGGACGTCTGTCCAAGATTTGCGGGTCCAGCACATCCCCTTAGGAGCCTCCAATGGAGTATAGCAAAAAGCTAAAGTTGCCTTCCCTTAGGTTGGATACTTAGGGTACAGGAGAATTAGCTGGCAGACAGGGATGTGACTTACATCTCTCTCTCTCTCTCTCTCTCTCTCTCTCTCTCTCTCTCTGAGAGGCTGGGTGAAACTGGTGCAACGTGTGGATATTAATACATACCTATGGTATTTTCCTTATTACATGGCAAAGCTGTTACTAATGTGACTCCAGGAAGCACCTCATGTCCCTGAAAGTTTGTTCTCATCTCTCACCATTTAGTGTTTGCCATAAATATTTGCCTACTAGAGCCAGTGGCCGTGCAACCTTGTGACAAGCATCATTTTGGAATTTGAATTCTGAATTTCCCAAGAATCCAAGTGGAAAAAGTATATTGTCTACACCCAGAAATATAATAGTGGCCCTTGTGTCTGTTTCCTTCTGGCCAAAAATTCCGATTAAGTTTAACTCTGAATATCCTCTGTTGCCATAATGTCATTCAAGACAATGGACTTATTCCAGAATTTGCCCTCTTTTCTCCATTTAGTGCTGAGCCATTTGAAAATCCGGATCCAATTTGGGCTTAGCTCCTTTGAAAATTCTGGCTTATACCTACCTGAATTGAATCATGCTAGAAGATTGATTGTTGTGGATAAATGTTGTTTCTCCATAAGTATTGTATCTACAGTACTATATATATTTATAGATTATAAGGCCAGAAGGACCATTGTGATCAAGTAATCTGGCCTCCTGTATAACACACAGGCCATAGGACTTCCCTGAATTAATTCCTGTTTGAACTAGAACATATCTTTTAGAAAAAAACATCCAACCTTAATTAAAAAATTTATAGTGAATCTAAATTTGATGGAGAATCTAAAACAACCCCTTTGGAAGTTGTTCCAGTAGTTAATTATCTTCAGTGTTAATAATGTGTGCCTTATTTCCAGTCTGAATTTGTCTAGCTTCAGCATCCTGTCATTAGATCTTGTTATACCTGTTGTCTGCTAGATTGAAGAGCCTTTTTTTTTTGTTTGTTTATTAAGGTATTTATAAACTGTGAGCAAGTTACACCTTAGCCACCTCTTCGTTCAGACTGAGATATTTATCCATTGCTCTAAAATAGGTATTTTAAGTCTATTCAAATAAGCTTTGTTTCTAATAAGAATCTTAAATATTATTTTAGGGGCTACTTTTTGAATTAATTGCTTCTTTAGCAGAAATTATCAAAGACCAAGTGCTTTGAACAATAAGGTTTTCCTTGGGCTACATCGCTGTTGATTTTGGCCCAATTTACAGTGAAATGAAACATTTGCTGTACTGATTATATTGCGGTGAGAAACATACATTGGGGGACAAAGGATTACAGATGGCAACACAATACTCATATCAGGTTTGATTGTCATTGAGTCAATCTGTCCAATTTAAGGCATGTGAGGATGTACTATCATGCCAAGCACAGAAAAGAAATGTATTAGCTCTTTTTCTTATTACTACGGGAATAATGTTCATATACCATCCTCGTCTCAGAACATGACAATATGTTCAAATAAATCCAGAAGACTAAATGCAACTTCCCCTTTACATATACTATTGCAGAAGGGCTCGGCCAAGGCTTGTCCTTCCGCGGAGCTGTGGGGTATCCCACCGTCTCGCAATAGCTCGCTATAGGCCCAGGCCGTGGGTCAGGGCGGGGCAGTAAACAAACAGTCAGGAGCTCAGGCCCTTAGGCAGGGACTGAGCAAGTAGTTCAATATGAGCCCAGGCCCTGGGTCAGGGTGGGGCAGCAAACAAACAGTCAGGAGCTCCTGGTTCTGAGCGTCTGGTGCAAGAGGGAGACTGCCACCTGGGAGTGGGGTGGCAGGGGGGATGCAGGCCCACCCACTCCACTGCGTCCCAGCCCGGGGCCCTAGCAGTGGCAGAAGACTTGCTGCTGTGTCAGTGGGGATCCTGACCGCAACACACTGACATTGGTTCTGGCTACTTCCGCACTCCCCCTCGTAAAGTACCTGGGTTAGGGCGGTGTCCTCGGAGGTTTCCAGCACCATCGGTTCCTCCGGGTAACTGGTGAGGGGTAGGCTCAGCTGCTTCTCGGGGTAGCTGGCGAGGGGTAGGCTTGGCTGGCCCGGCCAGTCTTCGGGTCGGCCGTAGCCTGCCAGCATCTCCCAATCCGGAGCTAGGACACAGGCATCTGGCTGTCTTTCAAGTGAGCTCTGCAGTTGGGCTTTTATACTTCCTGTCCTGGGCCGTGACCTCTGGAGAGCGGGCGCAGGATACACTGGTTCTGCCCATGTTGGTGCTAGGGGAGGCTTGTCCATCTGTGGGGCTGTGGGGTATCCCACCACCTCACTACACACACCCTCTCTCAAGGCTGGCTCCCATCCATTGGGGCCAGACTAGTCCAACTCTCCCAGGCGGGACAAGAAGTCAGCATTCACGTGGTCCTTACCGGCCCTATGGAGGACAGTAAAAGCATAGGGCTGTATTGCCAGGTACCAATGCGTTAGCCTCATATTATTTTTCATTGTGGCCAACCACTGAAGCGCAGCGTGGTCGGTGACTAGTATGAACAGGGCCCCCAGGACATAGTAACGCAAGGCGTCACAGGCCCATTTTACTACCAGGGCCGCCTCCTATATCACCATGTAGTTCCTCTCTCATGAAAACAATTTCTGACTGAGGTTTACGACGGGTGTTCCTTTCTATCTACCTCCTGAGACAGGACCACCCCTAGTCCTACCTCCGAGGCATCCGTCGGGAGGATGAACTCTCGGTTAAAGTCGGGGTTGTACAGGATGGGCTCAAGGCAGAGACTGTCTTTGAGGGCCTGGAAGGCGCCGTCACACTCCGGGGTCCACTCTACACATCGGGGGCTGGTTTTGGTCAAGAGTCCTGTTAATGGGGCTGCAATGGAGGCGAAATCAGGGATGAATCATCGGTAGTAGCCCGCAAGTCCCAGGAACTGGCGTACTTGATGCTTCATGGTAGGTGGTGGGCATGCCGCCAGGGCCTGAACCTTTCCCATGAGAGGTCTCACCTGTCCCCTCCCGATAGTGTATCCCAGGTAGGTGGTCTCCTGCCACCCAATATAGCATTTTTTTGGATTGGCCATTAATCCCACTGCCTGCAGGGACCTCAGGACGGCCACTATCCGTTCCAGGTGGTTCTCCCAACGGCAGCTGTAAATAACGACATCGTCCAGATACGCGGCCGCATACTCTCGATGAGGTTGAAGGAGGTGGTCCATCAGCCGCTGGAACATTGCCGGGGCACCATGGAGCCAGAAGGGCATTCGAGTGAATGGTAGAGGCCCGTGGAGGTGGCAAATGTGGCCTTTTCCTGAGAGGCAGGGTTGAGGGGGATCTGCCAGTATCTTTTGCTCAGATCAAGGGTAGTGAGAAAGCGGGCCTTGCCTAAGCGGTCCAGCAGTTCATCGACCCGAGGCATCGGGTATGCTTCGAATTTTGAAATCGAATTAACGCGTTGGAAATCAATACAGAAGCGCTGCATGCCATCGGGTTTGGGAACCAGGACTACCGGGCTGTGCCATTCGCTTTGCGACGGTTCAATAACCCCCCAGCGCTAGCATCGCCCGGACTTCCTCCTCGACAATCTGCCGCATACGATGTGGCAAGGGCCTATTTGATTCCCGGATCACCACCCCCAGCTCCCCCCAGCTCCGTCTGGATGGTATGGTAAACGAGGGTCATGTAGCCTGGCTGGGCAGTGAGCGTTCTGGGGAATGCCTGCAGGAGGCATCCGGTCTGCTTTCGTTGCTCCTCGGTCAGGGATTCTCCAAGCTGAGGCGTTGTGGAGTCCTCGGTTGGAGTTACACTGGATCCTAACTCGGGCTCCGGGGAACAGGGATTAATTAGAAGGCCTTCTCGTTCTCACCAGGGCTTCAGGAGGTTAATATGGTATCACTGGGCTTTTCTTCACCTGTCCGGCTGGTTAATCTCATAGGTGACCAGTCCGACCTTCCGAACCACCTCATATGGCCCCTGCCACCGGGCCAGTAGTTTTGACTTACTGGAGGACAGGAGGAGCAGAACCCGGTCGCCGGGTTCGAACTCGTGGATTCAGGCCTCCCGGTTATACGTTTAGGCCTGAGTTTCCTGAGCCGCCTTCAAATTCTCCTGAGCTAGAGTTCCTGCTTGCGTGAGATGTCCCTGAAGCTGGAGGGCGTACTGCAGAAGGCCCTGGTCTTGCTCCCACGTCTCCCTCATGAGGTCCAGCAGCACCCTCAGACAACGGCCATATAACAGCTCAAAGGGGGAAAATTTAGTGGAGGATTGGGGTAGCTCACGGACGACCAGGAGCAAAGGCGGGAGCAACTGATCCCATTGGCGCAGATCCTCTGCGCAGCATGTCTTTCAGGGTACGGTTGAACCGTTCCACCAGGCAGTCGGTTTGCGGGTGGTAAATGGAGGTGCGTAGTTGCTTAATCCCCAGGAGGTTGCACACCTGCTGCAGCAGCCTAGAGGTGAAGTTGGTGCCCTGGTCAGTGAGGATTTCCCGGGGCAAGCCCACGCGGGCAAAGATAAACTGATCAGCGATGGCCCTGGCGGTGATGCTCCGGAGCAGGACGGCTTCGGGAAAACGGGTGGCATAGTCCACGATGACCAGGATGTATAGAAACCCTGCCCTGCTTCTCGGGAGAGGTCCCACCAAATCCATGGCCACTCGCTAAAATGGCGTTTCCAAAATGGGCATGGGGATCACGGGCCAGGGCCGTCCGTGGGGGAGCAGCCAGCTGACACTCCAGACAGGAACTACAATAGTTCCGTACCTCCTGGTGCACTCTGGGCCAGAAGAATCGGGTCAGAATTCGGGCAAGGGTCTTTTCCTGACCCAAGTGCCCTGCAGCTGGGTCGTCATGGGCGAGTTTCATCACCGTTCATCGGTGACACCGAGGCACCATCAATTGGGTCTGGACCTCTCCGGTGCAGGGATCTCAGTCTATCCGATAGAGGCGGTCGTGGCATAGCTTGAAATGGGGCCAGACCTTGGCCTGGCCTGGATCAATCAGAGCGCCATCCATGGCCGCCAGCTGCTCATACGCCCGACTAAGGGTAGGGTCCCCCCTTTGGTCCCGGCAGAAGTCAGTGCTGACCTTGGGGTCATCAGCAGACGTTGGCAGGAGGTCCCCAGGCGCTCTTTCCTGCCTACTAGGGTCCGGTTCTTCCACTTCCTCTGCAGGTCCTCGCGGCAGTACCCCTCCAATGCTCGGGTGACATCGGGGCTTTCCTCGGCGTTTGAACTCTGGCCAATCACCTCCCAAGATCACAAGGTAGGTGAGTCACGGGGCCACGCCAACCACCATCGTCCGCGTGATCCCATCCACAGTTAGTCAGACTCGGGCACTGGCGTAAGGCCGGACGTCGCCATCGAGGCACTGCAACTGGATGGTTCCCAGGCGGGGGTCCGCCGGGAGGCCTAGCCTTTGGCGGACTAGGGTCTGGCCACAGCCAGAGTCAACCAGGGCCCGCATCAGGCAGTCCCCGACAACTACGGGCACTGTGACCTTGGTGGCCTGCGGCAGTCAGGCGCGGTTTTCCCCTGTGCAAATGTGCCCAAAGCTGCAATCCATCTTGGTGCAGTCCCGTTGCAGATGTCCATGTTTCCCACAGGAGAAGCAGGGCCCGAGTTCTGGTCATCCAGGCCAAGCCGAGCCTCCCCCGGCCCCTGGGGGGGGCTTCGAGGGACCTGGCCACTTCTTGTCTCCGGGACCATGTGGGCTTGTCGAGCTGGTCCCTCAGGACGTCTATAACGGGGCTTCTGACTCCGTGGAGGATTTCGCAGTTCAATCCGGGCACTCTCCTTCCTCTCTAGGTTAGGGCGCTCGAAACCTGGAGGGTGGCCCCGAGTAGCCGGTCCGACCAAGACTTCTGCCGCAAGGAAGTCTTCCATGAGGGCGATGGCGGCGGCTACCGTTGGAGGCCAATGATGGAGGACCCGAGCCCTACCCAGCGACGGGGGGATATGGACAAACTGTTCCAGGATGACTTGCTCAGTGAGCTCATCAGGGTTCCGCCTGTCAGGCTGCAGCCACCGCTTGCACAGGTCTCTCAGCTCCTGGGCCACCAACTGGGTCGGGCACCCGGGGTGTAGGTCAGACTCCGGAACCACTGCCGGAAAGTTTCCAGGCGGATGTCTAGGGCATCTAGAATTGTCACCCGGGCATAGTCTCGGGCGTCCTCCGCGGATAGCCCCACACAGTTTGGGCAGTCCCTGTCAAATACGGGGCCAGGAGAGTGGCCCACTGGTCAGGTGTCCAGCCTGCGACCTGTGCCACCCTTTCAAAAGTCACCAAAAAAGCTTCGGGGTCATCATCCAGTCCCATCTTGGTCAGCTGCACGGGCGGCGTGGGGTGGGGTGACCCAGCTGTGTCTCCCAGCTGGGGCGCTGTAGGGCAAGGCAGTTGCTGCTGGCACTCTCGGTTCTGCACGTTCAGGTCCCGAATCAGCTGCTGCTGCTGCTGCTGTGCTCCCAGCTGCTGGACGAGCTGCTGCTGCTGCTGGAGCTGGGCCGCCTGCTGTCACTCCTGACTCTCCGCCAGGAGCGTAAAAAGTTTAAACAAATCCATGTCTCCTGTGGGGGACCGTTCCTCCCCCAGACCCTTTCTCACAGGGGTCAAGGGCTCGTGCCCACATCCTGGGCAAGGTCCTCACTTCTGGTACCACTTGTAGAAGGGCTCGGCCGAGGCTCGTCCCTCTGAGGGGCTGTGGGGTACCCCACTGCCTCACAATAGTTGGCTATGGGCCCAGGCCCTGGGTCAGGGCGGGGCAGCAAACAAACAGTTAGGAGCTCCTGGTTCTGAGCGTCTGGTGCGAGGGGGAGACTGCCACCCGGGAGTGGAGTGGCAGGGGGGACGCAGGCCCACCCACTCCACTGCGTCCCAGCCGGGCTCTAGCAGTGGCAGAAGACTCACTGCTGTGTCAGTGGGGATCCTGACCACAACCCACTGACATTGGTTCTGGCCGTGCTGCGGCCAGACCAGGGTCGTCTGCCCCCGAGCTACTTCCGCACTCTCTCTCATAAGGTACCTGGGTTAGGGCGGTGCCCTCGGAGGTTTCCAGTACCATCGGTTCCTCCAGGTAACTGGCGAGGGGTAGGCTTGGCTGCTCCTTGGAGTAGCTGGCAAGGGGTAGGTTTGGTTGCTCTTCTGGGTAGCTGGCCAGGGGTAGGCTTGGCTGGCCCGGCCAGTCCTCGGGTCGGCTGCAGCCTGCCGGCATCTCCCAACCCGGAGCTAGGACACAGGCATCTGGTCTCTCCGCCGGCTGTCTTTCAAGTGAGCTCTGCAGTTGGACTTTTATACTTCCTGTCCCGCGCCGTGACCTCTGGGATGCAGGCGCACGATCCACCCACATTGGTGCTAGGGGAGGCTCGTCCCTCCGCGGGGCTTTGGGGTATCCAATCGCCTCACTACAACTATAAATATATATAAGGATGCTGCTGAAGATGTAGGTCATCTGCTTTGTACAATTACCCTTGCTTTATTCTGGCCCAAGGGAGAATTTTCTTATCAGCAATAAATTTGAAAGTGAAATTTATTTTGTGTTCAATAGAACCCTAACCCACTTCTCTTTTATTAATGTGTGTTTGATACCAGCATGTTCATGAAGTTCTTTCCCAAGTATAGAAAGTTGAAAAACCATTGTAAAGATCCTGTCACTCCTTTATATGTAAAGTACTAATTAAAAAAGACATCTCACCATGTAGTTGAAAGTCATCTTTTGGAAAACATTGATTCTTAAATCCTATACAAATGTCAGGGGTAAAGAATATTCACTGTTACACATTCTCTTTGGAAATGTGTTTTACCCTGTGGTATTTTTTTTCCCCACACAGTCACAATATGGATCCATCTTGATTTTAGATGAAATACAGACATAGATTGATTAACTTAATTAGGAAAAATAAAATATCATCAAAGAATGAGAGGTCTAATTTTACCTATTTTTCTGAAAAAAAAAAAGATTATGTAGGCACACTTCAACATTTTCAGAATTTCCTTGGTCTGAAAATCTGGGCTGGAAGCATTTTGAGAACACGCTCTCTCACTAGTTTTTTAGAACCTTCTAGTGTTCATTTTGGCCATATCCCATTATTTTACAACAGTCTGCCCTTCTGTAGCCCAATATTTTCAAATATATGCTCTTTACACTTCACCTTGAGCATCTCCAAATGCTTTACAAAGATTTATTAAGACTCACAATTCCCCTGTGAGGTCAGTTGGTATTATTTATACACCCATTTTTAGAGATGGAGGAGAAGATCAAGCCATGGAGAAATGAAATGACTTGCCCTGAAAATAACAGTGAGGCAGTGGCACAACCACAAATGTACCTTAAGAGTATGTCTACACAGCAGTTTGGAGCAGGCCTCCCAGCCTGGGTCAACAGACCCAGGTTAGTAGGGCGGACACTCTAAAAATAGCTATCTAGATGGTGCTTGGAAGTTGCAGCTTGGAGTATGAAGGCTAGGGAAGGGGACAGGTTGCAGAGCCATAGTTCTAGCTAAGCCACAACTTCCAAGTGCTGTGTGGACACCTGTTTTCAGAGCGCCAGCATGAGCCCACTAGCCCAAATCTGTCAACCTTGGCTAGGAGGCTTGCGTCAAAATATCCTCAGAGTCCTGGCTCTAATCTCCCTGCCGTCACCACTGAATAAAACTATATTTTATTTTTTCTTTGTTAATTTGTATAATTATGTTAGGACAATATATTTGAAGGGTTTTTTTTCTGCAAGGTTTTCCTCTCTGAACTTCAGGCCTCATGTCAAGGCAAATTTGTATAATGAAGTATCTGTGGAAAAAAGAATTTATACCTTGAGCCAAATACATAAGTACTTTAATTTACACGCTCTTCCATCTCTTCTGCATGTAAACTGCAACCCCTAAGGGCTTGTCTACGTGCAGATCGCCAGGAAAATTCATCCAAATTAACTGAAGGTAAGAATTTTAGTAGATTTAAACCCCTGTCTGAACACTCTCATTGGGAATTCAGTCTGGCCTTTATTCACCAATTTTGGTTTAACTAATCACTTCAAATTTTCCTGGATGTCCTTAAGATGCCCTAAGATTCTACTACAAGTTGGTAGACTGGGCCTAAAGGGGTTTAATGTGTAAAGAGATTGTTGGGTTTTTTTGCATGTTATACATCAGTTATATTAGAGCAGTCCAGAAAATGACAATTCTGATTGGTAGCTACTTTCAAGGTTTTTTAAAAAAAATGTTCTATACTGGCAGAAAAACAACGTTTTGAACATTTTCACAAAAATAGAATACTGTTGAAATGTGCAGCGTGTTTTATGTTGGTTCCAGGGCTCTCTGGTGAGAGACAGAGGGTATCTCACACTTTGAAATGTGATGGGTAAAGCACTGACCTAGGATGTGGGAGATACAAGTTCAAGTCCCTAATTTGGCATTATTTTAGATGAAAAATTCTGCTCTGCCACTGGTCTACTGTCCATGATATTGAGAATAACACATACTTCCTCATTTTGAAAAGTTCAGGTTTCAATTCAAAGCAAACTTGGAACTCAACTTTGTGGTGATTTATTTTGTCTATAGTTGTAGTTGTTTTCTCTAATAAATCCCTTTAGTTTAATACTGACTGTGATTCCCTGTATCATCATGATATTCGTTACTTCTGAATTTGACCCAAGTGAATGAATCCAAGTAAAAAAAAAAAAAAAATTATCTACACCCAGCAATGTAAACTTAATCAGGAGACTAAGAAGCAATCTTATATGAATGAGTTTCAGTTTGTGTAAAAGCTAAGTAATGTGTTCTCAGAGCTAAAAGATTTGGGAATTAAGATAACCTTTGATTCTGCTCATAACACCAATAAAAGGTGAGAGAACATTCCCTTTGATTTGTTTTTCATTGCTCACACGAAAAGTGAAGTTCCTTTCTTTTTTATATCAGAATGAGAAAAATATGGTATTTGGAAAGAGGCTAGGTTTAAAAATAGACACAAGACCTTAAGGAAAGGGGAGTGCTTTTCTGTAACCTAGAAACTGAAATCCCTGAAGAAGTCTATTGCAGCAAGACCTGGAAGGAGAGAGAATTTTAAAAAGCCAGGGGGGGAAAAAATCTGCTGAAGGTAGAAATAATGACAAATAAAATCATAATTGTGGAGCAGTGCTGGTGCTCTATTTTTCTACTGCATTATGGTCCTTTGTAATGAGACAATCTCTTTAGAGACCGTTATTCTATGATCCAAAACAACTTCCTGTCTCCATATACTACTGAAAATATAATAAATGTAATGAGATTTAAAATCTCTTAAAGCACAACTAAATTGTTCGCACATCAGAAGGGTTTGAACTCTAACTTTTTATGGTTCTGGGGCTTATTTCATGTTAGAAAATAGGTCATCCTGGTTCTGTTCTCATTAAAATACTGCAGGATGTCTGTATCTTTAGTTACAAGTATAAGAACCAAATTCTCTTTTCAGATGTGAGCACATAGTTTGCATTCGTGCTCATGTGCAGAATTTCGCAATAATATTTGGCCAGAGGATAGCTGGTGCTCACATGGCTGTGCAGGCGTGTGGGAGAGTGCAAGGATCCTTCCTCTTCCCTTTCCTCAGTTTGCATAAGGGTCAGCCAAAATGGCCATCTATTCATGCTCTCAGTGCAACTCGGTAGGAGGCAAGATACATGTTGGGGGATGGGTAAGGGTGGAGGGGTGGACACCCTTTCAAACCACCCTGCAAAGCAAATTGGATATATCAAGGGAGCCAGGTTCACCATCCTAGTACATCATCCAGCCTGCTTACTTGCAGATGCCAGGGAGGTCAGAAAGGAAGGAATTATACCTCCATGGGTTTGGCTTGGTATTGCCAGATACAACTTGGGCTTTACTGAGTAGCAGGACATAACCTGGCCACTATGTTTCCATTGTCCAGCTATACCAAAAGAAGGACTCGACATGGATTTAATCAGGCCACAACTTCATTATTAGATGTCTGGGACTACCCAGTAGATAAAGTGTACAGTGCAGGCAACTCCATGTTCATTTGAATAACTACCTGGGCTTCCACCAGCTCCCCTTCATTTTCCATCCAGGTCCCCCAGCCAACCCATGGCTTGGACCTTACCATCCACCCCTGCTCGTAACAGGGTTAAGGTGGGCTATAAGCAAATGGACTTTAACCAGCACCTCATTTTTAAGTCCTTTACCAAGCCATTTCTCTGGTCACTGGATGCCTTCCCTATGGAGTACCTGCACTGGACATCCACCCCACACTTACAAAATGAGTTGCGTCTTATGACCTACCCCCCTTTCCTCCTCACCATAAAAGGTCCTCCCCGACACCCACTGTGGGGAAGGCAACCCCCCCCCCATCCACACTGCATGTCAGCGAATATGGGGATGAGGGAAAAATTCCTTCCTAGCCTTCCTAAAAAGGAGCAACTAGTGTAGTGCCTACAGCAGGTCCTAACCCAACCTGATATTCGCACCTTGAGTGGAGGAAGAGCGGTGCTGCTTTGCCTGCTGCCTGGAGAAAGGGCTTCTAATGCTAGGGCTTTCATCTTTTAAAGCCTTCCACCCGTACGTTCCCAAGGGATGAGCCAGCATCGCCAAGCTGACCACCACCCACCTTTTTGCAGCAGTTTCTGACGTCCTTCCCTCCATCATAAAGCACTGTTACCTTCCTTAGCAAGCCAGGACAACGTCCTCCCCCCCACACCTCGCTTCAGGTGCAGTGCAGTCATTGACCTGCTTGTGCGCAGCACTGAACATAGTAAGGAAAACCCCTCTACGTACAGACTGGTTGCTGTCTGGATAGAATACACCACAGAAGAGTTGTAAGGTTGATGGACGTGACACAGGTGTGGCCAGGCTCTGGTAATTGCAGCTCGAATAGTACACAATGTGAAATCTAGCTTAGTGGTGTTTTCTGTATGAATATTTGCCCTACCCTTTGTGGTGTATTTATACGCAACTTTTCCCCCCCCAGAACGATCAAGTATATTGCATGATGTAGAGTTTTAGTTTCCTTCATTGTTTCTCTGATGCATTTATTACATGCACAAGTTTACTAGCAAAATGCTTTTCGGGAACAGACTCAGGTTTCTTGTGAGAATGCTCATGTAGTTCAAATCTGAATTAAAATGGGCTAACAGTTAAACTCAGCCAATCAAAGAGCCCAAACAAAAGAAAGTGGGGTCTGTCTCCAATCAAAATGAATCAACTGAGCAGGACTTTTAGATCCTGAATGCACACAGTGAACTGATCATGAACAATCAACAGACCAGCATTGATATTCTTTGGAAAATAATTTCAAATGTTACATCTTGAGAAATTCACAGGCTGCTTCCAGACAATTTATGAACACAAAAGAAGACTAAATATGTTTGAATAAACTTACTAATGAACAAACCTTCTTAAGTATCAAAGGGTTAGCCGTGTTTGTCTGGATCTATAAAAGCAGCAAAAAGTCCTGTGGCACCTTATAGACTAACAGACGTATTGGAGTATAAGCTTTCATGGGTGAATACCCACTTCGTCGGATGCGTCCGACGAAGTGGGTATTCACCCGCGAAAGCTCATGCTCCAATATGTCTGTTAGTCTATAAGGTGCCACAGAACTCTTTGTTGAAAATATGTAAAAACTGCCTTGTGAAAAGCTGTGTGAGTGACAAAGCGCCTTAAGAAGGTTTGTAAAAGCAGCAAAGTGTTATTCAAGCTGACATATACAGCAACCAAGTTAAGTTTGGAAGAGAGTGCAGTTGAACTTGTGCACATGATCAAAAATAGTTGGCGAAGAAATGACAGCAACAGATTGTTAATTAATCCTGCAACTGAGAGCCAGTGTTGCCAACTCCTGCAATTTTATTGAGTCTCATGATATTAGTTATTTGTTAAAGCTTCATCTCCTTAAGTCATGTGATAAAGTCCATCTCCTTGAGCCATGCGATAAGGTGAAAATCTCAGCTTTCATTTTTTAAAAATGATGTTTCTAGCCTTCATTGTTGCAGAGGAGAGCTTGAAAACCCAAAACCTCAAGACTGCAACACCAGAAGGCAAATCACATGAAGCTCAAATTTATTATTTTTAACATACTATCTCACATACTGTTTTTAAATATGTACTGTAAATAAGCATCTCCCTGCTACAGCAAAAGGCATGCTGAAAATCTTTACAAATTAACATATTTCACATTGTGTGTAATCCTTAGGGAAAATGTAAGCAAGTAGGTCCATATTTTGCCTTCGTTATGTGTTTATGCACACACAAATCATGTTTCTACATACATATAGCAAGTTTGGCACACTCAGTGGGTATTTGTAAACATAAATTTCACACAAATACATGCACATGCTTAATTTTGAAAATCTGGTCCTATATTTATTATACTCGATTATCTATTTGCATTTGGTTTATTTTTTGTCTAATTATGTTGCATTTGTCTGGAATAAAAATCTAGAATAAAATCAAATAAAGAATACTCTCATGCCTAGTAAAAAAAAAAATCTACCCAATAATAAAAGGAAGGGGTCACCAATACAAAAGTTTCAGAATCACTGGACTATAGGCTTACTTTTTATGATATGAACACAGAAAATATATTGTTGGCTGTACAATTTTAATACTATATTAAAAACCTGAAGGAGCTGGAGATGAAATATGCAATTGTAAAGGCTGAATCCTTACTCTGGCACTTCAAGTACAGAAGGTGGGGGCCCACAAGGATTTTAAAAATTAATACTGGCCACTCCAGGCTTGTATTAAACTCCCAAGGTTACAGCTTGATAAATTCTGACACAACCTAAATGCAAAAAAAAAAAAAAAACCCTTTGAACTCAGGAAGGAGCACTTGGGAATTCCTCCCTGTGGGGTACCCTCAAGCCCTTTCACCCCCTACCCCTCCAGGGAAGAGCGGAGAAAGAAAACAAAGGAAATTAGCTGCTGACAACAGCTAATTAAACAATATGTGCACAAACCTTTTAGGACACCAACAATCCAATCCTGTTCTTAAAAAAAGGTAAATTTTATTACAAACAAAAAGAAAGAAAATACATCTGGAATTTAAGATTTTACTAAATTTTAAAAGCCTAATTCCAAAAATTAAGCACCCAAAATAGCTTTCTTGGGGGTTTAGCTTAAAGATTCAAGGAAACAAAAGCATCTGGGGTTAGCACAAAAGAGATCCACAAGCCAAATAAATAAATAAACCTGATTGCGTCTAGCTAAACATCCCTAATTTACTTATATATTTGGGGGGTTTCAAATAAGTAATTCTAGGTATGATCTGATGATTTCTCATACTTGGCTTAAGCTTTACACAGCATTCCTGCTTATAGCATTGCTGCTTCGTATCCCTGCAGCTCAGAGAGAGCAACAAAACACAAAGGGAAGGTTCCCCCCCAATTTTAAAAAGTTCTAGCCTTCCCATTGGCTCTTTTGGTCAGGTACCCACTCCTTTTCTTTTACCTGCTGGCTGGTTAACCCTTTTCAGGTAAAGCAAACAGAGAACAGACACCAAGAGGGATTTTACAGCTAACTGGCTGGCTGGATGTCCATAAATGGGAACTACCCCCACATCATTTATCACAGCAATAAAATATGTTAAACAATAACGCAGTCAAATAACATACCCTACTATTAGGTGATTTGAATAATGTTTGAAAACAGGATTGCAAACTACTTAGAGATTGATATTAATAAAGCCTTGGACTGTACTAACATTCCTCATTGTATAGTTTGAATGAGGAGAGTCTCAGAAGTTTTCAACTAGGTCACAGATTGTTCCAGTTAAAGAAGTGGACTATTAGATTTAAAATTAGTATGGGGCAAGTGGGGAGATGGAGGCTAATGATGACCTGATTAGATTACTCAACTGCTATACGCATCAGATTCAGACTGAAAATGCACCAGTGTTCTGACTGACCAAATAAAATCTCATGACATGTTTACTATTGAACATGCGTTTTTACCTGAACCACAGTGATGTTTTTAGCAGCAAATTAAAATATTTCCATACTTAATCCACATGCAAAATATCTGAAGCATACATATTCTTATTGAAAGCAAAGAACCATAAAATTTGCAGGAAACACCACTGCAAATGCATTTATTCTAGACACTGAAGATTAACTTGTGTATGGTGACAGATGCTATAGGAGTCCTGCAAGGAAAAGTGATCAGAAAAACAGATGGACTCCTTGGGTGAAATCCTGGTCCCACAGAAACCTATGGAGAAACTCTTATTGATGTCAGTGGGGGCCAAGATTCTATCCCTGGTGTCTATAGCAAATTGCTGAACTCCATGACAGAATACCAAAAGAAATATCTTAAATGGCTAAGGGAAAAATATTTGTTTCCCTATATGATATTTGTTGTATGACAACTCAAGCAAGAAGGAAATTCCTCTCAAGCCTTTCAATGCTTTTGAAGCTTTACCATATGCCAGAAAATCACAAGTCATGAATTGTAATAAAATGTATAACTTCTTGGGATGCTTTCTGCTACAAAACTTTTGACCAACAACCAACCAAGGACATAGGTGTGCTGGAACAATTTTATAGTTGGGGGGCTGAAAGTAGAAACCATGTATTTGGTTGTTGTTATACTTCAAGCCAAGGGATGTTGTTGCATCTCCAGCATCCCTATTTCCAGCACCCTTGCAAGGATTACAGAAGGTAACAACACTTGCAATGTGTGTTTGTTGGATCAAGTTTTGAATAAGCTAAAACACAAAATGTTTTGTTTGCACTTACCCTTATGAATGTTCATATTAATATTCTCTTATTCACAGTATGTGCCTCTAAGCCATATGTGGTACTTGATTTCTGAACAGAATCAATGAGTTCTGTGCAAGGATAGAGGACCCATGCTATAGAGAAAGATGGGGGATGAGAGATTTTCATGATGGATCCACGCGTGGAATTTTTTGTCCTTTGATTTCATGATCCTAATTTTATGTCTGTAAATAACTGCATACACATTTTCGAATGCATCTATCTAATTTGGAATTAGAGTTGCATAGGGAACAGGTAGGACTATAGTCTTCTCTGTACTCCCACCCATTTCTACTCCCATGTGACTGGCAGACTCACTTTCTCCTCCACCTTACCTGCATCAATCCTGCTTAAGGGTAAGCCCACAAAAAGGAGGCCCCTTTTCAGACTAAGGTCTATATATTGTACTGGTTTCCCATGCTGTATTATTTTTTTTTTATACTTGAACCTGTATGCTATAGTAGCTAGAGGAAAAAGCTGGGAGACATAGTACAATAATTTCCCACAAGTGCTTCTGTACATCTCCAACCTGGATTTTATCCCATACAACGATTGAGTTTAGAGCCGATATAAAACAAGATGAAAAGACCTCCAAAACTAAGCAAAACAAATAGTTTTCACCACATTTCTCTTTCTATGATTCAGAAACGGACTTGGTCCATTTAAAAAAAAATTAAACCTACCAGCATCAAAGTCAATCCATTATGCTGAATGAGTTGCAGTAGTGGAAGCACATATAGCACAATGGACATCACTGAAGAGTGGGAACACTGGACACTTTTTTGTTTGTCTGTCAAAATACATATCTGTTTAATCTCTAACAGCTAGTGCATTGGTTAGCTTGAATAGCCACAGAGCACAACTACAGGGCACAAAGAATAAATAGAAATCAATGTTAAAAGGAGTGTTATCTGCTGGTGCTGCTTTGCTAATCTCCAAAATACTGACTTGAATTCCTTTTTGCTTGTTGACTTAAGCATGGGTTATAAGTAGAACCTCTGTCAAACACAACCTAGTAGCCTCAGGTCAATACAAATAAATAAATAAAGGCAAATAGCCTGGTTGATATGCCAAGGTAGCAGACATCTGGATTTAGGCTCTGTTTAAGTGACTTTTATCTAATAATGAAGACCAGGCAGAATGATGAATGTGCTTCACTGTGCCTGTGCAGAAATGGGTTTATAAACAAGCACCTGCCATAAATCACAAAAACGGCTTTGTCAAAATTAACTAGGGACCAGATGCATCTTTATAATTACCTGTGACACCTTTTGTCCTGCTTTCATATCCTCCTTCCTTCATTTAGATTATCTGTTTTATTTTACTTGTGGTTTGAATGATTTGCATTCTATTTTGAAACATGGGTTTATGTCTGGGAAGCTTATAGGGCAAGTCTGTAACAATTGCATTAGAGTCAGTCAGAATTCCTGAGGTTCAATGGCCAAATGCCAGAAAACATTTATTCAGGAGAGAAGACAGAGCTACCCAACCATTTTTTCCCCCACTAACGATTGGACAAATATCCCCCCCCCGCCCCTTTTTCTTCCCCTGAATGGTTTCATGATGTCTTTAGTGGCTATGTAAAGTGAAAAACGGACATTTCTGAAAATTGGAATTTGTCCACTCCAGTTCCTCTTAGCTTCAGCATAGAAAGGATAGCTTCAGCTGCACGAAGCTAATTTTCATGCACAAACAATAAAGAAGAATCCTGTTTAGTGTAACAGTGTGAGAAGATTTGTTTGTTTTTCTTTTGAGAGGTTAGAAAATAATAACCTCACACTGCTTCTAGCCAAAAGGTGGTATCAGTTTTGGGCTGCACAAGGTTAGAGTATTAGTTCAGTGGCCCACTTAATCTCTGGTAATTTTTCTACTTTATCATCATCAGGCATCAAGAAATGGCCTTAGTGCAAACAAGGTTAGGCTTAAAGTAGGCAGCACACAGGAAAAGAGATTAAAATAAAAGAGAATGTAACAGCTTGGAGATAAAAGCTGATTGAATTGGACTTTTTTAAATGTATTTGTATTTCCTACTGTGGTTACCATCCTTAACTGATGCACAAGCACAATAGTGTTCCTTCATATTGGTTTACAAAAGAGCTTTGCAGTAATCATGGAATAGAAAACACAGAGCTAGACAATAAATGACTCTGCACTCAGGTCAGCCCATTTAATTTCCCTTTCAAATCCAATTGTTCACCCGCTGTGCTTATTAAATACAAGCATACTGTCTGTATTTGAATGCACTGGCTGTGCCACTTTGGCACTGTCTACCTACTGCCTTTGCCATTACTGAAGCAAGTTGTCTCTGCTGAGGATGATTGTAAGAATCTGAATGAAATACACAGGCTTTTACTTACATTTAAGACTGTTTTTTATAGCCACTCTCTGGAGATCATCAGGCCATTTAATTTGGAGGCTTTAAATTTTAACTGTGTGTTTAACCTCTTTGTGCCCAAGATATTTCATATATAACAATGTCAGTGATTAGGGGTAAATGTATCGGGTCATTTTATGCCAAGCAGCTCCACATTTTGAAAACATATTTTGTAATTAGATTGGTGCTTCTGGTTCTGTCAGGAGCCTACCTGTAAGCCAAATAGTTTATTATCCTCTATGGCCCTTCTTGGGTGATTTAATTTTAAATGGTAATGGGATTATGGATATTTTATGCTTCCCAGATCTGACAAAGAACAACAGAAATAGTGAGAAAGACAGACCCTCAAGCATTGGCAGTGGAAAACATGATTTGATATAAACAAAGTCAGTCATAGGAATCACTACAAACATATGCCACTGCCATGAAGAAAATATAGAAGATCCTAGTTTTCTTCTGTAATGGAGACAATAAAGTTATACAGTCACAGAACTTTACCAGGTCATAAATTGCTTCATAAGCACTGACTGTTCCTGGCTCCCAGTCCTTTGTTCAGAACACTAGAGGACACCTGTCTCTCAATAGCATTTTGTACTTTTTCCTTCTGAGAAACCATGCAGCTGCCTTTCGGTGAGGAGATGAGAAAAGTTAACTATATTAATGCAATCAACAATCTATTAATTTTTGGAATGGACTAGATGCTGATGTAGTAAAACCACAAAGACTCACTGCTCTTTTATTTCTGCCCTTCATGAATTAATGCTTGTCTGGAACTAACTTGAACTTGAACATCCATTACGGAGACATATGCAGAGCTTAGAGTTACCAATGATAAGCTTCTCCTGCAAGTTTCAACAGTGGACAAGGGGAATGAAAGGCTCAGTATAACCGCGTAAATGGCTGTAAATTAAATTAACATAAATAAGTTGTATGGCCTATTCAGTAACCCAATAATGCATCAGGCACTATGTATCCTTTTGGTACTTCTGGCCTGGCACTTGATATTATGGACTGAAAAATGTTTAAAAATTATTTGAATCTTGAATATGGTTTTGAATCTTGCAATGGGCATCACCTTAAGTTTGACCTCCTTAGAGAAATGCAGCTATGTTCCAGAGTTTGCATACATGTTAAATGCACAGTGTCAAAATGAATATACAGACAGTAGAAAACGTGCAATGTGCATTCTCTGAACTTGCACAATGAAATGAATGTGGTGTCTCAGTCTCGCTTTTGTTCAGTGCACGGGATTAGCTGCGTGATGAAAGTTCCACTAGATCTGCCCATGTTTTGTCAGACTTGATCCAGCACTACCAATAGATCATTCTACCACTGAAATACTCCAAAGTCACTGAAAAATTGTTGAAAAAATGTTTCTGCACACTTACGTAAGTGAAATCTCCCACACAGGTCATTATAGGAACATTCACGCAGTATATGGTATTAACTAGAGCTACTTTATAATTTTCTGTTGAAATGTGGTTTCTGCAGAATCAAAATTTTTGATGGGAACAATTTGATTTTACTGATTTTAATTTCGTGGTCAGTTTGAGTTCAACATTCATCTGCTCTTGGATAAAGCAGTGCCCCAGGACTCCCTCCCTGGAGACAGTGTCTTCACCCTAGGGTTACCATATGTCCTCTTTTTCCCGGACATGTCTGGCTTTTCGGCACTCAAACCCCCGTCCGGGGGGAATTGCCAAAAAGCTGAACATGTCCGGGAAAATGGTGGCTCTGCTCCTCCCCTGACTCTTCGGCTCTATTTAAGAGCCGAGCTGCCGGAGCGCTATGGGCTTCAGGCAGCCCCCTTGCCTCCGGACCCCGCCGCCGGCCGGGCACTTCCCCTCCCGGGCTCTGGCGGCGCAGGGTCCGGAGGCATGGGGGCTGCCTGAAGCCGGTAGCGCTGGGGCAGGTCGGCTCTTAAACAGTGCCGAAGAGCCAGTGGAGGAGCAGAGCCTCCAGCCGCGGCGGCTCTGCTCCTCCCCGACTCTTCGGCTCTGTTTAAGAGCCGAGTGCTACAGCCCCCATACCTCCGGACCCTGCGCCGCCGGAGCCCGGGAGGGGAAGTGCCCGGCTGGGGGCGCAGGGTCCGGAGGCAAGGGGGCTGCCCGAAGCCCAAGCGCTACTGGCTTCACGGTTTGCTGGGCAGCCTCCAGACCCTGCACCCCCGGCTGGGTGCTTCTCCTCCCAGGCTCCAGCTGCGCTGGGCAAGCGCCGGCCGGGGGCGCAGGGTCTGGGGGCTGCCCGGCAAACCGTGAAGCCAGTAGCGCTGGGGCAGCCCTTTCCCCGTGGCTGGGAGTGGGAGGGAGGAGGGGGCGGAGTTAGGGCGGGGAAGGGGCGGAGTTAGGGCGGGGGGTGGGGTGGGGAAATGGGCGGGGCCAGGGCCCGTGGAGGGTCCTCTTTTTTTATTTAATAGATATGGTAACCCTACTTCACCCTCTTGGGGCTTCCTGGCTGCAGGCCTCCAGCTGGGCCACTATAGTTCAGTTCCCCCTCTGGGGTTCCTCAAAGTCCAGGTTACTTCCCTTCAGTGGCTAATGGAAGAGGGGGAGGACCCAGGCCCACACACTACTATGAGTCCCAGCCCAGGGACCCTGTAGATCTCAGCCATATGCTGTGTCCCTTTAACTATGTCATACAGCTTCACTGATTCCCTGGGCCACTTCCTCATGCCATCTTCACCCTTACCTTAAGGCCTTGTCCCAATGGAGTCCCAGCAACCAGCTCAAGGCTCCTTCTCACTCTCCCCAGCTTCTGGAAGTGCTGCCTTGTCCGGGGTTCTGTAGCTCCATCAGCCAACCATACACCACCCATGCTCTTCCAGCTCCAGCAAGGAACTGAACTCCTACTGACCAAGCAGCTCTTCTTATACTAGACTGCTGGACCCTCATTAGCTGTGTCCCACATAGCCACTCTAGGCACCTTAGAGGACCCTCTCCACTGCCCTTTTTTTGGAGCAGGATGTGGCAGGGCCATGAGGCCTCCCCCGTGACACCGTAGGCTGATAAAACCTTTACACCACCCAACATTTTACTTTATTTTACTTTATTAATGTTTTAGCGATACAACTGTCCAGTGGGACTATTTTTCATATTCCTCCATCTATAATACCAGGTGCCTCAACTAGCATGAGTTCAACTGCACCAGAGATTGGAAGGACCCAAATAAAACCTCTTTAAAAGAAATAATAATAATAATATAATACAAAAAAAGCTTATCTACACTTAAAAATTTCACTGTTTGAAAACCTGATCTCCCTGGCTCTTTCAGGGCTAGAAGCAAGGGTTTGGTGCCACTAGGAAGTGAGGAACCTCCCCTTTCCAGTGGCATATTGCTCCCAGTTGTAACGCTGGAGGGCAGCAAGATAGTGGATGGTGATATTTTTAGGTATAGAAAAGCTGTCACTGGCTCAGGAATGAAAAATGTCTGTCCTGGGTTTCAGGCTGGTGCAATTTTCGATGGAACTAAGAAAGATTCCTCTGGGAGGTTGATTTTTTTTTCTAAGTGTCTGTTTGAAACTGTTCAGGGGACGGGAATGTCAGAATAAGACCGAGGGGAGATGGATTACTGGATGATGGGTAGAGGAGGAAGTCCAGGGTGTATGATAAATTCATTTATCACATGGATCTATAATTTATCCTGTGGCATTAATCTCCATATATGTGGTCAGTATATCTAGCTAGCTTTGCACATATATATTACATAAATCAATACAAAACAAAAACACATGGTAAAAGAATGGTACTTATGTTGTAAAGTTAGCAAATGACTTATTTACCGTTGCCCACACAAAGTTACTTCTGCCCTCTTTTCATTTGGTCTGTGCACTGAATGAGCAGGGATCCATTGGAAAAACTTGTATGTGATCATGTAATTAAAGATTGTATTATTATGCACAAGGGTTCCACAGGCAACCTTAATTCTGTCATTGCCTAATTTCTGAGGACTTGGCTTTGCAACCTAAATAATATTATTTTATTTTTTTAAATAAATAGTTAATTCCCTATTATTTTTAAAAGGAAAAAAGATTTTGAAAAAATCTATTAAGTACAGCAACAATGACTCTCCCCACCAAATCATCAGGGTTTGAACCAGGAACACTGAGCTTGCTATCATGAAGCTACAGGACTAGCTACATTATAGACTGGCTGCTATCCTAGAGAGGAATAGACCATTGGTACCATATTTTACAGTACTGGGGGTTGGGCATTGGGAAGGAGCCCGTTTCACTCTCTGGCACCATAGAAGTTGGAGAAACTCTATTGCCATTAGATGCTCTGGGAGCAGGGAGGATGATCTTCTGGGGTCAGGTGTTGGGTCCAGAGATAGACATGGAGCTACATGCCAGGTTCAGGTGAGACAGCCCAGTGTAATTTCTCACTACTTGCTACAGTTAACTGGCTGCTCCCAGGTAGTCCATGAAAAGTGTCTTTTGCTGCTGCTGCATCATCATCATCATAAGCCCAACCTTAGAATACATGTTTGTTCAGTTATTTTAGAGCTGCCAAAATTTACTTGAGGAACACAAGTGAGAGAAAGGGAGTGTCAATTTTTAACACTTTGTATTTCAACTAAATCTGAATGGAATCTGATAAGACAAAGAAAAGGTACTAGAGTAGCCAGAGGGCTTTTTTCCTGTCAAATATGAAAAGCCTCCTACAAACAATGGAGATCTCTGTTGGTCTGTCCTGGCAAGATTCTGATCTCAATTACGCTAGCATAAATCCATAAATCTGGATTTACAACACTATAAACAACAGTATACCTGAAAGCAGAATGTAGCTCTATTTCTTTACCTTACCTCTTAGCCTTTTTGTTTTGTTTTAATATCTCTTTTGCCTTTGAAATGATTAATACCTTTAAAACTTACACTCATAGGGACTTGACAATATTTCATTGATGAAGTCATCCAAATTCAACTGGCTATGTGTATAAAATTGTTCTCTCTTGTCTAATTCCAAGAATATGTCAATAAATCCACACCAAAGAAAAAAGTAATCTATACATGTTTTTTTTTCCCTGCAGATAATTGCAGAATAGCAAAGGCATTATATATTTATTGTAGAAGTCACTATAATTTATTTCCTGCAGTAAATTCCAATCCAACGAAACACACGCTTAACAGAAATACAAATCATTTTTGCAATAACTTGTCCTAGTGAGCATGCAGAGATAACATGCTTATATTGAGCTAGTGCACTTACTGGAAATCTTTGTAACGTCGACAGGCTTATGCTTCATGGAACTTTGACTCTTCCCTGGAAAGGCAGATGCATTTTAAAAATTATCTGAGATTTTTTTAAAGTGATGATTGTTGGTACTCAACGGGTGAGGAACTAGGATATACTAACAAAGAACAGGATTTTGTGCTAAAATTTAGTGCCTTTGGTAGTGAAGTGGAGGCAAGAAATTGCCATTTTGGAATTTTCTTGGTCACCTGCTCATTCTCTGAAAACAATTAATATGCCAACACCTTTCCATGTGATTGTCTCAGGCAAATTCCTTTGGTTATCTTTTCCATACCAAATAGTTCCTTGTAGGTCCCTTTCTAAACACCAAAATATATACACCAAAATGGGCTATATGGTAGTTATTTGACTTGTTCACTGAAAATTGATGCAATTTGTTAACAATGTGTCTCAAAACTCTACTCACAACCAACATTTCGTATCGTATATGTTACCATAGAAATAAGCAATACAAAACTGGTTTCACACACACGAACTGGGAGGAGAGGGGTGTCTGACCTAAAGAAATGTGTAAGGTATCAGAGTAAAACCAAAGTACTGTATATACTAATCTAGAAATCCAACATAATTTACAACAGAAAATTGGCACTTTTCCTAAGCAGCACATACTTGCTCTCATCAGAAAGTCACACCTCAATGTAGCAAAATATAAACATCTCAACTGAAGTCTAAGCATATGGGAAGTGATCTGCAAACAGTTGGCATGTATGATTTTTTTCAGACAGCAGAAGAGCTCATTGCATGTTTCTACAGTAGGGCCTCCTAATACATGCTGTCATATGTGCAGTAATGCAGTGTTCTTCCATCTGCCTCAGCATGTTGTCCTGAGCTTTTTAATCTCATCTGTGGGTTATGTCCTCTGCTGGATATTAAACAATTTTTCACATGGCTGGATGGATAATACATATTAAAATAAACTGGCTAATGCACACTGGATGGAATATGAACTGTTCAGTTGCATGACAGAAGCCCTTTACTTTTAATACCTAAACAAGGGTACCTTTATAGTTCAAGTTGTAAAGGCTGGTACATTTAGAGCACTGGGTTCTGAGTTCATATACTTACATGTTTGATGTACATATGTTGTGAAATTCCGAATGACTGTGCTGTTCAGCCTGTGAATCTTTCACATGCCCACAGATTTTTATACAACTTTTTCAGACACCTCATTTCTGTAGTAAACATTATCAGGTCTCAGACCTTTCCTCGCTTTTTTTTTTTTTTGCTGATTTTGCAAAGTGTTCTGGTTAAGCAACTCCCTCAACACCACAAAATTGGTGAAAATGATAGTAATGTGGCAATGTGATGATAGCAGTAGGTTGGTAGAATTTTTGTAAACTGAACTCTGCACGTGGTGTAGGTTAGTTCATAATGTGGCTCACAATCACGTAGAAGTCAATGGAGATTCATGAACTGTTAGATAGGAGGGGTTTGGCCCTATGGGAACAAATTACCTGTGATAGGAGCATATAACAATATTGAAGTAGGTCACATAGTGTTCATTGTGCCAAGTGCAATGGCAATATTTAGCCATATACAAATATACTGTGTTTCAGCAGGTATTGACTATATATACATCTGAAATAAGTTCACCAGTCCAGTCATCAAAGAACCATTCTCTCCAGGGAAACAGCTACTTTCAGATTGCATGCTAGGTTAGTCTCTATTATAAAGTGCCTCCTAGTTTAAACAAATATATACAGTTTCTGGTATAGTTGTGATTGTAGATTGTTGTCAAGGTTATTTTAACTGGGTTAACAATTTAAAAATGATGCCTTTAAAAAAAAAAAAAAAGAATGAGAGTAGTTAACCATTGGAACAATTTACCTAGAGAGGTGGTGGATTTACTAGCAAAGTCTTTAAATAAAGACTGGGTGTCTTTCTAAAAAAGATGTTCTAGCTCATCTGCAGGTTATGGGATCAATACAGGATTTATGGGATGAGGTTCTATGGCCTGAGTTATACAGCAGTTAGATGATCATAATGATCAGCTGTGGCCTTAAAAATCTATGGATCTATGAAATCTACGGATTTATGAGAAGCATCAGCATAAATCGCCATTTCAGGGCCGTGTGATTCATTGTGCAGGGCCTTGCATTAGAATTAAGGAGAATTGGGTTCTATTCCCAATCCTGACCAGCTTAATAACTTTGGGCAACACATAGTTAAAATTTTCTATGACTGTTATTCCCTAGCATAAGGATTATGGTAAATGCAGTCCCTGATCATAAGTAAACTATAACAAGTGCAGCAGCGGAAGCATACTATATTAGGGAACATTTTCTCTTATGTCAGGGAGACAAATATATTATATATTCAAGCTGATGAACAGCAAACTGTGTACAGCTGGGATTTGCAGCCTCTCTTCTATATCAATCACTTGTCAAAAGAATGGGCTTTTGTTGTTTTTTTCTCAGTTTTGCCCTTATGTAGACATTTTCATTAAGACACAAATTCATCTAAGATTTGCCTATGCCTTTGGTACTACTTGACCCGGTGAATGTCTGTCATAAAATAAAGCAAATTTGTATCCATATCAGGGGCTATAGAAAACAATTATATTCACTGAGCCTCTGTTATGCATCAGAATTCTAGGCAGTTGTCTTTGGAATGAGTCCCCTTTAAAACTAAGGGATAGCAACAACCACCTTTTAATTCTGTTGTACTACAGTAATCAAGAGTCTGTTGCTGTTCTCTTAACTGGTATGTTCTTTTATTTATGCAAGAGTCTGTTATATCCCAGCGATAGCATTCCTATCCCATTCTTCCCCCTCACAGTGCCCACACAAACAGAAAGGCCTGCTATTTTGGAAACTGTTACCTAGCTAACTTATTATAGTTCAAGGTCTTTATTTGTCAGGCCAGAAGGGGGGTTCTCTGGGGGTAAATTGCAGGTTTCTATGGGTTTTTAAGAGATTCCAAGAAGTGGTTTCCATCAGCAAGTACAACACTGTAAATAGACTTTGGGATCTATTTGTGATGGTTTCTTGGGATGTCTAGAACTGTAAGTCACCCCTGTTATCCTTCTGCCTCAGCAAAGGGATCTTCTGCTACTAAAATGAGTGACAATTCCTTGCCAGTCCAGTTTGTTAGCCAGTCCCAGAGATTCTCAGGCTCGGCCTGACTTTGCCTTACAGGTTAACCCTTGGTGTACTTCAATTCCCGAACTCTCTAGAAGCATCTCCAACAGCATCCAGCCCGACACTGGACACTCACTCCAAAGAGAGAGAATATGCACCAGCCTGCCAGCTCACCAGAGGA
Organism: Chrysemys picta bellii; assembly: GCF_011386835.1. NCBI lineage: Eukaryota > Metazoa > Chordata > Testudines > Emydidae > Chrysemys > Chrysemys picta. The sequence continues at coordinate 53,972,113 of NC_088801.1, forward strand.
TGTACATCTCACTTTAATAAAACAGCACTGACATGGATTCATAATAAAAAGAATACATTTATTAATAATGAACAGAGATTTAAGTGATCCTAAGCAGAGATAATAGAAACAAAAGTATAATCACACTTTCTAGTGACTAAAACTTGATCAACAGGCTACAGTCCTTGACTAAGATATGCTTTTTACCTAAAGGAAATGTTCAGTGTCACACACCCCATATGGCTAGGGATTGACCGTTCATGAAATTCAGAGTGCTGACCTCTTTGTCCCCTAAGTGATGGATAACCAATGGGTTCTCTCCCCTATCTTCTTACAGACCAGTAAACCTTTGAACTGTGTTCTTTTTGAATGTATCCCCAGATAAAGTTCTTCTCCTCTACTGTTGATGCTCTAGAGATCTGATGCCATGCTGTTTTCTCACCCTCCTGGTAACTTGCTTTTTCTGTTGACTTAAAATGCAAATGAAGCGTCCTTTGTGTTGGCTTCACAATACCTGATTCATAAGAGATACATGGGCAGACAGGTACAGCAACATTCTTTTGACTGAGGAAGACTGTCTGGTTACTTGTGTTTAAACACATTTTTAGTATACACATACAACTTTTTTAATGAACACGCACCTGTACATCATGCAACACCTATGATGACCTGTACGACATAAGTTTCCATCTGATATCTTAAACTTCATTCTTTATAGATAAATATAATGACAACAATGTGTTAGGTGTAACGAGTTTTTCAGGCTTTACAGGAGTTGCTGTTACACTGCAGTGAATCCTTTGACAGTGGGCACTGAGGGGCTTTTAGGGTCACACTATTCTCCCAAATAAATAAATGGGAGGATTTGCATGATTAACTCCCATTATCGTTAATGGGCACAATAACTACCTTCTGCCTCAATGGGATAACAGACCCCTATTATGCCAAAATACCTGTGAACTTCTAGTGAATATCCGGCCTGCCAGCTTGTTAAATTATTTTTAATTGGTACAGCACATCATTCAGTTATATTAACAACTATGATGTCTAATTTCCCTGAAGTCCTGCTGCTGATGCTCACCTTTCTCTTCAGCAAAGTACAAGTTCATTGACAGCAGCCTTCTGTATCCTATTTATCATAAATAGCTGCAAATCAAGATAATTCCTCTGGGAAACTCTGCAATTAAATTTCACTGTTTAAATATGAACACATTAGTTTTGCATCCATCAAAAAACAAAACCCAACTCTGATTAGGAATTCTTCATTGCGATTCCTGCATTTTCTGATATCATGATGAGTACTGTGAGGTCATAAAACAGTTTTTATGATTACATTAACTAATGAGCAGGTATAATATATACTCTAATAAGAAAACTATTAAAATAGCAAAAGCCTTTAAAAATCCTCAGATCTCAAAATATATATCATGTTTACATATACTCAACAGTGTCCAGACAGATATTTCTTAATTCTGTACCATGATAGACATCTTTGAAATATCTATGATAGACAGAAAGACAGAAGTTAGGTTTGCTTCCAGCTAAAATTGCTGTGCATCCTTGCTATTTTTAACATGGCTGTGTTCCTGTACCATAACTCCCAATCTCGTGAATGCAGACCATATAGTTTAAGGCCTTGTCTAAAAAAGGTGCATTTTTTTTTTTAACCTCAGGGTAACTGGCATGCATGCCCTATCTCAAGGCAATAACACAGTAAAGACAGGGTACTTTAGTTTTACCTGGAGGTAAACTCAGTGAGGTCAGCTCTATAGCCCCACCTGTTACCTTGCTCCCCCCACCCCACACACACGATTTCATTCAAAAAATTTCACCCAGCTCTACTTAGCTGTTTTCTTCCATTTATTTCATGTTATACAGGTATGGGCTTACTGATTAGCAAGTGGAAAACCTTCTGTATCTATGTATTGTGTGTACTGGGGAGGAGGATGTTATATGTGTCATATTTTGCTGTTTCTCCACACAAATGAATCTTTCGGTGCATTGCAATCGAAATTACTTGTACTTGTGAAAGGATGATGAAGCATAGCAGAGGGGCAACTGAAAATTAATAAGAGCCACAATAAGACAGCCACAATACAAAATAACTATATTTTAAAAACTGAGGCCTATACATTACCCTTTTTGATGGTTACAAACATTGTGTCTAAAAACAGAAGTGACCTGGTATTGCTTGCTGAAGTCTCATGAAAACTCTACCAGTTTTTTACTCATATACCCAGGCTCCTCCATTTGCATCCTCAAAGTCTTCACAGACTGAGAGCTTACAAATCGTTTTACAAGTTCCTAGCTTTAGTCAGGTCCCAGTGGACCTACAAGCTGAGCCCACATTCTGCAGGAAGCCCCCAGAATTCTGAAGTGCTCTGGTTCCTCTGTTGGAAAGTCTGCAGAAGCTTCTTTTATATTAAAAAAAGGAGATTTTATAATTAATGGTATGTGAAAATTAATAATATACTCAGCCAGTAATCCTGGGGTTATTTATTCTTCCATTGAACTTCCCACCTGGGGAGCCCTGGAAGAAAGTTTGGTTTGTGGGATAAGCACATTTGTTGGATTTTTTGTTAAAATGGTCAGCAGTGGAAGAGTTGATATTTGTGACATGAAAACTGGCATTTTTAGCTCTCACACTTAATAACCTATTGAGATATATGAGGCAAGTGACATCGCAGAGCATTTTTGTTCAGGAGGAGGACTGTATTGGTTTACATTCAATTCACATGTTCAAGACTATCTTCACAACCCATGAGGACTAGAAATATATATATATATTAAAAAATATATATATGAAAGATAGTTGAGATCCAGATAAATCATGGATAATATAATATTTAACACTTTCACAGATAGTGCCCTTGGTAGTAGACTAGGATTTAAATGATCTAGATTCTACTCTTGGCTTTGAAATTAACTTGCTCTAACACTGAGGGTCATTCACTTAAGCTCAATTTCCCTCTCTGTAAACAAGGATAACATTTTGTTTACCCACTCTTTCAAATGTTTTGAAATCTATGGATAAAAAGCATTCCGCAAGTGCTAAATACTATTAACTACCCACGAGTGTCCATTTAAGCCACAAATAACTAGGGTGGTTGTATTCTAAAAATAAAATTAGTGCATGAGAAGATTGGTTTGGGCTGTGGGTTTATGCTTCATATTTAGCATATATGTTAGTACATTTTAACTTGAAACAGCGTTAAGTACAAGGTGAAGCCACTGAGAGAAATCAGACCAAATGACAAAAGAACATTTAGTAACTTAATTAAAAGTAAGCAATTAAAAATAAGCAAATTTATTTTTAAACATTTGCAGCTTATAGCTGTAAAAGACCTTGTCACCCTGTAATGACAACTTCATAAACCAGACCAAAATTAGACCATATTTTCCCAACAACAGATTGTTCCTGTTGCAGGCCACATGGTCAGTATTGTTGTTATCTTTTAACATTAATTCAAAGTAGCCTTTGTGCAAGAATTTTTAAACAAGAGTCAACACGAGCTGTTAAAAAGTTCCCATCTCACTTCATTTGCATGGTATTTTTCTACTGTATTTCTAGATAGGATGCATATTTATTAATTAGGCAAAAGTGTTTGGTTTTGCTTCCTTTTTAAAAGCAAAACAATGTGATGAAATACTATGCACACTGCACAGGTTTCCCTAAATATCTTTAGCAATAGCTCTGTGACTAAACTAGACCCTGATACTGCAAGCTGTCGCACATGGTCAAACTCCTTCCTCTGCCCAAATGGGGTTGAACACGGGGCCAGGTGTGTGCGTGAACAGAGCAGCTGTCATGTTTGGGACTATGTTAATTGCAAGGCTACGGCCAAACATATAGTAAAATGATGCCTTTGACCATAACCTGATATTTTCCCCTTCCATTGAATACCTTGAGAAGTTATGCTGAAACTCAACATGTTTCCTTCCAGGGGAGGAATTAGTTGCCAATGTGTTTGCAGAGAGGATTGTACTACCGTGGCAAACCCAAGTTTCAGCCCTAATTACATGCAATGTCTGCCTAATTATGCACTGTCATTGACTATTTGGCCTCCTGGTCTGTCTGTCAATGCTAATTCTGTCAGTGTCTGTCCTCACTCTATACTGCTTCCCCCTGGGGTATAGAAGCAAGATTTTAGTGGTATTAATTTCAAAGTAGTTTTGAGCTATACAATCTGCATGTTCTGAGGCAGCTTATGCACAAATAAATTTGTTAGTCTCTAAGGTGCCACAAGTACTCCTGTTCTTTTGACGACATCCACAGTCACTGTTTTCTGGCTCTGTCCCACTCCACCCTGCCACTACGCTCTCTAATATTGTGCAAAGACGCTGATGTGCAGTGTTCATGCAGACAGAACTACCAATGGTTCAGGACAAGGGGCTGTATGGCTCATAGTTTCCCCTCTCATTCCCTCCTTCCTTGATTTTCTGACTCATTTCAGACAATTATTATGCTTTTGCTTCCCTTCATTTTGGACTGGAGATGGCAGCACAGGACCCTTAGTAAATGCATGTGAAAGCATTCTTTAGATGTCTGTACATGATACAGTTTAAAGATGGCGGTAGCTGAGTACCTCTACTTTCATTCTTGAGGGTTAATTCTCACACTCACAAAGAAGCCATGACTTTTTTTCTGCCATTTCCAAGATATAGGAAGAAAATTTCTTCTACAGGGTAAACAAAGTGGCAGACTTGTTCTGCAGGCAGCATTAACCCCATTACACAAGTGGTTCCTTTAAACGCTGTCATCAGTTTATTCTATGAATGCAAAGTCCAGGCCAGGACTGCATGGTGATACTACACAGCACAGGCTGTGCTAATCAGTCTCAGAGCTAGAGATTCAGGGTGAACCAAGACTGAAAATACAGTTCCTAAACTAGGTATTGTGGACTTTTCAGTGAATAGGGAAGACACTCATTAGCTACGATCTTTTAGTGGTCATGTAAAAAAAAACAATTAAATTCTTTAGAGAGGATCCCCTCTCTTGACTCAGGTCACCCTTTGTGGGAATTTTATTGTGGGGTCATAAATCAAAGGGACTAGGCTTATGATGGAGCCTAACTGGAAAAGAATTTGAAAGTGATGGATCACACAGCTGCTTAGCATCTACTCTTTGGTTCTGGGACTTTCACATTTTCTTCTGCCATTTCGGATAGCAGCACAACGCGAAGTCTTAGATGTGAAGCTTGTTGTTGCTTGACATTAAATCAAAGCCTTTTGTTTCTGATTCATACTCTTATGATGAGTTAAGGAGCTGAGCTATGTCACCGTTGCACTCAATTATATGTGTGCACATACGTGCACACACCTACATACAGAGGCTACTCTACTTTCAAGATTCAGATTTGAGCTCTGCTGCTGACAATGAGGGGTGACTTTATTCATTCTAACATGTCATTCCTAAAAATGGCATAATCATTCGCTAAATAGGTATTCTGGCAATGACAATAAAACCAAAACATAAAAGATATGCTGCCTCTGATACACCTAAACTGTGCTCCTAAACTGCTTGCGTTACGGCAATACATTCTTTTTTGTTGGGTATATATGTAAGACTAAAATTAGGGATCAGAGCGGTTGCATGCATTTGAGAAGATTGGAGAGGGGATTAGAGAATTACTGTTAGGAACTTGTGCTTCTTGTTCTGTTTTGACACATCTCATTTTGCTTTTATTTTATTTTTTGAGCTATTTGCTGACAAACAGAGTTTTCCTTGTAAAGATAGCATTAACATGCAAATGGTATTTAGTAACTATTTGTATTATTATAGTACGGACCAGGACCCTTATGCTGGGCACTGTACAACCCAGAACAAAATTATTGTCCCGGCCCCAGACAGTTTACAATCTAAGTATAGAACTAGAGACAACAGATGGGGGTTAACAGGGAAACAATGAGACAATACTGGTCATCATGATAAGTAGTGATCTTAGCACACTGGTGTCCTAGCTGTTGTCAAGTTTTTTGTAGGTATCATGGACAAGCTTTAAGGAGGATTTTGAGAAGGATAATGAGGTAGTTTTGTGGATGTTTATGGTAAGCAAACTCACAAGTCTGTGGAGCAGCATGGGGAAAAGCATGTTTGAAAATTTAACAAATGGGTGGTGGAGGCTGGCATCATGGGCTGATTGGAGGCATCTTGATAGCGAATGAGAGATGATAGTAGGATAGCCCATGAAAGGCGTTGGAAGTGAAGACAAGCCGCTTGTGTTTGATGCTATAGAGAAGAGGGCAGTGGAAGAGGGAGAAGAGAGAGAAGTGACCTGGTCAAAGTGACAGACTAGAAAAATTATCTTTACAGCAGCATTCTGAATGGGTGTGAGCAGGGCAAGACAGCATTTGTTGAGGGGAGAGAAAAAGATGTTGTCATAATCAAAACATGAGATGATGACAACTTGGACAAGAGTTTTAGCTGTGGGATGGATAGAAAAAGGCCATATCTTAGAGATGTTATGCAGAGAGAATTGGCAAGATTTAGACATAGACTGGAAGTAAGGTCTTATCGAGAGGTTCAGATCACACATGATGCCCAGGTTATGTATCTTAGTGCTGGACAAGATGGTGGTATTGTCCACAGTGATAGAGAAAGAAAGTAGAAGGAAAAGCTTGTGGAGGAAGATTAGGAGCCCTGTTTTAGCCATGTTAAGTTTGAGCTGACAGCTAGACATCCATAAAGAGATTTCAGACAGACAGGCCATGATTTAGTATGGACAGAAGGAGACAGGTCTGGAGTAAAGTGGGGATAAAGAGGCTTCTCCAGAGAACATGCTAAAGGAGCGACTTGAAAGATAGGAGGAGAAACAGGAGAGGGAAAAAATCACATAAGCCAAGGGAGGACAACATTTCAAGGAAAAGAGCATGGCTGATGGCTTGAAGGCAATGAGGAGGAGGATGGAGTACTGATTCTGAGCTTTGACTAAGACGAGGTCGTTAGAGACTTTGGCAAAAATGGTTTCAGTTAAGTGCAAGGGGTGGAAGCCATAATGCAGAGTTATTTTTAGCTGTGCTACCAGAGATAAATCTAGCAGGTGTGTTTACCCATGCTGCAATGACACTTCCGATTGCATGCATGTAGAACATGCTTTGCTATATTCACCTTGCTGTGCTTGGAAGCCTTAAATCAAAGTTACATTAAATTATGTTACTCTAAGGTCAGGTCTACACTAGGAGCACTTTGCTGGTATAGAATGCCAGTATAGCTATATGGTCAAAGTGTTCTTATGTGGATGCAGCCAAAATCTGTGCTTTTGACAGTATAGATTATTCTAGCCCCCCCTAAACAGGACAAACCACCTTGCCAAAAAGTGGAATTGTGCTGGTATAACAGCATCCGCACACTGTGATGGCTGATGTCACTATGCTGGCAGAAGTCTGTAGTGCCTACCTGGCCTAAGTAAAAGCTTCTTAGAACTCTGCCACCGAAACATTTATACCATATTAACTCTCCTCCAGGAAATTAATGGTTTCTTTCAAAACTAATTTTAAAGAAACGGCTATCAGTAGCATTTAAATGCAAACTTGTCTTTTCAAAAGGCTGCATAAGAGCTTGATATTGATTTTTCCCCCTTTTGATTCTAGAAGGAGTCATCCTTTTCTTCTATTTCTTTGTCTTTAAAAAAGACCCATGGAGATTACATTGAAAACATAGTAGTTGCAATTTGCGCAAGGGGATAACAGCAAAATAAAAGGCTGTCACTCCCACCCCAGTTTTGCATTCTTACAACATGTTTTCATCCTTAAATCTCTTTCACTGCTCAAAGCTGAGCTGCAGAAGTTCTTTCTTGTCCTAAATGCCAGGGACCACATATAAAATATATCTAAGGAGAAAATCAACTTTATAAACTGTTCACAAGTTATGTTATGAAAGAAATTAAAAGAAATTCTGGCAAAGTTTCTTTAATTTTCTCTTGACTATTAAGCAGATAAATCAAATTTTAGGGGATTTTTTAAAATTATATTTTATTTTTAAAGAAACGTACACAGAAAAGATCAGTAGAGAGAGAACATATCAGATTCAATAGTGTAGAGAGCCCATAAAATAGACAAGAATATAAAAGAAAGTGCACTCAAGAAGCATCACTGTGTTGAATACAGAATAGGCTCACTGTACAATAAAACTCAACATTTCCAAAATAAATTCTTCTTGGTTTTTCTTCTCCTTGTTCTTTTCCCCTTCATGATTTAGGGTAACCATGAGGGAGAAGTGGAGAGACTTTGTATAAATGCAGCCCATTTCAAAGGGAAGTATCCAAATATTTCAGATCTTCTTGAGCTGAGCTGAGGCAACTATTTCTGGACCACTGGACAAATTTAATTTCTTTTCTGTTCACATATTATCCCCCAAAAGACTGTGAACTACATTAATTAGTTTGAGGTTAAGTTATTTGACCAGTCCAGTTTAGAAAGTAACTGCAGAGTGAGCAAAATCAGAACTAATGCATTTTAGAAACTTATACAAATTAGCTGAAATTGTTTTGATAGTCATATTAATATTTTTGTTTTAAGGTCCAATAACTAATCTCTTCAAGGGTAGGAACTAGTGCTCATCCCTTGGAGATTCAGGGCTTTCTAAAAACATAAAGCTCCCATTTCTAATCATTGTCACAAGATGCTAGACTACATATTTGCCATCTTGTCTCTCTGGCTGTGTGCTTTGGGAAGAAATACCATATTTGGGGAAAAGGAGGAAACATTTATTTGGCTGTTTTGTTTTTAGAAAATGGCAACTTTTGAATCTTCTGAGAATTTTGGAATGTTGGAAGAAGTTCCTGGGGGAGATGGACTGTTGAGCAGAGTGCAAGTAAAGTAGTCAAAGGTGCGTGATAAATGCATTTTCTCATGCAACTTTGAAATGTATCACCTAAATGTCACCACCCTATATAGTAAGTGCTATTAATATAGATGTAGTTTTCTAGTCTGAGATTGATGTTTGTGTCTTTTTACACTTTATTTGCAACAGGTAGGATATTGATCAAAAAAAAAAAAAAAACCCCACCCTTCAATCTATCTAATCTCCCTTTTGGAAATGAAGGAAATTACCATGGAAAGAAATGCTGAGAGAATCCATGTGCTCATCCATTCCATATTAAATTCTATTTAATACTCTAGTTTCAACTACTTACCTTGACAACCAAGTCTGTACTCCAATAAACATTTGAATGAAAATCTAATAATAATAAAAGTAATTAATGCTTAGCTAGTAATGTACATGATGGAATAATTATTAATTAAAATATAATCTCTCCATTTACAACTTAGTCCTTTATAAGCGTGCCTAATTCTGGTCTCATACTTAGCCTCCTCCTTATTGGTGTCATTCACTGGTACCCTTAGGTCCCTTTCTTCATTTGTTTCCTGTAGTTCTACTCCATTAAGTGTCATTCTGAGATATTAAATTCCATTTGTCACAGTTTTGCTCCTTTCCTCAAGCTATCTAGATCCTCTATAATATTTCTTCTGCCCTTCCAGTCTGTGTCCTAATTGAATTTTGACATTCAATAACTCATATTAGTTTTGAAATCATATGTATAGATATTAAATACAATTGGTTCCAACACACAGTCTTGTATAATTGCAGTGATTGCATCCTTCCATATTGATCAGTTTATCAGTTATGCTCCTCCAATCCAGACTTTCTCCCAACTCCCATCTAGCATAAATAACTCAGTTTTGAGCTTTTTTATTAGTATAATGTTTTCTTCCTTGTAAACTTTTCTCCAAACATTTGGTCTCTTAGAAAGTCACCTCCTAGCTCTTTCACCTTTCTCTTGCTATTTAATTTGCCCTTTACCCAATTCTGAAAAGTTATCTACTCCTAATGAAACTCTCCTATAGAGCTATCTTTTCAAAAACATCTCCCCAGACATCTTTGTGCTGGTAGACTGAGGACTAGTCTAGTATGACAGCAATACATTTTCACTATCCTGCTTCCATGATCTACCCTTTGTAGAACACTTCTCTAGGGCTCTCTTAAAAGCCATCACGTCTGAGCCGAATGCTATGCAGCAAATCTGATATGTTTTAGCATATTGTTGAAGAAATAGTTCTTGTCTTGCAGATGTAAATGTAAAGCCATTGTGTGAGAGTTCCATGTAGAAGACTGAAACAACTAAAACATGTTACTCAATTGTTATTACTTTATTAGTAGAATTAATTGACATTTGAATTACTTTGGGCTATCTGGGTGAGAACAAAGAAAAGCATCTATCATAGTTTAATATGGTAATTTATTTTCCCCTGAAGAATAAAAATGGAGTCTACAGATACACTTTTAACCTGATCTGCATATATCAGCAGTCACACTGAAGCCGAATATTTAGGATCAGTCTCTTGGTATAGTACAATTCGAAGATTGTACTAGTATTAGCAATAACAATTCTCTGATGATTTTGACATGTAACATTTAATCAAGAAAGAGATTTTGGTCACTGAAAATAAATCTGCATTAGATCTTTAATTTTAGTGGTGAGTTGGTGGTTTTCATGTGATTTTCATTACTTTACTTGCAAAGCATTGAAGTCAAGTGATGAGCTTTCAAAGTAGGCAGTCCATCTTCACTGTAGAGCACTTTAGGGCTTTTTTCTCAAAGAGAAACTGAGCTTCTGCCAAGGAACACTCTCTAGATTCTGGGGCTATTGCCAGGGTGGCTCCAGAGCAATGTTTCAACAGTCCAGGATCATTGTCATGTAAGGTATTCCCAGCCCTTCCTAACAGGCTGTCTGAGGAGTGGTGGCTACCCCAACAGAAAGCAGGATATGGGCCAGACTTCTAGATTATGTCACAAATAGTCTGGCCAATTTGACCAGGCATGATGCATCACGAAACAAAATATGCTCTTTTTTGCTTACTTTTAAATAGATTTAAACACTTGTTGCATGGTTACATACCTGAGTATACAGAAAATTCATTAGGGGCTATTCCCTGAAATGAAGAGCTCCATTGTCTTTCAGAACACAATCTTTTAGTGACTGTGTAAAACATACATTAACAGTTGCAGTTTGCCCTTACAAGAGGCAAAGAACTGCAGACATTTTTAGATACCTTTTTTTTTTTAAATGAGTAATAAAAATTACCTGTGTCCATAACAGCTATTGTAAATCCTTCCTTGGGGCTGGGGTACAGATGGACAATTAATATATCATGAGGGAAGAATACCAAAAAGAGTGCAGTTCTACAGATGGCCATATCCTCTCCTGTGGGTTCCACTTTCTTCAGCTCTGCAGCTCTTCTATTTGCTGAAACTGAAGTAGATGAGCAAGGTGGTGTTTCTGCTACTCCTACTGTTATCACTACTGCTGCATGGCCAAATTTGCCAATGTCATTGGGGTATATCCCACCAAAACAACACACATTGAAGTACAGGATAGTGTCAGCACTGACTGTCGTCTAATTAATGAGACGTTTGCACACTTTGTTGCTTCTGTAGGCTGTGCTCTTGCATAAACCAGGGGGCCTGGGAGAAATGCATCCTGTCCACAATCTGATTGCACCCCCCATGTCCTCCTCCTCTGTCTGGGGCGCTGTGTGTCCCCCATTCTCCCTCCATGTCATAGCATGCTCAGCCAAAAAGTATATAAATAACACAAGTCACCCTGTCTTTGTCTGTTCTCATCCATTACACAACTTTGTACAATACAAAGGGCCTGTTCCTGATCTCATTTGCCTTGGTTCCACAACAATGAAACTCCACTGATGCAGATAAAATTACTCCTAATTTATACCAATTTAATTAAGAAGAGAATTTGGTCCAGAGACTTGTTTTACTATTAGAAAGAATTAAATAATTTTCAGGTGTGTTTATTCAGAGAAGTGCTGATTGCCTCAGCACATATCTCTATCTACTTCTGTCCCAATTAATATTTCACTGTGTTTCAAAGAAGGGTAGACTAGGATTTGCAAATGCATATTGCCTCTGAGGAAGAGAACATAGAATCTGGTAAATAATTATACTGCTAGTAGAAAAAACTAGGAGATAAAACTATTGAAGGGAACAATAAAAATTGACTACTTAGAGAAAAAAATCTAGTAGTACAAGTGGATAAAGAATGTAATTAATACATTTCATGATGAATGGAATGGCTTTTATGGCAGGTAGTTACCTAGAAATGGTGTTCTCTTGTGTTACTGTAGTGATTAAAATGAGATTTGAATTTGGAAGTTTGCTGGAAGAGTCTGCGGGAAAAGGTAATGGTGTAGTATGAGAAATGTGGACACTATGAAGTCACTATCAATTACCTAGAACATTTAATCTGTAGTTTCATGAAGTAACAATATTCTACTCAGCCTGCATAGAATATATATAAAAAAATCCTTCTATCTGATTTTGTTATTCCAACAAATATAATGTACTATCTGTGAAGTGTCTGTCTTTGTGTCAGCTAAAGTGCACCCGGATTTTTTATGAATGGAAATTTTTGTTGTTAGACAATATAGTAATCTCAACACCACCCCCAGCCCTAATAGGTAACTAAATTTGGGGGCCCAAACTGCAACTTTTTGGCCTAAGTTTCAAGGAAGCTGAATGCACTGGCTGACTCCAGAATTAATGAATCATATGACAAAGAAGATATTTTCAAGCACACAGTTACCAAAATTGCTTGTAGGGGAAAAAAAAGTATAGTGCATGTTAGCATTCTTCTCTTTCTCCACAGCTTCTTTGTGCAGGCTGACCTAGTACATTTCATAAAACAAAATGTTTTTTTCTGGATCATATCCCAGAGTATAAAAGAGACTAAGGCAACAGTAATAGTCACAGTGATGCCTCACAGCAGTAGTAGAAACACTGCTATCAGCAACAACAAGGTGAGTTGAAAAAAAATTGAGATGTTATGAATGCAATTGAGCATATATCTTATTTGAGCCATTTTTTATTTCCCTCCCACATCAGCCCAGAGGCAGGCAATAGTGTCTAGACAAATATGATTAGCATCTATTTTGGGGGAGAATATTGCCATGATGGAAAACCCAAATGTGTCAGTGAAGAAGTGTTTGTATATTGGAAACTGAGTTATTGAGTCAGAGTCTCCATTTCTGTGCAACTTCAAATAGGCTGAAATTCACCCCACTCCCTGGGGAACAGTTTTAGTATAAAGGAACTCCCTGCTGAAACTTTAGCTGGCCCCGATTGCAGCCTGCTCATTCCATGTCCTAGAGGACATGCTACTGAGGAAAGGAGGCATACTGTGGGCAGCAGGGGTGTGGCCAGATAATAGATAATGTTTTCACCCCTCAGCTCACAGAGAGCCGAGAAGGGAAAACATTATCTATTATCTGGCCACACCCTTGCTGCCCACAGTATGCCTCCTTTCCTCAGTAGCATGTCCTCTAGGACATGGAATGAGCAGGCTGCCATCAGGGCCAGATAATGCTACACTCTGGCTCTTCTGGTGTGAGTATGTGGGGAACTAAAGCAGACTGCCAGCTGCGCTTGTAAATTAGGGCAAGCCCCTGGCAGAGCCCAAATTTTTGTAGGTGCAAAAGTGGCTTAAAATCAGTTATGCCATGGAAGCAAGAAGGGACTAGTACAGACTCTCTCCCACTGGTTGTATTCAATACAGGCACCATATTGTAGTTGTCTTGAGTTGTCTACCATCCATCATGTACTTAAAGACTATCCTCCCCATTGCTAGTGACTGTGAGAGCCTGAAGAACTATACTTCCTGTAGGCACTGCAGAACGCTTCGTGCTATGGAAACAATTCTGGAAGACTTCAGAGTTTAGAGATCGTATTTTCAAAAGTGTCAACATTAGCCTAAATTTGATTATTGACTTGAGTGGAAGAAGAGTTAGGCCAATGCTGAGCACTTTTGCAAATTCCATGTTAAATATCTGCACCTCTTACTTATGCTTTGGAAAGAAGAGGCTGAATGAATAAGCACTGAACATTGGACTCCTTTTGCCTTTCAGGCAAGCATCTCAGAATGTATTACTTAGGTTAATGAAACAAAGCCCCTCTGTACCAACCTTTTTTACAGATGGGGAAACTAAGATATAAAGAAGCTAATTGACCTACTCAAGGTCACTCAGAAAGGCTGAAAGCTGGGAATAGAAAATAAATATACTAACTCTGTACTAAAAACATAAGAATGTTCATTCTGGGGCAATGAATGGCCCATCTAGCTATGTATCCTGTTTTCTGACAGTGGCCAGTGTCAGATACTTCGGAGGGAATGAACAGAACAAGGTAATTTATCGACCATCTTGGCTAATTGATAGACTTATCCTCCATTAACTTATCTAATTCCTTTTTTTTTAACCCAGTTACATTTTTGGCATTCAAAAACATCCCCTGGCAATGAGTTCCACAGGCTGACTGTGCGTTGTGTGAAGAAGTATTTCCTTGCCTTTATTTTAAATTTGCTGACTATTAATTTCATTGGGTGACCCTTGGTTCTTGTGTTATGTGAAGGGGTAAATAACACTTCCTTATTCACTTTCTCCACAATATTCCTGATTTTACAGACCTCTACCTTAACTCTCTTCAGTTTTCTCTTTTCCAAGCTGAAGAGTCCCAATCTTTTTAATGTCTACTCCTATGGAAGTTGTTCCAAACCCCTAATCCTTTTTGTTGCCCTTATCTGTACCTTTTCCAATTCTAATATATATTTTATGACATGGGGTGACCAGAAGTGCATGCGGTATTGAAGGCGTGGGCATACCATGAATTTATAGAGTGGCATTGTTATATTTACTGTTTTATTATCAATCCCTTTCCTAATGGTTCCTAATATTCTGTTAGCTTTTTTTCACTGCTGCTGCACATTGAGCAAATGTTATCAGAGAACTATTCACAATGACTCCAAGATCTCTTTCTTAAGTGATAACACCTCATTTAGATCCCATCATTGTGTATTACTTTGCATTTATTAATGTTGAATTTCATCTGCCTTTTCTTTTTGCCCAGTCACCCAGTTTTAAGAGATCGCTTTGTAACTCTTCACAGTCTGCTTTGGACTTAACTATCTTGAATAATTTTTAGGGCTGTCAAGTGATTAAAAAAATAATCATGATTAATCGCGCGATTAAAATATTAATCACGATTAATTGCACTGTTAAACAGTAATGGAATACCATTTATTTAAATATTTTTGGACATTTTCTACATTTTCAAATATATTGATTTCAATTACAACACAAAATACAAAGTGTACAGTGCTTACTTTATATTTATTTTTATTACAAATATTTGTGCTGTAAAACACAAAAGAAATTGTATTTTTCAATTCACCTCCTACAAGTACTGTAATGCAATTTCTTTATCATGAAAGTTGAACTTACACATGTAGAATTATGTACAAAAAATAACTTCATTCAAAAATAAAACAATGTAAAACTTTAGAATCTACAAGTCCACTCAGTCCTACTTCTTGTTCAGCCGGTCACTCAGACAAACAGGTTTGTTTACCTTTGCAGCAGATAATGCTGCCCTCTTCTTGTTTACAATGTCACCTGAAAGTGAGAACAGGCATTCGCATGGCACTATTGTAGCCAGCATTGCAAGATATTTACGTGACAGATGTGCTAAAGATTCATATGCCCCTTCATGCTTCAACCACCATTCCAGAGGACATGTGTCCATGCTGATGACGGGTTCTGCTCGATAACAATCCAGAGCAGTGCAGACCGACAGATGTTCACTTTCATCATCTGCCACCAGCAGAAGGTTGATTTTCTTTTTTGATGGTTTGGGTTCTGTAGTTTCTGCATCAGAGTGTTGCTCTTTTAAAATTTCTGAAAACATGCTCCAAGCCTTGTCCCTCTCAGATTTTGTAAGGCACTTCAGATCCTTAAACTTTGGGTCAAGTACTGTAGCTATCTTTAGAAATCTCACATTAGTACCTTCTTTGCATTTTGTGAAATCTGTACCAAAAGTGTTGTTGAATCAAACATGTGCTGGGTCATCATCCGAGACTGCTATAATATGAAATACGTGGCAGAATGCAGGTAAAACAGTGCAGGAGACATACTATTCTCCCCCAAAGTGTTCAGTCAAAATTTAATTAATGCATTAATTTTTTTAAAAAGCATCATGAGCATGGAAGCATGGTAGCCGAAGCTTGAAGGGGCATATGAATGTTTAGCATGTCTGGCACGTAAATACCTTGCAATGCTGGCTAGAAAAGTGCCATGTGAACGCCTGTTCTCCCTTTCAGGTGACATTGTAAATAAGAAGCTGGCAGCATTATCTCCTCTAAATGTAAACAAATGTGCTTATCTTAGCGATTGTCTGAATAAGAAGTAGGACTGAGTGGACTTGTAGGCTCTAAAGTTTTACATTGTTTTGTTTTTGAGTAGCAGTTATGTAACAAAAAAATCTACATTTGTAAGTTTCACTTTCATGATAG
Organism: Chrysemys picta bellii; assembly: GCF_011386835.1. Taxonomy (NCBI): domain Eukaryota; kingdom Metazoa; phylum Chordata; order Testudines; family Emydidae; genus Chrysemys; species Chrysemys picta. Next base: position 53,988,447 of record NC_088801.1, read on the forward strand.
AGATTGCATTATTGTAGTAGTATGGGGTGAATTGAAATACTATTTCTTTTGTTTATCATTTTACAATGAATAATAATAAATAGTAGTAATAATAATAGTAATAAAAATAATAATATAAAGTGAGCACTGTACACTTTATATTTTGTGTTGTAATTTAAATCAATATATTTGAAAATGTAGAAGAAATCCAAAAATAGTTAATAAATTTCAATTGGTATTCTTTTTTTTTTTTTTTTTGACAGTGCGATTAAAACTGTGAATAATCACGATTAATTTTTGAGTTAATCGCATGAGTTAACTGCAATTAATCAACAGCCCTAATAATTTTGTATAATTTGCAAACTTTGTCACCTCACTGTTTACCCCTTTTCTCCAGATCATTTATGAATATTTTGAACAGCACTGCTCTCAGTATAAATTCTTGGGGACAACACAATTTACCACTCTTCACTGTGAAAACTGACCATTTATTCCAACCCTTTGTTTCCTATCTTTTAACTAGTTACTTTGGTGACTGATCATGTACACTATATCCACTGAATTACTTTTGACATGTTTGTTGACCCCTTCAAAGAATTATAATAGATTGCTGAGTCAGGATTTCCCTTTACCCAAAGCCATGTTGACTCGTCTGCAACATATTGTGTTCATCTATATATCTGATAATTCTGTTCTTTACTATAGTTTCAATCAATTTGCCTGGAACTGAAGTTAGGCTTACCAGTCCATAATTTCCAGGTTCTCATCTGGAGCCTTTTAAAAAAATTCCTACATTTCCTTTTGTCATCCAGGTCCTTCAAAACTCTTGGGAGAACCCCATCTGGGCCTAGTGACTTATTGCTGTTTAATTTACAGATTTGTTCCAAAATCTCTTAAATTGACACCTCAGTCTGGGACAGTTCCTCAGATTTGTCACCTAAAACTAAGGCTCCAGTGTGGGAATATCCCTCACATCCTCTGCAGTGAAGACAGATAAAGAGTTCATTTAGTTTCTCTGCAATGGCTTCATCTTTCTTAAGTGCTCCTGTATCACCTTGATCATCCAGTGGCCCCACTGATTTTGCCAGGTTTCCTGCTTTGATGTAGTTACAAAATAGGTTACTGTTTTTTGTATCTTTTACTAGTTGCTCTTCAAATTCTTTTTTGGCCTGGCAAATTATACGTTAACACTTGACTTGCCAGAATTTATGTTCCTTTCTATTTTCCTCATCAGGATTTGACTTCCAATTTTAAAAGATGTATTTTTGTTTCTAATGCCTCTTTGACTCTGTTGTTAGCCATGGTAGCACTTTTGGTCCTTTATTTTATGTATATATATACATATATATATATAAATTTGGGATTTATGTGTAGTTTGAGCCTCTATTATCCTAATTTAGTATCAGGCACTCAAACTCACCCATTTTAGTATTTAAACTTCTTGCATTTGTATACAAGCACTTATATAATTTGTCAATATTTAGTTGTCTGCCTTCATGCGATGTAACTGAATGGGACTTTTTTCATTGACTGTTTCTCTTCAGCTTCTACCTGTACTTGATCAACTCCTACCCTCTACTCTTTACTAGCCTATAAAGCAGTGATTGGCAACCTGCGACCTGCAGGCCGCACGTGGCCTGTGAGGGTAATTCGCTGGCGGGCAGCAAGACAGTTTATTTACATTGACCATCTTCAGGCATGGCCGCCTGCAGCTCCCAGTGGCCGTGGTTTGCCGTTCCCAGACAATGGGAGCTGTGGGAAGTGGCGGCCAGCACATCCCTGCAGCCTGTGCAGTTTCCCACAGCTCCCATTGGCAGGGAACGGCAAACCACGGCCACTGGGAGCTGCGGGCAGCCGTGCCTGAAGACTGTCAATGTAAATAAACTGTCTTGCTGCCCGCCAGCGAATTACCCTGATCAGCCGCTTGCGGCCTGTGAGCCACAGGTTGCCCACCACTGCTTTATAGTATCCCCTTTAATAAATCTTCCCTTAAGGAATGTGTCTGTCCAAATCCTGTGCTCCTTTACATCTGTCAGCTTTCCCCCAGCCCTTAGTTTAAAAAATCTTCTACAGCCTTTTTAAATTTTACATGTCAGCAATTTGGTTCCATTTTGGCTTAGTTGGACCCCATGCTTCCTGGATAGGCTCCTCCTTTCCCAAAAGGTGTCCAGTTCCTAATAAACCTAAATCCCTCCTCTCCAAACACCATTGTCTCATCCACATATTAAGACTCTTCAGCTCTGCCTTTCTAACTGGCCCTGAGTGTGGAACTGGAAGAATTTCAGAGCATGATACCATAGAAGTCCTGAAGTTTAGTCTTTCTCCTAGTAGCCTAAATTTGGCCTCCAGGCCTCTTTCCTACTTTTCTCCATGTCACTGGTATCTACATGTACTAAGATACCGACTCCTCCCCAGCACTTCATGGAAGTCTGTCTAGATATTTCTTGAGGTCCACAGCCTTCGCTCCCAATAGGCAATTCACAGTGTGATTCTCCTGCTCATCACAAACCCAACCATCTAGATTTTTAATTATTGAATTCCCCAGTGGTATTATCTATTTCTTACAAATAACTGGGGTCCCCTCCACCAGAGAGGTATCTTCAGGGCAATAGAATACCATGGAAGGAGGGTCCCAAATATGGGTTCATTTACCGCCACTCCAGTGATGGGTTCAAAGGTGGACCCATGAGCAAAAAGGTCCAAACCAAAAACTGAGATAATTTCCTGAGCCACAATCTCCTTTTAGCTAATCTCTTTTGGAATAATCTTTTTTACTCTGCTATCCTAGGCTATTAGTGCTGAATAGGACCCGCTCACTATCAAACAGTACTTGATAAAATCCTAAGCATTTTTTATTGAATAAAGTAGATGTGTATTCTGTTGTATAAATGTCTATTCTAAAATGCTCTATTTTCTCCACCTTAATATTAAACACTTGCAATCAATTTATTATAACAAATACAAATTATGGGGTCCTTAATTCCCTCTTCTTCCTTGCATGAAGGAACACTGCACCTATGGATGTGGATTAGTGAGTGTGGTAATGGTGGGGAGCATTATCTCCATGGCATTCTCTTCTCTTCCTCACAATTCTGCTGTAACCCCTCAATGGGTGTCCTGCAGGGTTCCACCTCCATGGATGCAAGGGGTGAGAGTAGACAGCTGGTGATACAGCCAACCTTCACTGGCTTCTTCCCCAAATCTACACCAAAACCTAATTAGGGGAAGTCAAAATTGTCTACTCCAGGCAATGATTCCAGTAACTGACTTTGCCCATCTCCATGGTTTGGAACGTCTCCCAGTACCTCATCTGCATGGATTATGGGGATCTACAAGAATACTGGAATTCTAACTAAGGTTATTACTGGAGAACTGAAAATCTTCATTGTAAATTAGTTTAGCTGTATTTACTATAACTATCAGAACAAAATATTTTCTGGAGAGTATTTGTAGCTAGGAGTGTGAAAACAATCTGACACAAATGTGACAAGATTCTTGTCTGCTAACATAAACAATTTTAGAGTATATTCTGTCTCCTTAAAATCCTCCCCTTCATTTCAAAATGAATATTGTATTCTTTTTCACTTTTTGTCCTAAATGTTGGGCAGGGTTTCTATACGCTATTTTACAGCTGTTGTACTCTACTCGAGTGGCTGTTGCATTTGAATGAAGAATATTATGTTATTAGATTTGTCACATAGTTTAAAAAAAGTGAATACTTTGTGAAATGAATTTGCTGAATTCTCTTAATTATGATTTGTGGAATCAAATGATTTTTTATTCATGAATATATTCACCACCACTGTATTCATGGAAAGATTTATTAACCCTGAAAGTCTCACTTAATTTTAGCATAGTTATATGCCCAAATAGTTATATGTAAGCCTGGGGGCTTTTTTTGTGTGTGTTTTTTTGCTATATGTTGTTCTCATTTAAAAAGTTTGCCATCCAACCAGAGAGCAGAAACAATATTGCATGACTTAGTTGACCAATGACTCAGTACAAATAACAAATAATGAATAGTCAAAAAGAACAGTCCCAAATAACTCAGTCTGAAAATTATTCATCCAGGGCGTTCAGCTGATAGTATGAATAGTAAACACAGAAATTCAAGAACAGTTCACAAATTATTTGTTTACTACAATAGAGGTTAAAATAATTAAAAAAATATTCTAAATGAGTAGCTCAACATGCTGTAGTCACATTACAGGTATTGCTGCAAAGGGAGAAATGTATAATTGTTGTTACCTTCAATAAGTTTATGATAGTGGGTACTATAAAAACATATCTTTAAAAAAAAAGGGGGGGGGGTTGGTATCCAGTGGAAGAGTTGGCAAGTTAATATTGAGAATTTTGGAAAAAAGGAAGAAATTCAGAAACAGAACATCCACCTGGTAAGACTGAGAAGATTCCTGGACCCGTATGAATGCTTCCTGTAGTTGGTGGCATCAGTTCTCTTAAAACAGAATCCAAGGTGTTAGGCAAGGTTGGATTTCACTTTCTTTAAAAAATATAAATATGAAATGGAAGTCCCTGGTTTCCTTACTGACCGCTTATTTGTCATTTGACTTGAGCATCTTTTAGAATTTTTGTTTTAAGTTTCTTCAAGTAGAAACAAAAAGGATGGCTCTTTATTTACAACATATCTTTAAAAGCTAAGAATGACTATTACCCTCTTACTAATAAGGCTGAAGTCATTGGGATCATTCAGGTGAGCAGGATATGGTCAATTCTGCTCTGACAATATTTTAAGGATTTATACTTACTGAACTCACAGAGGTACTGATTGTACAATACGACCCTTGGTGAGCAAGCAAGTGCATAATCCTGTTTCCCTTTGTGTGCACAGACCCAATGTCTGTATAGCCCTCATTGAGGGATCTAAGGGAAGTTTCTTATGCTCTTGCATAGTCCAAATCCCAATGTAGCCCTCAGGATTTAGGTATGTTTACTGTGTATGTCACACAGTATGTATGTGGTACCTAAGGGCTGAATAGAAGACAAATGTGATACTTTTTTTTTTTTTTTTTTAAGAGAGCGAGAAGCCAGTCACTAACCACTGGTAAGTCTGACTGGAAAAAATGGTCCAACCATTCACTAGGGATGAAATGTTACGTCACTTAGATGAAAATGAAAGTCGTAGGTACTTCCCATCATGGGCTCATTAAGAACAGATTGTGTGAAACAAAATGATTGATTGATTTTTTTAGAAGTAAAAGAACATAGATGAAGCTAGCTTAGTGGATGTGATTTGCTTAGACTTCAGTAATGCATCTCATAAGTTACTACACCAACAGATGGTGAAAAAGATAAAATATACTCATAATTGCTAATTTGCAAGAGATTATTGGGAGTTGGTTGGCAAGAAGAGCCCAGAGATGATTATTAGAGCTTATTGGAAACTAGAATTTCTGTTCTATGGGAATTCTGACATTTCAAGCAAACAAAAAAATTGTTCTAAAAATTTTTGATTTGGGAACATCAAAATGTTTCATTTCAATATTGTTGTATAATATCACTTTGCTAATGTAAATATTTTGATTAGATATGGTGTAAGTGTGTCATTTTGATAAGGCACTTTATCATTTTAATTAATTTCATTTTGACTTTTATAGTAAAATATTAAATATAATCAATAAAATAAATGTTAAGTTTACTTACTCTAATGGGGGGCCCAGTGGGTCGAGCTCGGCCGCCCCCATTGGCCCAGTGCTGGGTTGGTACAACCCATCACATGATCGTTGGGACTTCCTGTTGGATCAGGCAATTGCAATGCGGGGAGACACAGAGCCCCTGGAGGGCCTGGTAAACTCTCAGTCTATGCCTCCCGAGCCTCCTGGCTCGGGCAGTTGGGGCTTTGACCCTCTGGGCAGGGCAGAGCAAACTATCAGTCTGTGACTGGAGCCCCCCAGTAGCCACACCTAATGGCAAGTGTTGGGGGGGGCATAGGGGAACCCGGGCCCACCCTACTCTACCGGGTAACAACCCAGGGCCATTTGAAGCTGGGAAATTCCCAGTTAATGGTTAAAGCATCAGTTTCTAATACATTCCCTGGGTCATTTCCTACTGCAAGGCTCATTTCCTTGGCTGGCAGCAGCTCAGCATCCCAGTCAGACCCCGTGGTCGGCTGGTTATCTCCATCATAGTTTGGATCCACAGTTCCCACTGCTCGGAGAGTCATAGGCGCCTCTGCAGGAGCCTGCAGCACACGTCCTTCCTCCTCCTCCTCAGCCAGCCGGACCTGGGCTGCCTCCTTTTATCCGTCCCTTTCACCTGGAGCATGTGCAGCAGAGGTGAGGGGGCCCACAGTGGTCTCCTGGGCCCACAGTGATTGGTCAGGCCCTGTTGGCCCAGTGTGGGGTTGGTACACTCCGTCACATTTACATATATAATATTAAAATTAGTAGTTTATTATAAAAGTCAAAAGAAAATAAGTTGAAACGATAAAGTAAAAACAAAAGTTGTTGAAATACAAGAAAGTTGAAATGGTTCTTTTTTTTTCCCCATGAAAAGTCTCATTCAAATTGACACATTCCCCCCAAATGTTTTGATTTAGACAAAACTGTATTTTTGATGGAAAACTATTTGTCAAAAAAATTTCGACCAGCTCTACTTACTATACGTGCAGTGAAGAGTTGGGTCTTACAGGATTGATTGCTAAAATTTTCTTATGATGATCTCCCTTCCCATTTGTGATCACATGGACCACTCCCCCCACCCACACCTCCACACCCCGCTCCCAATTGTGAGCACATAACATAAACAGGCTTAAGGGGAAAAAATATGTATTATGGACTTAGAATGAAACATCTGATTTGGGTATGCACATGCATTACTGTAGGGTAAAGGGATGGACTAGCTAGACCTTTGCTTCTGTCCATTCATAAATGCTGTTTCTTTTTATGGATTGTACTCAGATTATTAGGAATTAGTTGAATAAATAAATAATATTGGCATTTCCTATTCATTTCTTTTCAGATCTCACACTGCAGGTTAGTTGGCTGTGTTGTCCATCATACGTGAACAGTACATCCTGCAATCAAATCTGACTGCCTTTCTTTCACTTTGTTTAGCTGTAAATAAAATCATACACAATGGCAAAATCTACAAAATTTATGTTCCTACCAAAAGCTCCTGGCATATGGTGTCAGAAAGAATACTTATGCTCTTAAAATAGCTTTTGGAGGTACTGTAGAAATAAGCTTGAATGTTTCAATTTTTTTTATCAGCTCTAAGAAAAAAAAAGTTTCATAGTTGTGCTGTCCACATTCACAACTTACAACTCATTAAAATGTTTTATTCTTCTTCTGCACATATGTCCCCATCGTAAAAATCCCAGAATGTTAGCTCAACAAAGCAAAAGATATTAACAAAGTAGTTCTAGACTTTTTCCCCCGCCTCATGTAGGTTGTTAGCTAGGGGAAATCAGCATAGCTTCATTGATTTTAATGGGGCTCTACTAATTTACACCTGCTGAGGATATGGCCCTAAATCTCTCATAAGCAAATGATCCCTTTGATTACATTTTGCTGCTGCTAGGTAGAAGCATTGTTCCATTCAAACACAATCACCATTTATTGTTCTAGCTGTGTTTTCCCTTTAAAGTAAGCAATCACCACATGGTTTTGAATGTCCCTTGCCTATGTAAGTAATTAAAAAGGCACTTATTAAATCACTGATGTTTAATAAGGCTTGAAGAGATACAAAAGATATAAATAAATCTGAATCCTGCCTAAAAGCTGCTCCAGATTTTTCAAAACTTCTAAACTGTGATGAGACTCCACAAGGGTAAATTAAGCACAACAATATTTATGAATATAGACTTCAGCCATACCTGGAGCAAGAATTGGGGCTGGTCCTTCCACAGAACTATGGATACACTCCATTGATGCTAGTTATAACTGAAGAAGTAATAATGATGCTGAAAATAGAATTGCAATGAATTGCTTAGCAGTGTTTCAAATCAGTCTTTCTGAGCTTGCATTACTACTCATTAGCCATATTTGGCACTCATTAGGGTAGCAATCAGTATTGATCTAGGATAAAATAAAGAAAAAAGTGAAATCTTGTCACTGACAGATGAGAAAAATCTCCAAGTTCAGGAGCCACCAAGGAGAAGGAGATCACTCACTTCTCATCTTGTTCATCTTATTAAAATACTACCTAAGGTCCCAGCTGAGAATGGGGCCCCATTGTGTTTGGGGAAGGGACCATATCTTACTATGTGTCTGAACAGTGCCTAAGACTTGAAATCTAAATATTCAAAGGATGGGGAAAGGAAGACTGATTATCCCCCCTTTAAAGATGGGGACCTAAGACAAAGAGAGATGAAGTGACTTCGCCATTGTAACTCAGGAAGTCTGTAGAAGAGTCAGGAACTGACACAATATATCTTGGTTCCCAGGTGTGGAGCCTTAACCACAAGACCATCCTTCCTCCTCCTATGTGTCACCCTGATTGAGAGATTCCCCACAGTGCCCAAGCTCTGCTTTAAACCACCAATTTCCCTGATGTTGAGGCAGTTAGAGACTCATTTTTTCAGAGAAACAGAGGAAAAAAGAAGGTGAAGGTACATTCTAGTACATAAACCAACATTTAAAATAAAATTCCATAAATATCTGCAAGGCAGAGAGAAAGGAAAGCAGGACAGAGAAAGCCTCTATAGGACTTGTAAGACATATATTTTTAATAGGGGTCAGAAAGACTAAGAGGCAGAACAAAAACTTTCATGAAATATCAGGGAAGTGTGTCCTTAATATGCTCCAGTCAGTAGTTGGCTTCAGAAGTTCTTTTATGTTTTTAAGCTTCCTTCCAGTATAAAACAGTAGGCAAAGTTTGCGTCAGCAGCTTTTATCTGTTATGTGCATTGAAAAAAGACTAACAAGAACTAAAAACTTACTACCATAATAATAAAATACACCTATCATTCCAAAGATCTCTATAGGCTTTACATTCAGGAATTACATCACCCACCACTGAAAAGAAACCATGGGAAATTAATGACAGTGTATCAAATTGCAACAGCAGAGAGTTTAGGCAGGTAAACTGTAATTGCCTACAGTGAAAGTTGGCCAGGACACTAATATCCCCTAATTTCCCAAGTTGCTATGGGATTGTTATTGACTGAAGGATCTGTTTTTTTGCCTCTTCCAAATGATGGCACCTCTTATAGATCAATGACTCAATGATTTTTGTTTTCATATTTAAATAATGACCTAACTTGACTTTTCCTAATGTGTGAGATCTGACAGGATTACAGCCAGAGGTGAAATGGTATCACTGCAGGCTTGTAGCCAGAGAAGGGGATACAATACATTGTAGAAAAATCCAGCTTGAATAATTGGAAGCCCAATTCCCTTATTGAGAAGAATCCTTAGTGTCTAGTTAATGCTTTATAGGATTTTTCCCTGCATTTGTGTGATTTTGTATGACCAGAGTTCCCACAAGAGTAAACCAATGGGAAAAGCAGTTCTGTGCTTACTAGTTCAGTCATTGCACAGAATTGCAGGAAGGATTTTGCCTACAGGAGACAACAGTTTACACTCTACATGCCCTACAATCTGTAAACATGTATTTTCTGTTAGCTATCTTGCAGACAGCTGTGGGATTTTAAGATTTGCAGTACTCTGGAATTCAGCTGGGTTTTGGAGGACCTGCATTTTCCCATGAAATCTCTTTCCCTCTCTTTCAGAATCTGACTAACTAACTAGCAAATACTCAAGCTAAGTTTCATGCTCAGGCTCTAGTATGTCATTAGTCATTGAAAATGATCTATTGACTTTCTTATCTATCCCTGATTTAGTGTGGGATTGCTCCCTTCACTACCTTCCCAAGTACTTTTTTTAGTCAAGTGTTAAATGAATCAAGTGTTGGGCCTTTTTCTCTATCCCTTAGGATGGTATTCTACAATATAATGCACTTTTCTGTCATAAAATTTCCTCGTATTCAGCCTAAATGATCTCTTGTTCATTTTTATCCCTTGATTTCTAGTCAGAGACTTGTGGGACACTCTAAACAATTCTGGTCCCGTCTTTCTATTTCAACTCTTCAAATGTTGATAGGTAATTATCATATTCCCTTATCCATTTTGTTTGGCCCTGGTAAATACAAGGTGGTTCTTTTAGTCTTTTCTTCTAAACCCATCCCTCTAGCCCTCTAATAATTTCATTGCCGTCCTCAGAATGTACTTCAGTTTGTCGACATTCTTTTGGCACTGAAGAGTGCAGATTGTACAATGTATTCTCCCCACCAGAGTCATCAGGTTTATACTTGAGACTCCCTGGTCCCGATGCCACTTGTGCTGGGCAGCTCTAAGTTACATCATTGGCATATGGTCTTTGAGTCGAAGATATGTAGAATAGAGCCATGCTCTTTTCTTGCTCACAACCTGTCACCAATCTGCCCTGTATCTGTGGAAATTTATGCTAGACATTTGTGGTCACCTGCACAGAAGAATTTATTGGATTAGGGCCTTGGTGTTTGCACCATATAAATATTGATAGACTACGTTATCCCATACTTGGTCATTGCTTAGCCCAGCTAAAATAAAATGCCATTCCTTTTTTCAGTGCAATGAAGTACTGTTTGCTAACAGAGATAAGAGGAAAAACAAGTACTTCAGAGTTAGGAGAGCAATGAGGGGGGTGGGGGGCCTGCAGAGCAACCTGCCCAGGTAATCTGTTTTGCCCAGCTAATACTTGGACTGTGACCAAGGGAATTAGGAAAGAGTCTTGTGTGCGTGGAATCCCCCATACCAAACACAAAAGAAAAAGAAAGACTTTGAGTACACAAATCCACAGTTACATGGAGATTGTTTAGCAACAGAGACACCTTTGCCCTGCTAAAACATGATGCGTGGGGAAGATCCTTTGAGCTTATAATTACTTCAAGATAAAGAAGATCTAGGAATTGAGAAAATAATAAAGCTGCTTTTTGAAAATCATAATCGTTTTAAATGAAGTGTACTCTTACTCCTAATCACTAGCTCGTTACAATCCATTTTGGTCCCCTTTATAACAATAATATGTAGAATTTACATTAAATTAATATCAGTCTGGTAAAGCACTTCAGTGGGTTCTTATTTTTAAATATGTGACACATCCCTTTGAAGGTAATGGATTATTCTGATGCTTAAGATTGTACACGTATTTAAGTGTTTTGCTGGCTCAGGGCCACAATGATTTAAAATGAATCCCAAAGAACCCAGCAGTGCTTTAAAGGGCTACAATGTATATAGGGGTCGTTCATTCCTCTGAAATGAAGGAATCCCTGGGATTAGAATACAGCAGCCAATCTGCACCAGTAACAGTGGCGAGCAAACATGAGTGATTTATATCTTCTTTGATTTTATGTACATACAATGTTGCCCACGCTGGAATTTGGCTGGCATGCATAGTTTAAACAGCTCTACTCTTCAAATAGATGTTAATAGAACTTTTAATGCCCATGAGAAGACTTAATAGTCACTTAGATTGTAAACTCTTTGGGGCAAGGACTTGCCTGTTCACTGCATGTATATGCAGTGCCTAGCACTATGGGACTTTGATCCCTGATTGTAACCTCTGGATGCTACTTCAATACAAATAATTGTCAGGAGTCAGGACTTTCAGTTTTATTTCTCATTGAATGACAACACCTTCAAACAGCCCAGAGCCCCCTAGCTCTATATTAGAGATTTTGTTCAGTATTGACCCAGTGGAGAAAAACACAATATTTTCAATCACCCCACTTAACAAAAAGTAGCTGTTTCTAAATGGCAATTGCTACATTTTAGGCTTAAGTTTAAATTTAGTGGACTGCATTTGATTTAGCTACAGGAGACTATTATTATTTATTATTAATATAGCAATAATAGCCATTTAAATATGAACAGTATGGTTTCACAGCCTATTTCTTTGTAAGAGAAAAATGTGAGGTATCTTACATGAGAAAACTTGTATTGAATCACTTATGAGAAATAAACAGGACAACATTGCCTTTCAGCTCTCCAATATGTGCCTGGCATGCTCATGCGAGCTGGAGAGTTTCCTAAAATAAATAAATAAATTGAGATATCAAAATTTCTGCTATCCTTTCTTGAAGGCCTCTGAGGTATTTTGAATATACTTTCAAAAAACTCTACCTACAAGATTTCAGCACAGCATAAAGCAGAAGAATTATTTGAGAGTGTAGACCATGAAACAGAAATAACCCTAATAGTTGAGGCTGTGAATTTATCATGATTCTGTTGCTTTCATTGTTTATAAAACAATCTATGAGTTTTGATGTTTGAGCATTTTTTGCATGGTTGTGAGCAGTTGTCTGGGTGAATGAGTCTGTAGTTGAAAATCTAGGTAAACATAACAGGGACGTATGAACTGATTTGTATAAAATAAGAACCAATCTGAACTTTTGCCTGGCTATCAAAGTGAATTCTAACCTTCTAACCTTTCTTAGGGTTGAAAAAGTTCTTTTTTTTAAACTTTTCTCCTTTCCCATTCTGATCAGATGCAAAAGCACATGTGCCAAAATACAGTGAGAAAAGCTGTCTTTGTGGTATTTCCAACCAAATCAGATAAAGGAAGTATTAGAAACTTTGCCCTCCGCTCCCTCAAACCTTTTCTCACAAAATTTTCTCCACTTTTGCAGACCAAAGAGATGTGTATACAAATTGTAAGTGCTAATTGAAATCTGAACTATGTCCATCACTAAGGATTTTACCGGTAGTACATGGCTATCCACAACCATTAAGCCCACACAGGGGCTGTCCCAGGTGTGTGCTGTTAGCTGTAGATCTGGTGTCTACACTGGCCTATGTGGGGTCAGTGAAGAAAACTGAGTTGCAGGGTGGACCAGGGATTGTGGATTTGTATATACACAAATCCATTGAGACAGCGACCTGCACAATTGATGCAGAGGAGATGTGGCTGATCTTCCAGCCTGTCGGCTGCAGCAGTAGTACACCCTAGTCCTGGATTGTATGAATGTCACCTCCCTAATCTCTCCACAACCTATCCATACAGATCAAAACACTTGAGTTTATGCAAGTGGACTGTATACACCCTCGGATGAATATTTGGAGTCAAAGAAAAGAGCTCAAACAGTTGTGTGGGATACTATTAGAGGACAGGGAATCAGAAGCTACATTGCCAGTGACACAAATGACTAGTCTGCCAGGCTTCTTGTGGGCTCCAAGTACAAAAACTGTTCAGGACAGCCAGTCAAAGAAGTGGCCTTTTCTGAAAATGGAAAAGCAATAGGGCTTGAAGGACTATAGTGGTTGAAAAGAGTCAATTGATAAGTACCCATCAATGATTTTTTTAAAACAGTTTTGCCTTGATTTGCATCTCACATGATGCTGTGGTACTATAACTTATCCCCGAAATGATTAAATTAAACCCAACATATTATTCTGTTAATAGCACAAGGTATTTAAACTCTTTGGTGTTGGCAGGACCATGTACTCATCAAAATTAAGTCCTGGGACAATTTATGTCCTTAGTTGCACTTGTATTAACAGACTGGATTTAAAAATGCATGTGTTACAAATATTGTATGATACCCAGATGCTTCAATGATGGCCACAAAAATATATACTTGAAAAGGAATCAAAAACGTATACTCTAAGATAAATCACAGGATTTCTAAATAGCCTCATCCAAAGAGCATGCAAATCAGTGAAAGTCATTCTAACAAGCAACTAAAATGATAAAAGCAACATTAATAAAAATAAAACAGTCACTGATGTTGATCAAAGGAGAGGAGTGGCAGCAAAATATATTTTACATTTAGGTAAATACAACTGAAGGCAAAAATGAACATGAAAGCAATAGTCAAGGACAGCAGTGTGTAAACATAATGTGATGAATGCTGAACAATAAGAAGGCCAAATTTATATGCTGTTAATTATATATATCAAATGATTACCAGATACACTGATAAACCTCAAAAAGAATATTTTAAACCAGGCTTCAGGTAATTAAATCACAATATGTGTTCCAGTTAAGTGCCTGAATCCACATAAATTTCCATCAGTCTCCTAAGACAGGAGGATCGAGCCCTCTATATATGTCTTCATAATTAATAAAACATGTAGGGGGTGCCAAATCCTGACCTACAACCCACTGACCATGGAGGCCCTCACCTAATGAAACCACTATGGTTCTGCTGCAGAAAAGGGTGTGTGTGATTTGAAGAACTCCATATAACCATATGGATACCGTAGTCAATCTCCCCTCCAGGAGGGGTTGGGGGTGGGGTGCATGCCAATCACAGAGACAACTGTAGCTGGAGACTGTAACTGTAATGGCTCTGTTTCTGGTAGGGCATCCTGAGAAATAGTTTCCCCTGTAGCCGTCACTGATATTATCAGTATGTGGTCCAGCCATAAGACCTTTCAGTGATAATGCCCAGATTAAAAAAAAAAAAAACAGACAACTGAAAACTATTGTGTGATCAGTCAGGAAATCTTCGCTTACTAGAGCTGGTTGGAAAATCCCAACAAAGTATTTTTATTGGGATTTCCCTATTCATTGAAACCAAAACGTTTTGCAGGAATGCTTCGATTTCGATTGAACTTTCGATGGACCTCAGGTGGGGTTTTGATGAAAACCTCCCTGGTTTCCTGCCAGCTCACCTGCTCAGTACCTCAGCAGTCCTGGAGCCAGCAGGGCAGGGGCCCTTGTTTGTGTTTGTATAACACCAAGAACAGGTGTTCTGATATTGATTGAGGTCTACAGTTGCCACTGTAACACCAATAGTAAATAATAAGTGGCCCTCAGACTCCCCACTCCAGTTTCTGAGGGATCCATGAATGATGATACTGGGGTGTTTTCACCTCTTTCACACAAGGGGGTAACAAATCAGTGTCTATTCTATTCAGGTTCTCATTCTGTGCTTATCGTTGTGGAATCTGATCTCCTATGTAAAACTATGGAGTACAATTCAGCCATATGTCTTTAGTGGATACATTGATATATGCTACTAAATTTGTCATCCAAAACTCAGACGATTTCCAGTCTATGCAATTCCATTGATGCTATGATAAGCGTGAAGTGACTTACCCGAGGTCATGTAAGAAGTCAGTGGCAGAACCAGGAATACAACCCAAAAGTCAAGACTCCCAGTCCTGAGCCCTGCCCACTGGAACTTGCTGGTGCAAATGAAATCAAGATCAGACTCTCTGCGGTGCCATCTTAGCCCTAATTTTTTTTTCAAAAGTACCCAAACTAGTTAGGCATTCTCATTGAAAGTCCTGTTAAATGAGTTAGAGTGACAGTATTGAAGATTATTGGCTACTGTTTTTCTACAGCCGAGGCACAGCGTGGACAATGGACTGCAACATAAACTTTCCTCTACCAACCTGCCAGTGTGCCTCTACCCTGACCACAGGAACAGGGGAGAATTCAGATCTTGTGCCTCCAAATAGACCATCAATAGGGATACCAGTGTCAACTGAGATAGTGTTTTTGTTATTTGTTTGTTTAAATGATATGGGAAAGTTTCCACTAGGGACTGGAGTGAGATTATCAATTCATTTCATTTCATACAGGCTATTGTAGAAGCATCAAGATAATATGGGCTGAATTGGAACTGATGACCTAGCCGTGCTATATCCAAGTCTGACCAGCCCTACAAATGTCCTTAAATTTGTGAAATTCAGCCAGTCTTAAACTATGATTTCAATAGCTGTTGTTTGCTGAATTCTGAAGAATTATGAACAGTAGATGCAATCCTTGAAAAACTGAGACTCTGGTGTCAGGTCATCTCAATTGTTATAAATACAAGTTTATTTTTCCCACAAGGAAACATTAAATTTTTGTCTCCTCTTTTCAGAAAACTACAACAAAGTGGATAGCTCTTCATGAAAGATGAATGGAAATATATTTATAGGGCACTCAAGCTTAACCGTTCCCAAGCTCAGCAGTTAATAGAGAGGGTAAAATCTGATCAGGATGAATGGGAGAGTCATGAGATGGAGCCTGAAACTACTCCTATTATAGTAATAGCAACACTCCCACTGGCTTCCATAAGAGCCTGACTGGGCCCATAAGAAGATTAAAAAATGTAGTGCTTATAGTTGCTTTCTGATTTCCATCTTTTTCCTTATGGTTTCCAAGGGCCTGAACCAATACGCTCTGAAATCAATGAAAAAACTCCTATTGACTTCACTGAAGTTTGGATCATGCCCCTAGTGATTTTCTTCAAACTGAACTCCAAGCCCACAATGAGTCACGTACATTCAGTGAATAATGAGGCCTTTTCTTCATTTATAAGCTTTTTTTAAAGCCTTTATATATGCAAGAGCAGTTTGCAAGCATCTCCTACAATAAAAAATCCATAATTCTTGCTCAACTTGTCATAGGATATTTAATAATCTCTCCTGGTCGAGGCTTCAGTTGTATGTCTTATTCAAAAGAGGGATTAATGTGATTAAATTAATGTGACTTGACTGAGTTATCAATATTCTATGAATATGGATTCATGGGCATATTGCAGTCTTCAAACGAATTGTAAAAGAAGGCCTCTTCAAACGAATTGTAAAAGAAGGCCACTTCTAGACATAAATGAACTTTATTTTTTTTAACATGGCTTTGAAAATGTTACATCATTATCTTATTTATCTCTCAGCTTCCCAACACCAGCATGTTCATGAAGACATGCATGCTGCAATCAGAGTACTTTATCATGGCTTTCAACAGGAAATTACCTTCAAATTATGCAAATTACCTCAATCAAGTAGATAAATGTAAGCACGAACAACTACTAAGTGTTGTTTGGGACTCATTGATATGCAAGTTATCATATTTATCATTCCCACTGCTGGTCTATAGCCCATTTGAGCTCCCAGTGGTATTTGTGTTATCTGCTTTAGTTTCTGTCCTCTGTTATTTATCTTTGCTTTGTTGTTTTATCTTTGTTACTGTCAATCAGAGTGACAATAATATACATAAAAGCATTAAAGAAACAAATAGTTGTAAGGGCATCTGTTGACTGATAACTAGAGAAAGAGAGGTGGTATCTTTTTTCTATAATTGAGAGCTTTACTGACAACATAATTCAGTGTAACTTCCTGATCTCTAATCTATGAAAGGAATAATAACCTGAATAACAGAAGTGAACAAGAATACTAAAGAAGGCCAAAGTTACTGAGAGAGAAACAATAAAAGAAAATTGTATAAAAATATAAATTGTAATAGTGTCACATGCACTATGGACCAGATCCTCAGACGATATGAATTGTCTCTTGTCTTCAGTACAGGTTTGCTAAATTACATAAGCACAGCATAAATGATGTTATACAATACACCTGAGACAACTGACTTCTAATTTATGCAAACAATGATCTCCATGTTTCGCCCCATTTTTTCAATTTAGTCACCTATTGCATATTATCTAAAATCTAAATTGGGAGTAAGATTGGGTGAAATTTTTCACCCATTTTTTTAAATAAAAAAATGCAGATTTAGCTACTTAGATAAAGTGGAAGCAGAAATTTGAAAGGAAACATGCTTTATAAGGGCTTATTAAATAGTTATTGAAATTACACACTAGATGGTAATACGATAAATATACATATGGAGAGAGATGCCTTTTATTTAGTTGGTTGGTTTTGAGGCAGTAATGGAAATGTAGAGTAAAGAAAAAATGTTCCACAAAAGCAAAATAGGGATGATCAGTGTTATTCAAAGAATGATTCTCCTTAATACTAAGTGGTGATGGTAAGGTGCTATTTACACTTGTGCCTTACTTCGTACATTCTGTGATCTGATAGTCTTCCTGAAAGATGGATGACAGGTATGATACTGTGTACATACAACACTTTGTCATTTGATAGGTATCTCTGGGCTTTCAAACTACTGTTTAAGTTACAGAAAATAGATGGAGAACAATCTGAAGTGAAGGAAATTGATCCAAGATGTGGCTATAATTTGGAATTCCATTTTAGTACCTGCCGTATGAAAAAAAAGGCAGTGTATGAATCCCGTTTAGAAAATAGCTATTGATCCTAATGTACTGTAAAGACAAACACTGCATGTTAACTATAGTTGACACTATTTGCACCTTATTCCTTAAAATATGTTTGTTTATGTGCCAGAATCTTTCATTTCAGTTGTAAGATTTATTTTATTGATTTTGTTCTTTGAATTATGCTAGTCTATCTTTCCTTTACACATGACACAACTTCTTTTTGATGCTTACAGCTTGTTAATAATCTTATCTATTCTGATTATTTTAACTGTTGGAAAGAATAAAGAAGAGTAGGATAAAAAAATCTTAAATGAGTAGAAGCCTTATACAAATAAAAAAAATGAAAACAGTGATGAGATTAATGTTGTATTACAGGAGTAGGCAAAGGCGGCACGTGAGCTGATTTTCAGTGGCACTCACACTGCCCGGGTCCTGGCCACCGGTCCCGGGAGCTCCGCTGCTGGCCTGAGGTCCTGGCCACCGGCCCCAGGGCTCTGCACCCAAATCAGTGAAATGTATCAAAGTCACTGGAGTTTTATTTGTGCTAATAAAGGCACATTTTTATCCCTCTATGGGTGGGATTTTCAAAAACTCTAGCATTGGTCTAATCCTGTTATTACTGAAGGGAATGGGCATTTTACCATTCACTTCAATGGAAGTAGAGATAGACCAATGCTGAGTGCTATTGAATATCCCACCCTACACCAGCTGATACCTGGCATGGTGTTGGGTATGTGCCAGGCTTCTGGAGGGAGGGAAGTAGAAGTGGGGGTTTGGCATCCATCAGTTCACAGCTTCACTCACTCAGGATTGTCCTGGCTGCCTCTCCATCATGATGGGGGGGTGGAGGTTGGGCCAAATATGAGTGAGTAGCTTTGCAATGCCCAACTGCCCTGGCCACCTCAGGCAAAATCTGCCACCCTAGATAGCTCCCTTGGTTTCATATCACTAGAGTGGTACAAGAGCCTAAGTTAATATGACATCAGTATAGGAGATACTTGAATGGATATTCATTTTTTGGGTGGTGGGAGGAGGGAAGAATCATAGAATATCAGGGTTGGAAGGGACCTCAGGAAGTCATCTAGTCCAACCCCCTGCTCAAAGCAGGACCAAACTAGGGCAACCAGACAGCAAGTGTGAAAAATTGGGACGGGGGTGGGGGGTAATAGGAGCCTATATAAGAAAAAGCCCTAAATATCAGGATTGTCCCTATAAAATCGGGACATCTGGTCACCCTACCAATCCCCAACTAAATCATCCCAGCTAGGGCTTCGTCAAGCCTGACCTTAAACATCTTCTACCCATCCTGCCTTGTCCCTGTCCCAAAACCCACCTACCTTGTGGTCGGGAGGCAGGGGACGGGGATGGGGACACAATGCTGTGGAAAAATCACTGCTCTAGTCTCCATAATCTCAGATCTATGACTCTTCTCGGCTCATGGAAGCAGAAGGGATGATTTGTGCTTTGTTTTTAGCAGTCGAATCATTTCATTTTTTAAAGGTTGAATCAAGAGATTAAAGAATAAATATTTAGAAGCAACAGAATTTTGAAAGGAATGTAAGGAAAACAACAAGACAATAATGAATGTGTCTTTTAAGATAGGCATAACATGTCAGGTTTCAAGTTTGAATGCTATAACACTGTCTGAATGTAATAGGCCAAATTTACTGCTGAGACCAGTCCTTTGACTTTGATGGAGTTAATCTAGGGATGAATTTGGACCAATGTATTAACATTCTTTCTATCTAGATATGTATATGTTAATACATATTGAATGTTAATATATATCGAATGTTAAAACATATATAGGTTAGGGTCAGGGTGCATGCTACTGTCATGCTAGCTTGATATAAGGTCACTCTATCAATCCCCAACTAAATCATCCCAGCCAGGGCTTTATCAAGCTATATGGGTTATATTAAGCTAGCATGACAGTAGCATGCACCCTATCCCCAAATAGTATCTTTCAGAATGATGAACCAGTGAACTACTTAGGTGCAAGGTCCATTGGAGCATTCAAAACAGTTCAAATAAGTTAGTCACATTAATTACCAGTCTTCTATTCAGTAATCTTTTCCCATGAGCAGTGTCATACTTCAGCCTTTCACAAAACTTTAATTGGTGCCCCAGGTGATCTTAGCATTATCTTTTGTGACTTCAACAACGTAATTAGGCAGCACAATAAAAACCTGTTAAAAGAAACTAGTCAAATAAATTAATGGAATTGCAATATAATCTGCCTCTAATGGAATCAGTAAATCAAACTGAAGAAAATCATTGGAATGCACTCAGAATTCAGAGTACATTCCCACAGAGCAGGGAATATTTGAGTTGCAGTGTAACTCCAGCCACAAAGTTGCCCCTATAACTACTTGATTTGAAGCCACAATTGAATGATGAGTCCAAAAATGCAGGCACAAATTTAGAGGGGTACAAATTGGTCCTGCTATATGAGACACATCTGGCTGAAAAACATACCCTGTTATGTCCGATCTCTTGTATCAGAAGAACAAAAGTGACATGACTGACTTGCTTAGCTTACCAAGCAGACCTTTTGGGAAAGCTTTACTCTTTGTGCTGGGAACACCTGCAGGAGACGCATGTTCTGTTATTTCTTATGACAGATTTAAAGATAAATTAGATCAGTGGCTCTCAACCTTTCCAGACTACTGTACCCCTTTCAGGAGTCTGATTTGTCTTGCGTACCCCCCAAGTTTCACCTCACTTAAAAACTACTTGCTTACAAAATCAGTCATAAAAGTGTCACAGCACACTATTACTGAAAAATTGCTTACTTTCTCATTTTTACCCTATTATAAAATAAATCAATTGGAATATAAATACTGTACTTACATTTCAGTGTATAGTATATAGACCCGTATAAAACAAGTCATTGTCTGTATGAAATTATAGTTTGTACTGACTCTGCCGGTGCTTTTTATATAGCCTGTTTTAAAAGTAGGCAAATATCTTCGAGTTGAATGTATCCCCCTGGAAAACTGCTGTACACCCCCAGAGATACACATACCTCTGGTTAAGAACCACTGTATTAGACTGTGAAAGATAGGTGCTGATATTCTGAAATTTTTGGTATGTTTCTGCATTAAGTGTGACAATAAAAGCTGAAATATACCACTCAGGAGACAAACATGATACATTTTATGTTTTTCCCAATGTGCAAAACAGAATAAACGAGACAAAATGTTCTAAATTCTATACATTCTGCTTAATTTTATTACACCAATTTACAGTAGCTGAGGATCTGCCCCTGAGCTTTTAATTCAGGCAAAGAATTTTGGCCTATTCTATTTATGTATGTAGTTGTATGTGTCTCTGTGTGTGTGTATTCATACATACTCCAAACACATGATTTAGATAGATACTCCATAAAACTGATGAAGATCCATAGATTCTAAGGCCAGAAGGGACCATTGTGATCATCTAGTCTCACCTTCTGTATAGCACAGGCCATAGAACTTCCCCAAAATAATTCTTAGAACAGAGCTTCTAGAAAAACCATCTAATCTAGATTTTAAAATGGTCAGTGATGGAGAATCCACCACAACTCTTGGTAGATTGTTCCGAAGGTTAGTTACTGAAAATGATGATTCTGCAATGCTATCACTAGTGTAAGCAGATGATTCTGAGTTTGATGCATTCAACACTTACATTTCACAAGTCCAAATGACTACACAATTCAGTGGAAAATCAGGCCCTAGAGCAGTGGTGGGCAACCTGCGGCCCATCAGGGTAATCTGATTGCAGGCCACAAGACATTTTCCCGATGTTGACCGTCCACAGGCATGGCCCCCCGCAGCTCCCAGTCAGGGCCGGCTCAACCATTTTTGCTGCCCCAAGCAAAAAAAAAAAAAAAAAGCCACCCGGATTGTGCCACCCCAGGAATGGACAGAATGCCGCCCCTTAGCATGTGCCGCCCCAGGCACGTGCTTCCTCCGCTGGTGCCTGGAGCCAGCCCTGCTCCGAGCGGCTGCGGTTCACCGTTCCTGGCCAATGGGAGCTGAGGGAAGCGGTGGGCCGCAGGGATGTGCTGGCCACCACTTTCTCCAGCTCCCATTGGCTGGGAACGGTGAACCATGGCCACTGGGAACTGTGGGGGGCCATACCTGCAGATGGTCAATGTCATCAAAATGACTCGAGGCCTGTAATCAGATTACCCTGATGGGCCGCATGCAGCCTGTGGGCCACTGATTGCCCACCACTGTCCAAGAGCTTTAATACTTCTTTTCTGATTTTTGCCAAACTTCTTAGAAAAACCCTACCTTAGGCTGAAATGTGGCATGAGAAATTTCAGGATTTCACATATGTGATTTAGGTGACCAGTTAAATAGTTTGATATTTTGCTGTACTCATTTACCTGAATATTCAAATTTGCTATTTAAAGGATTAAACATATTTCCACTAAGAATCTGTTGAATAATTTTAAATAATTGATAAAGGTTTAATCTGTGAAACAATTTATGAGTAACTTAAGCCTCTGAGTAGTCCCTTTGATTTCGATGGGGGACAGTGTCTTGACACAGCAAAGTCTGCTTGGTGTCGCTAGATAATTTAAGTAGCAGTTGCCTCTGTACCACTACCAACTTCAGTGAGACTATTTATGTGCTGAGTGTTACTCAGGCCTGGTCTATAGTACTGCTTAAGTCGATGTAAGTTATGTTGCTCAGGGGTGTGTGTAAGAGGTTCAGACTCACCCCTGCAGCGCCTCCTGCTGGTCATCCAGGGAATTAGCTCACCATCCTCTCGAGCACCCTCTACAGGCCAGTGATCCACCTGTCCTCTTCTGGCCCCTGTGTCCCTCCCAGGACCCGGTGCCCCTATTACTGGGATGCTGCCCCCTGGCAGTACCCCACAGATCTGGGTCTCCCCTCCCTGGGGAACCCCCACCCACTATCCCCACCTTGCCTCAGCACTAGGCTACTGCCAGTCACCAACTAGCCCCCGCTCCCTGGGGCAGACTGCAGTATAGGCCACTCATTACTGGCAAGGGGGGTTTGGACCTGCTGCCTTGGACTAGCCCTGGGCTGCCCTCTGCAACCCCCAGTACCCCTTGGCCTTCTCCTAGGCCACAGCCTGGGGCTTTCCAGGCTGGAGCTCCCCAGCTCCTCAGCTTTTCCCCAGCCCTGCTCCACTACAGGTACCCTGTGTCTAACTCCCTGCAGCCAGGCCCTTCTCCCTCTGAATGCAGAGAGAGACTGTTGAGTTCCTGGCTCCCAGCCTTTTTATACAGGCCAGCTGAGGCCTGATTAGGGCATGGCCCAGCTGCAGCTACTTCCCCCGATCAGCTCAGTAGCTGCTTCTCCCTGCAACAGCCCCAGCCCTCTGAAGGGCTTTTTCCAACCCCTCAGGGCAGGAGCGGGTATCCACCTCGCTACGGTGTGAAAAAAATCACACTCATGAGCGACGTAGCTTATCTTGACCTAATACGGTGTGCACACTGCGCTATGACAACAGGAGATGCTCTTCCGCCGACATATCTTCCTTCTGCCTCTAGGGGAGGTGGAGTACTGAAGTCAATGGGAAAACACTCTGTCGTTGACTTATCGTATCTTCACCAGACCTGCTAAATCAACGCCGCTGCATCGATCGCAGCAATGCTGATTTAGCATGTGAGTGTAGACAAGCCCTCGGATAATGCGATTTGCTAGATTGCAGACATAGATTCATATAAAGTCAGTGGGTGAAATCGATGGGAGTCAATGGGAATTTTGCCTTTAACTTCAATGGGGGCAGAAAACAAAGGCTAAATTCAGTAGGTATCTATTGTTCATGATGTATAATTTAATCACATCTTGTCAGTAGTACTTACCCCCATTATTTTTGAGGGTAAGCACGGGTTGGTAGGAAGAGAAGGATGGCTTAAGTCTACTTATCTTCAGTGAAGCTACATCAATTTACATCAGCTGGTGATTTGGTCTTATGTTCCTATAATACACAAATATCACTTTAGCATTCTGCAGCAGCTGTTCAGAATCAAACAGAGCAGCCTCTTTTCTTTTTCAAAGCATCTAAGTCTTCTTTCATTCTTAACTTTATTTTACAGTTGAGTGTATTTACTTCAGAATAATGAAAAACTGATAACCCTGGACAATGAAAGCTTTGACTTATCAGCAACCCAATATGGCTGTAATGATAGTCTCTACGGGCAGATGATCTATAACAGAGATCCTCCTCCAAGGGTACATGAATTTAAAGGAAAGTCAGTAGTCCCTATCTCAGAAATTCAGATCAAAGCATGGATTAGGAATGGCTCTTGGTTCAGAAACTTTAAGGATTAAAAGAAATACAAGAATATGTTGAGGGAAAAAGTGGTACTGAGCTAACGACAATACTGAGACACTGAGCAGATTTTGCCTGCACTGTCCTCCACTTTGATCAAGAGGGATTATTTTTTCTAAGGATTAACAGTATCATTTGATTGAGCCAACGCTGTTTCCAGAGTGGTAGTGACACATTGTATTGGTTAATATGAAATACTTTCTATTCAGCAGATATTGGTTGTTCACTGGACTAGGCAGATTAGATTTCACCACTGATTAAAACAAATGCGACAAAAATTTGTGAAAATAGATATAAAAACATCCTGAAAATCCACCCAGGCTATATGCCAGGAGGGCTCATTACTCTACAAACAGGGAAAGTGGATAGAAGCCTGGGTACAAAGCAGGGAATAAAAAACTTTAATAAAATACATTCCATTGAGTCAGCATTTTGTTTGTGATCTGGAGCTACACTACCCAGGTGTTACTTTCTAGTTCTTGGCATGCTGAAAAGGTCCGGTACTCTCCAGAGTGTTTATCTGATAGTGTCAGGGAAAAAGAGCGAAAGAACCAGTATCATTTTACAGTTTGGATAACTTCTGGCTCATTTGGGCAACTTTAAATTTTGTTGTGGCTGAGGAGCTTTTAGCCAGATTACAATAATACCGTTACCTGCTGATACCATGCCTTTGATTTCACCCCGAGAGTGGCTGTTGATGCTACTTACCTACTCAGTTGATCCTTCTATATGTATATGTAATGCCAAAGCTTAGAAATCCAGGTTCAGCAGCAGGTGTTGCATTTAGATGCACAGAGCTTTCAACATCTGCTGCTCACTGATTCATAAAGGGAGCTTTGACAGCATCCAGAGTTGTTTGCTTGCCTTTTTACTTGGAGGAAAGCTGCTGTTAGAGATGCACCAGAGGGAGGGGGCAGGAAGGTTCAAGCGCATCCTGAGCCCCTCAGAGACCTATTTCATTTATGTCCTCCTTGTTATTCAGTTTCCTCACTTCCAGTGATAAGACAGGGGAGGCAACCAGGCTTATGCGTGGAGCAAAGACACATGGGCAGTATTCCAATGGGCAGTGTCTGAGGGTCCTTGAAGCAGCCTACAGTTTGGAGGAATGGGCAGCATCCCATCCAGGCTTCCGGTGGAGTGGCTGAGGGCAGATGCCAGCTGGGGTAGTGGCAGCAGTGGTTAACTGCTTTAGACTGGCGCCAACCATAGAAGCAGCAATAAAAGAGAAGAGATACGCCTAACAAAATGTGAAGAGTTCAGGCGGGTCTCTCCAGTTTCTCTGCGGCACATCTTTGTCACACACTCTCTGTGGTCTGTAGAAGGAGAAAAGTCACACAAGTTTCCTGTCAAGCATTCATCCCCACCTAGAGCCCCTGCTATTGAAAGTTTCATAGTCAGAAGCAGCCACTGGTGCTAAGTCAGGCTTAGCATTTTTTTGAACTAGCATATCAGGTAGATCCTTCCCCCACCCGAAGTGACCATCTCACAGTGTTCCTACTAGTATGCACAGGATTGCTGTATGGTTCTGAGCTGATCATTTGAGATGTCCCCGAACATAACTGAATCATTTTATGTAGATAGGGGAGGTATGTTTTGGGGCCACTCCCTGCCTCCTCTTGCAAATAAAATGGAGCCAATTTGCTTCTATTGGGGTCCATGTATAGTTGCTAACATTTACCAAAAAATAAGCCAAAGATCTGGAGGAATTGCATTGTCCTGTGTGTACTCTGGTGAAATCTAGCACTTCACAAACATTAAACAGATAATCCTCAGAACAGCTCTAAGAAGTAGGTGAACATTGGCAACATTTTAGAGATAGAGGGGAAAAAAACATAGGATTTAGACCAATATTTCCAAAGTTGGGTGACCAGAGAGAGACACTTAATTGCATATTTATGCACTTAAGCAAATGGCCTGATTTTCAGAGGTGCTGAGCACCTACAGCTCCTTGTATCTTCATTGGCTTAAATATGGTCTAAAGTGCCTCAAGTTATGCAACCAAGTTTGTAACTTCTGATTAATACTTTGTGACTTTACTTTATGGCCACAGAGGGTGGGTGAAAAAGCCAGGAATAGAATACAGGAGCCTTTTGCTTTCAGTGTCATGCTCTGTTTGTTTAGAGTATATGGTAAATCATGAATAGCTTGTGACCTGTTGGGGAAAAATCTCAGTGATGAACTCTCAACCCTAATGGTGAGTTTCTATTTTCCAGTCTATCTATACAACACAAAGAGCTAGAAATTGCCTTTATTAAAAAATAAATGGTGGGGATTATTACTTTGCATTTGTAGGTCCCCAGAATCAGGACACGGGCATTACCATGGGGCCAAAGGATTATTCTCCCAGGAAGGTAGGGGTTACAACATACACTTGGTTAACAAGGTAAGTTAGTAAGAGGATTCTCTTTCCTTTAGCCACATCAGCAATGTGCCATATATAATGTAATGAACTAAGTTATAGCTAAACTGAGGGAGCTACAGAAGTTCATACATCTGTTCTCAGAGAGTGTTTTTCCTACAGGAATTGACCTTCCTGTTTTTTTTCTAAGCTGTACACAGTCTGAATAAACTTCCTTCCTCTAGCCATTTCCAGGAAGCCCAAAAGGAATGGTGGAATTTACTCCCATACTTTAGACTTTCACAGTCTGGATGTTAATATTTAGGAGCCTTGCTACAGAGCAGAGAATAAAATATTCTTCTTTAAAAATGTGTGCCCAAAATATTATCCAAATAAACTCAGTTATAGTAACAGGAAGAAGAAGCACATTAAACCCTGATTTTGCATGTGATTCCACCCCAAGACAGGTGATGACCCAACCTCTGGCACCTGAGAATTACTGTGCTTGAAAAGACCAGGAGGGGTCAGAGGTGCAGTTAGCCTAGAAACTGTGATAATGATATAACAAAAGAAATTTCAAAAAATAAATAGACAGAATCCATCCCATTAAATGCTTTATTCGGTTTGGGCATTGGCAGGGTAGAAAGGAACTTTGATACACAACATGGTTGCCCTCCTATTACAGAGAGGGGAAGTATTTTTTTAAAAAAGAAAAAAAATCACAGAAAACAAGATTCCAGGGCCCACCCACAAAGCAAGCCAAGAAATCTGAGCAGTGAATTGGGTGGGATGGAGATCAGAGTTGGGTAGATTGAGAATGTACTTTAAAACAGAAAAAAAAACCCAGATTATTAAATACTCAGTGCTAAAAAAACCCTTTGAAAGGGGAAAGGAGAGTATGGGATGGGAGTAACAGTATGCAGGAGATGTGGTATATTTTCTAGGCTGACATAAAAACATCTTAAAGAGGAAAATGAAAACTCTTGGGGATTGGTGAATTGGAGTTAAAATAGTAGGGGAGAGAAATGAACACCACACAAACCACACCTGTTTGCTAATGAAGGACAGATTGTTGCTGACCCATATGTGAATTTACAAGGTGCAAGAATTTCCTATCCCTTTGCCCACTGTGAAGTGTCTAGTCACAATCCCCTAAGCAAGCAGGGACTGCTCTCTAATACTGTAGCACTCCATAGGGCACAAGCTATCTCAGAGGCAGGTTGGGATGGAGAAGAGTTATGATCATGTCCCCTCCCCTAACACTTACTGCACCCCCTTAAGGGTACTCATAGTTCCTCCTGAGCACATGAGAGTGTGACAATTTGCTTCCACTAGCAGAACTTCAGACCACCAAGCCCCACAATACAGTCCAAAGGGACCTAGAGGGGACAGGTAATATTGCACCTGTGTGATTGGCTCTGGCTTTTCTTTCAGTCCTCAGGCTCTGCATGGTTATGAATGTTCACCCTCACACACTCTTCTGCAACACTACTAATCCATTCCCAGAAGCAATTTATACATCCTATTTCCACAAGCAGAAACTGGGTTTTCATATTTTCTCTCTTCGGTGTATTTTTACTCAAAGGGTGTGACATGGCCCTAAACCCTTCAGATAACAAGACACTACTAAGACCTCCTTAGAAATAAAATACTTATGATCAAAATGTTCTCAGAACCTCTTCATTTGGATGAACAGAGCTTTCTTTATATCTCTTGGGTGACTGCCGGCTGTGAATGAGTATTATATCATTCTTCTAGATGGTCATTGCCTGTGAACTGTCTTTCTTGTGCTCCTGCTCCCTTAGCATTTCTCTCCCTTAGGTTGCTACTACCTCTGCTTAATACTTAATAACGGATGTGTCAGCCATAAGTATCTTTTTCCTGGATGGCTGCATTGAGTATTTGATCCCTTTCTGTTAATGAGTTGGCTGATTTTGATGAGTATTGTTATGTATATTAATTGTGTCTTCTTACATAGGCTTGTAGCTAATGCTGTTTTGCTGTGGTTTGGTTGTAAAACTTGTTTTTTGTTTTTTGTTTTTAAAAAGGACATTTTTTCCCCATGGAAAATTTCAAGTTTCCCACTAAAAATTGAAAATGTAAATATTTTGATTTAGAAATACCACTGTGGTGCCTCATGGGAGTTGTAATTCAGTTGCCTCATGCTCCCATTCTTTTCCATAGGCTAGGGTCACTGGGTCAGACTTCTTCTACCATGATACATCACAGTCTCCCTTCCATCCCCATGGAAGATTTTGCAGTTTTAATTGCTAACAATCCCCCACAGGATGTCAGCAGTACTACTACTAAAGCAACTCATTAAAATATGTGGGCCCTAACTCTGCTAGCAGAGGAACACTACAGCTGTAACTTGTACTAACTTCTGTCATTATTAATGGCTTCTCTCTACAAGACAGAAAGGGCCAAATTCACAAATGACATAATTACATTGGGATTTATTTGAAAAACACCAAGAAAAATAAATTATTAATCAATAGGCTCTCTATGGAGACACACACACAATGTGCTCACTTTATTGACTGGGCTTCATGGAGAAGCCCAGAACCATCTTGAAAATCCTAGAGGGACACATCAGAGAGAAGGAAGCCATTAGCTCAACTACAGGGTAGAACACAAAACAAGGAAAGGAAAAAGAAATCACAACATGAAAAAATTTAAATACTAAAAACAATCTGAATAGATTAGTGAGAATAAGCTCAAGCTCCTTTATCCCCATGGGCACATTCACATGGGTCAGTAATATAACTCAAGCCTCCAGACCCACAGTCTGGCAGAAGCTTGGGGAGGTACTAGTGGCTCTCTGCAATGTATTTACAAGTGTAGGGGCGCAGCAGGGCATGGTCCCTGGCCCTCATGCCATCTGAAAATTTCTAGAACAATTTGACTTATCTACAATGTGCATCTGAGTCATGCACTTTAGAACAAGGCATCACTCAGTATCTAGCAACATGTTTTTGTAGTTAGAAGCTTTGTCTTTGTTGCAAAAAAGGTGTGTTTTGTTGACTGAAATGTAAAATTGTAATGGATACAAGGCGCAGGAAACTTTTACCTTGATGTAGTTAGTCAAAGCCAACCCAGTATCTCCTGTCTGGGGTCTTCCTCAACTAGATACATTGAGGTAAAAACTACAGTGGCTTATTTCACTAGCCATCTTGAGTTAGTTACCCCAATGTAGAAACACACCTTTCGTTACAGTGAAGAGAGAGCCTTAAAATAGCTAGATACCAGGATCCACAGAGTTAGACCCAGGGTGTGCTAATCCCATAGCAACTGCTGCATCTGGCAGAGAAGCAATTGACAAGCTGTGAGCCAGGCGGGGCCAAGCACCCCAGGATGTACAACTCGCAGACGGTCTGACTGGAAGTGCTGCCAGAGTCCCTGGTTGGTCCAGGCACAATACTTTAGCCTGGAGAAGACACCAGGAAGTTGACTGTGCAATTAGGTGGATCCCCAAGCAGCTGCTCCTTTGCCTTGCTTTAGTTCCTGGCTTCTGAGTCTGACTCTGACACTTGGCCCTGGTTCCTGGCTTCTGAGTCTAGCTCCACCCATGATGTCTGACTGCCAACGCCCTGGCCGTAGCCATATGTCTCTTTAGCCTCCTCTCTCTTGGTAAATGTGGGGTATTTTAGTCACTTAAAAGCAAAATCTATCCTTTATCATTTTTTTTACACCCACTTTCCACCTTTAGTCCCACACAGCGTTCCCTCTCCCCTTCCCTTCCTTTTCAGTCTCTATCTTTCTTTAGCGCTTACTCCGATATTTAACAATAGTTTTCAGTGGGATTCGGCTGCTCTCCAGCTGCCAGATTTTCCCCAGGTACCGTAGGTGCTTTGCTCTTCCCTGCTGCTCTTCATGCTTCAGAGAGGAACACCAATTTTGAGTGAAGCCTGTGGGTTAATGGCTGTATTCAAAACCACCCCTCTGTGAAGCATGAAAGACAATGGAAAACATGAAAGCAGCCTGTGGGGACAAATAAAAAGGAAGATGACTTTCTGGGAATCAGCAGTCTGATTGAAAGATGGGAAGTCAGCTGGCCTAAATTATTTCATGAATTAATGAAAGCAGTAACCAAGATGAGTCCAAAGGCTTTTAAAGATAACTATTAAGATAACTATGCTCAGACACAGTTATCCATCAGAGTTGGTGACCTGCAGGCTTATGCTCCCATTGAAGTCAATTCAAAGTTCCCATTGACTATAGTGGGAGCAGAATCAGCCCACGGGACTGTGGCAAACACAGGGTTTTGTAACCCAGTTATAATTGGATTTCACTCCAGCCACACAGGCCATGTCTATACTGGCATTTTTTTGAGAAATCTGCCACTACGCCAGTTCCATCAGTGTAGCTCCACTAGGGGGACACAGCACAAGTGTTTTTGTCACCATGTTGTCTGACTCTATCAGAAATGTCTAGATGACACAGTGGTGAAAACACCTGTGCCCTGCCTATTCTAGTGCTACCCCTATTGTGGAGATACATCAATAGTAGCACAATGATGAGGGATTTCCTCCACAAAAGCTAGTGTAGACAAGGTCAGAGGGAGGGCCAAAAGCAGTTTGAAATGGTTGGATTCTCTATCATGTCAAATTAATATGTTTAAACATAAGAGTGGTGTAAGTGGGACATAAGAGGGCATTGTTCATACAGGGTAAACATACTGTATATGGTTAGTCTATGCATGCACTGTTACATAAATGGTATTATTTAAAAGATAGAAAGTTTATCATTATTTTCTAAACTGTAAAGAACATAGGGCCCAATTCACATTTGGGAATAAGGAGTAATTCCACTGAGTAAAGTAAGAGGAGAACCTGGCCCTCAATGTATCCTTCACTCTACAAAGTTTTAGTTTAATAGTCTGATCAAATGGTACTTTACCTTGCTGATGACAAAACCATTTAAACAACTTTTTGTCGTCGTTTAAGCTTTTACCTTCAGTAAAAATAACACAAAAATATTGACTATTTTTATACTCCAAATTTCACACATTCTTTCTTTGTTTAACTGTTACATTTATGGATTTTAATGTCCAGAGTATAATGACTATTAATATATATTTGTAATGGGATCAGGATCAGGATGTCAACTACTGAAAGGCCAAAGACTGCCATTGGATGGAATCAAAGGAAGGTCACGCCAATGTAGTCCCAGATAAAACACAGTACACTCAGCATGGACAAATTTGAATTGATCAAAAGAAGAGAAAATATTCTGTATCCAGTGTAGTCTTAGCCTCCTGGAATATGAGCAAACTGAATCCACACAAAGAGATAAAAGAACAACTCATTTTAAAATCTTACTATCAATGTGTAGTTCCATAGCTACAGTTATGCAGCTATCATGCTATAATGTCTTTCCTTCTGTACCCATTATGATTGTCATTAGTATGATCCCCTCTGTTTCTTTGTGCCGTATCATCTTACAGAACTTCCTGTGTTTACTTTTTGTCAATGAAAACTAACCCGTTTCTTTCTTTCTTTCTTTTTTTTTTTTTTTTGTTCCTCCTAAAGTAAGGTTATAGCTTGAGAGCTGCATAATAGATGCATTTTAAAAATGGAGTCCCAGAGAGATGAGGTCAATCTCAAGGCATTAACGTCCTATGAAAGTGGTGAATTGTGTGTCTAGTCCTCATTAATTGAAATGAGAAAGACTCTTTTATGGCATCTAGAGACGTGACAATCAGGCTGCCTGATCTGCTGGTCTTCAAGCCAACTGATTGGCAGGCTCCAGCTTATTGAAAATTCAGTATTCAGGTTATTAACAAGCACTTTTCTCCATTAATAAGAAAATCCTATCCTGGTAGAAAGGAGAGTCATTTATATTCTTATAGTCGGAAAGTAGGGAAATATATGCCAGTCAAGGGAGAAGGACGAGAAGTGGCAACCTTAACAACTGGAGTTACACAACCGTGCTAGGAAGAATGGATTAAACTACAACATAGAATTGAAATTATTCTGTTAATCAGCTCTCTGTGACCTTTTCTAATGCCTACAGCAGTTAATATGAGGTTTTATTGAAAAATAAGCTTTGTCTTGTTTCTGCAAGAATTTCTATGTGAGGAAAAAAAATAAATTCTCAAAAAATCGTCCTTAACATGCTGAGCAACACAACAGGGGAAAGAGCTGGACTTGCTCTGCAAAATTACCCTGAGTAATTGGTGTTTGGATGGTTAATGGGAAGTAGAGGAATTCATCCTGTTGTGAAACTTACTGCTCCATTAGAAGGAGCAGTACATGCTCCCTTTGGGAGAACATATGCACAAGGGAATAACCATACCCCCAAAATAGGAAATCAGGCCACAATATGCCACCAGGTGTGTTGGGACTCAATCCAGCAAATGCACTTAAGCATCTGAGTTGTCCTGTTGAAATGGAGGGAACTACTCATGTACTTAAAGCAAGATATGGGTAAATGCTTTGCTGGATCAGGGTCTTAGTTATTTATTCATATTATCACTCAAGAACAATAGACTAAAACAATGCCTGGCTTCTGTGCTAAAGAGCTGGGTGAGGAGGGAACTGCATCCTCTTCCTCCAATACATAAGCAATCAGCAATTTGCTCTTGTTTGTTCAGGTGCAGTTCATAAACCTCCTCTCATTTGTTCCCTAAATCTGACCGCATTTATGAATCAGGAAGGTCATATATCTGAGCTCATGCTAACAATGGAAACAAAGGGTGGAATTTTCAACAGCACTCTGAGCTGACCTAAATTTGCTCTCATTGAAACCAGTGGTAAAACTCCCTTTACTTAAATGGGAACAGAGGGAGGCCAATTCTGAGTGCTTTTGAAAATCCCCTCCAGATTGCTATTGCACAAAAGGGCTCTGATTAAGATTTTCTACTCTCAAGAATTTTTATTTATTTGAAAGAGATGCTGTGACAATGGTGATTGCATAATACACCAGGCTGGGTTATTGTAATTCCTTATATCTAGGAATGTAACCACTTGCCCTATCAAAGCTCCAAATGACACAAAATACAGCAGCCTGTCTGCTGAGCAACGCAGGTTGCCATGAACACTTCATGTTAGTGTTCCACTCTCTGCACTGGTGCCCCACTGAATACAGGGTCCAGTCCAAAGTGTGTGTCTCCCTGATGCTGACCCTTGCTACTTGTGTAGTCACCCCTTCTTCGGTGATCCCAACATCCCATGACAACTGTGCAGCTTAGAGTTTAATGCCAGAAGATACCACCAAATCATCTAGTCTGACCTCCTGTATATCACAGGTCACTACACCCTATCAAGCCACCTCCACACCAAGCTCAACACCAGAGTTAGACCGAAGTATTATAGCCCTCAGGGACACTAAACTATTGTCTGCCACAGGCAGAGAACAGAAGGGAGTGAGGTGTACCAAAAAGAAGAGGCTTGTGAATACAGATGACAGAACTCTCAGAAGGTGTGCCTACACTGCAATAAAAGACCTGCGGTACAGCCATGGCTGGCCCAGTTCTAGAGTTGCCAAGTGTCCGGTTTTCAACCGGAACCCCCAGTCAAAAAGGGACCCTCCCCAGCCCGGTGCAAATGAGCGAGTGGGTGAGGGAGAGCGAGTGACAGAGGGAGGGGGAATGGAGTGAGTGGAGTGGGGCCTCGGAGAAGGGGTGGGGCAACGATGTTCGGTTTTGTGTGATTAGAAAGTTGGGGGTCAGCTGACTTGGGCTTACAGGGCTCAGGCTGCAGGGCTATAAAACTGCTGTGTCGATGTTCATGCTTAGGCTGAACCTTGGCATTTGAGACCCAGCGAGGGAGGAGGGTTTCAGAGTCTGAGCTCCTGCCCGAGCCCAAATGTCTACACTGCAAGTTTTAGACCTGCAACCGGAGTCAGCTGACTCAGTGCTGCGTTTTTTTTTATCACAGTGTAGACGTACCCAGAGGGGCTGGACCTAAACTTTGAGCTCACTACCACAGCGAGAAGAATGACCATGGAACTTACCACTTTCAGAACTACTGGCAGGACTTATTTATTCAATTTAGCATTCTCTGAGTAATTTCTTCACACACCTGTACACTCAAAACCACACCCAGTCTTTCTCTTACCAACACATATAATAATCAAAGAAACAAACCACCACATCTACACACTAATCAAGCTATTTCATTTACAGGCTCAGAAAGGAGAGAGAAATTGCTATTTCTATTTTTAAGTGCTGGTGAGGCATTCGGATCCTATGGGGTGGGGATTCAGACCTAGAAAGAAAGATGTCACATTTTTTGTCTAATTTCTGTAGTAGATCATACTAGCCCTATCTGTATTTCTTCTACAGATTGACTGACTAGTAATATTCTATACCACAGAGGGTGTCATATCATGTTATGTGCAGAGACCATTAGAATGTTATTTGAATCCCAGTGGTGCTGAGAAATAATGTTTCATGTGTGAAAGCGTGTTTGATTGAGTTGTCAGTTGTGAGAGTTTAATGCCAGTTTGCTTCTTATGTTGATCACAAACTCAGGCAAACATAAATATTACATAGATTTTTTTTCTATGTGTGTGTGACATCTTAAAAAGTAAAATAAACCTTTATTCCAAATATTATTATGTAATATTGATTCCATACAAGAGGGACATAGGATCTGCTGGCCACAGAATCTGCTGCAGAGATACACCTGCTTTCCCTATATTACTCTACCTACAAAACTCCCAGAAGAATCTGGAGGGATTGAATTCTGAGTAAACATTCATATATGCATCACTTAGCTAAATAACAACTGTGGGAGGATACAATTGTCTTCAGGCATTTGAAGGGTGAATGACCCAGAAGGGCTATAGAGTACTTAGAGTAGTCTAAGGGCTTGTCTACACTACAAAATTAAGTCTACTTTATCTAATTCGACCTCAAGCCCCCGAATTAATGAAGTTGATTGTGCGTGGCCACACCATGCTCATTGTCAGTAGTAGCACCTTCATCGATGCACAAAGCAATGCATCGTGGGTAGCTATCCCAAAGTGCAACTTGCCGCAATGAGTTTTGGGAAGTTTGTGCAATGCCTCATGGGACCAAAACATTGTTGCAGGGGAGAATGGGAACATTGCGTTGGCGCCACATGATGCACTGTGCTCCCTCCCTCATATCAACGGCAAACAACCCAGCGGTTTTTGCACCTTAAAACCGCCCTCTGTACGCCATAACCCCAG
This sequence comes from Chrysemys picta bellii, assembly GCF_011386835.1. NCBI lineage: Eukaryota > Metazoa > Chordata > Testudines > Emydidae > Chrysemys > Chrysemys picta. The sequence goes on from NC_088801.1 coordinate 54,024,169, forward strand.
AAGCATGGAACCTGCTCAGTTGTGCACTCTTGCTGTGAGCATCTCAAACACCTCGTGCCTTATCCTGCAGTATTTCCAGAGCTGAAGTAGGGTCTGCCGATTGGACCATAGCAATGTCCTGCAAGCAGCCCTGCTGCAAGCCATTGGAAAAAAAACAATTCACAGTTGCTGCTGGCAGTCACAGAGCAGCTGCACTCTGTTGAGTGCTGTTTCTGGTCCCGTGAAACAAGCACTGACTAGTGGGACCGCATCGTTTTGCAGGTACGGGATGACAAGCAGTGGCTGCAGAACTTTTGAATGCAGAAGGTCACCTTCCAGGAACTTTGTTCAGAGCTGTCCCCTGCCCTGCAGTTCAGCAACACAAAAATGAGAGCTGCTCTGGCAGTGGAGAAGCGGGTTGGAATCGCTATTTGGAAGCTTGCAATGCCAGACAGTTACTGGTCAGTGGGGAATCAATTTGGAGTAGGTAAATCAACCGTGGGAGCTGCTGTGCTCCAAGTGTGCAGGGCCATTAATCAATTTATGCTATGAAGGGTAGTGAGTCTGGGAAATGTGCAGGACATAGTGGATGGTTTTGCCACGATGGGGTTCCCTATTTGCGGTGGGGCAATAGATGACATACATATCCCCATCTTGGCACCAGACCACCTAGGAACAATGGATTAAACTACAATATAGAATTGACCCTGTTAATCAGCTCGGTGTGACCTTTTCCAATGCCTACAGGAGCTAATATAAGGTTTTATTGAAAAAAAAAAAGCTTTGTCTTGTTTCTGCAAGAATTTTTATGTGAGAAAAAAATTAATTCTTGTTGCTTGTGGTAGGGTCACATGCAGCTCATTGTAGAACCGGCATGTGTGGGGTTCAGCACCAGAATGACTGTTTGCCTCCCTTGCCTTCTGGTACGCTTGGCAAAGTGCTTTTATTTTCACACGGAAGTGCTGTGTGTCCCTCGTGTAGCCCTTCTCCCCCATTCCACAAGCAATCTTTTGCATAGATGTCAGTGTTTCTTCTGTTGGATCAGCAATCAGACTCTTCTCCCCACACAGTGATGAGATCCATCACCTCCTCTGCAGACCAGGCTGGAGTGCGTTTGGGGGCTATAGTCTCCATGATCAGCTGTGCTCAAGCTGGCAGACTCCCAATGCTGATCAAACAGGAAATGGGAAATCAAAAGTTCCCGGGACTTTAGCAGGGGAGGGGCTGTTTCCTGTATACCTGGATACAGTGCAGCAGAATTGAGAATGATCTCCAGAGTGGTCACAGATAAGCATTGTGGGACACCACCTGGAGGCCAATTAAATCGAATTACACAATGCTGCATCTGCACTACCTTTTAGTCAGCCCATGAAAATTGAACTAAGTGCTACACCTCTCACAGAAGTGGATTACAGAATTTGACATCAGAGGCGACTTAGGTCGGCATAAAGGAGAAAGGAGCCACAAGCAACTCAATATCATTGATCAAATGAAGCTGAATACCAGGGGGAAAAGATCATGTCAGTGACTATTAAATAGTCTCTCAAGGGAAACAGTGAAAGTCAAATTGTTTAAGTCATTTAAAACTGGCCTAGAGAAAGCTCTCAAGAATATATCGGGTGCCCTATCATGGCCCCTATTCATGAAACACTTAAGCACCCGATAACTTTTATCTCATTAACTTCACTAGGATTCAAGCATATAGTTTGCTGATTAAGGATAGGTTTACTTACATTCTTGAAATTAAGCACATACTCAAGTGCTTTGCTGAATCAGGTCCTATATGTGCTCTAACATCATTACACCATCTAGCCTAGAAATTAGATAGGTAACAGACCCCTACAATATTAGACCAACCTGTCTAACTTCCTGCCAGTACATGATTATTCTCTAGACAGTAAATTTAATACCTCTCCCATTTCTGTCTAACCAAATGGTCTGCTCCACTAAGGGTCAGGTGGCCTGGGGTCAGCCATCCCTGTTCTGAGACAGAGTCCCTTTAAGAAAAGGTGTTTGCACCTAGTATCGGGGATTAGCAGACCCAACTGGGAAGGGGTCAGGTGACTGCCTGATGAGCATCTGCTCTCTATAAGGCTGAAAGGTCTCAGTTTCAGAGGGAGCGTTATAGTAAGTGAGTTGGGTTCTGTGGCAAGGCCTAGAGCAGTGGGACTCCCAGGCAGATGGTCAGTTGGAGGACTGGGGAAGACATAGCTCAAGAAAATGTAGCTGTTGAATTTATGTTGAACTGTTTTACTTTACTGAAGATTATTGGTACTACCAATAAAGGATGCTCTGAAGGAAGGGTCTGACCAGTCTCTGGGCCTGGTGTTTAATCCTTCCTGGGCTGGGGACATAAGCTCATAGACTCATAGACTTTAAGGTCAGAAGGGACCATTATGATCATCTGGTCTGACCTCCTGCATGATGCAGGCCACAAAGCCATCCCTACCCTTTCCCTTAACTCTGCTGTTGAAGTCGCCAAATCCTGTGGTTTAGAGACTTCAATTAGCAGAGAATCCTCCAGCTAGCGATCCCTGCCCCATGCTGCAGAGGAAGGCGAAAAACCTCCAGGGCCTCTGCCAATCTACCCTGGAGGAAAATTCCTTCCCGACCCCAAATATGGCGATCAGTAAAACCCCGAGCACGTAGGCAAGATTCTCCAGCCTGACCCTCATTGGCCATTATACTATTTACCAGCGATGGCACGCTGTTCCTTTTGACTAAAATCATGTTATCCCATTAAACCATTCCCTCCATAAACTTATCTAGCTTAATCTTAAAACCAGACAGGTCCTTCGCCCCCACCGTTTCCCTCGGAAGGCTGTTCCAATATTTCACCCCTCTGACGGTCAGAAACCTTCGTCTAATTTCAAGCCTAAACTTCTCCCCGGCCAGTTTATATCCATTCGTTCTCGTGCCCACATTAGTACTGAGCTGGAATAATTCCTCTCCCTCCCTGGTATTTATTCCTCTGATATATTTAAAGAGAGCAATCATATCCCCCCTCAGCCTTCGTTTGGTCAGGCTAAACAACCCGAGCTCCTCGAGTCTCCTTTCATACGACAGGTTTTCCATTCCTCTGATCATCCTAGTGGCCCTTCTCTGTACCCGTTCCAGTTTGAGTTCATCTTTTTTAAACATCGGAGACCAGAACTGCACACAGTACTCCAAATGAGGTCTCACCAGTGCCTTGTACAACGGAAGCAGCACCTCCTTATCCCTACTAGATATACCTCGCCTAATGCATCCCAAGACCGCATTGGCTTTTTTCACCGCCACGTCACATTGTCGACTCATAGTCATCCTGTGGTCTACAAGGACCCCGAGGTCTTTCTCCTCCTCCGTTACTTCTAACCGATGCGTCCCCAGCTTGTAACTAAAATTGTTGTTAGTCATCCCTAAGTGCATCACCTTACACTTTTCACTATTAAATTTCATCCTATTTCTGTTACTCCAATTCACAAGGTCATTCAAGTCTCCCTGCAGAATATCCCGATCCTCCTCCGAATTGGCAATACCTCCCAGTTTTGTGTCATCCGCAAACTTTATCAGCCCACTCCTACAATTGGTTCCGAGGTCAGTAATAAATAGATTAAATAAAATGGGTCCCAAAACCGAACCTTGAGGAACTCCACTTGTGACTTCCCTCCAACCTGATAGTTCACCCTTCAATACGACCCGCTGCAGTCTCCCCATTAACCAGTTCCTTATCCACCTCTGGATTTTCATATCGATCCACATCTTTTCCAATTTAACCAATAATTGCTTGTGCGGTACCATATCAAACGCTTTACTGAAATCGAGGTATATTAGGTCCACCGCATTTCCCTTATCTAATAAGTCCGTTACTTTCTCAAAGAAGGAGATCAGATTGGTTTGGCACGATCTGCCTTTGGTAAAACCATGTTGTAATTTGTCGCATTTGCCATTGACCTCAAGGTCCTCAACTACTTTCTCCTTCAGAATTTTCTCCAGGACCTTGCACACTACAGATGTTAAACTGACAGGCCTGTAGTTACCTGGGTCACTTTTTTTCCCTCTCTTGAAAATAGGAACCACATTAGCTATTCTCCAGTCCAACGGAACAACCCCCGAGTTTACAGATTCATTAAAAATTATCGCTAAGGGGCCTATTTCTCGCGCCAATTCCTTCAATATTCTCGGATGAAAATCATCCGGTCTGCACGACTTAGTTCCATTAAGGTGTTCAAGTTTGGTTTCTACCTCGGATACGGTAATCCCCCCTCCTGTATCCCCCTCTGTCATGCTGCTAATATTCCTAATCCCTTCATTGGCCTCATTGAACACCGATGCAAAATATTCGTTTAGATATTGTGCCATGCCTAGATTATCCTTAATCTCCTCTCCAGCTATAGTCTTCAGCGGTCCCACTTCTTCTTTCTTTGCTTTCTTCCTATTTATATGGCTGTAAAACCTCTTACTATTGCTTTTAATTCCCCTCGCAAGGTCCAACTCTACATGGCTTTTGGCCTTTCTCACTCCATCTCTACATGCTCTGACCTCACTAAGCTAAGTTTCCTTACTGATCCCTCCCCTCTTCCACTCTTTGTACGCTTTCTGTTTTTTCCTAATCGCCCCTTTGAGACGGTCGCTCATCCAGCTCGGTCTAAATATCTTGCTTACTAACCTTTTTCCCTTTTTCGGGATACAGGCCTCCGACAGCTCATGCAGCTTTAACTTAAAATACTCCCAGGCTTCTTCTGCCTTTAGATCATTTAATATGTTTGCCCAATCCACTTCCCTTACCAGTCCTCTTAATTTGTTAAAATTAGCCTTTTTAAAATTATAAACCCTAGTCTTTGATTTAATTCTGTTACTCCTTCCATTTAGTTTAAACCGAATTAGCTCATGATCACTGGAACCCAAGTTGTCCCCTACAACCACTTCCTCAACGAGGTCCTCACTACTCACCAAAACCAAATCCAAAATGGCCTCCCCCCCTCGTCGGTTCAGCTACCACTTGATGAAGGAATTGATCAGCAAGCACATCTAGGAACATCTGAGCCCTATTATTGCTACTAGCATTTGTTCCCCAATCTATATCTGGGAAGTTAAAGTCCCCCATAATTACACAGTTCCTATTAGTATTTACTTCCCTAAACACATTAAATAGTTCTTTATCCATATCCTGGGTTGATCCCCGTGGTCTATAGCACACCCCAAGCACTATCCCTGGAGAGACTCTAGTATTTCTTTTACCCAGTGTGAGTATTGCCCAGACGGACTCCGTCTTATCTATTCCATCAACTATTATTTCTTTACAGCTTATCTCATTATTGACATACAATGCCACCCCCCCACCTTTACCTTTGTTCCGGTCGTTCCTAAACAGCGCATACCCTTCCATACCTGTATTCCAGTCATGACTGCAGTTCCACCACGTTTCAGTTATTCCTACGATATCCGGTTTCAAATCTCGGACCAGGAGCTCCAATTCCTCCATTTTGTTACCTAGGCTTCTCACATTGGTGTATAAACATCCTAATGTATGCCGTTTAGCCTGTCTCCCATTAGTAACGCAATTTGTTACAGACCTTTTACTGTTCATCCCCCCTCTCCTTCTTATGTTCAATCCCATCCCCCTGGCTATATCTCCTCCTATCCCATCACTCCCCTTTTCAATGTTGGAATCTGGCGTGGAGATTAACTGTACATCTCCCAACCGTCTCCCCCAACTTCCTAGTTTAAAGCTCTTTTGATGAGATGAGCCAGCCTCCCTCCCAGAAGTCTATTTCCTTCTCTACTCAGGTGAAGTCCATCCCGTGAGAACAGCTGTCTGTCCCCGAAAGCCTCCCAGTGGCCATACATCCCAAAACCCTCCTTATAGCACCACTCCCTTAGCCAACTATTTATCCTCACAATCCTATCAGCCCTTTGCTGCCCTTCTCTAGGAACAGGCAGAATCCCACTAAAGATAATCTGAGCCTCTATCTCTTTGAGCGTCTTCCCCAGCCTGGCATAATCTCCCTTGATTCTCTCTAACGAGAACCTAGCCGTGTCATTCGTTCCTACATGAAGGATTATCAAGGGGTTCTTACCTGCTCCTTTTAGTATCCTTTTCAACCGCAGGTCCACATCGCGTATCTTTGCGCCCGGTAGACAGCACACCCTTCTGTTTTCTGGGTCCGCCCTGGTCACAGGCCTGTCTAATCTCCTCAGTAAAGAGTCCCCAATCACATACACCTGCCGTCGCCTGGCAACAGTGCAATCTACTAATCTATTCTCTGATCCCTCTAGTCCTAACCTGTGTCTGTTCCTATCTTCCCTTATACTCCCCCTTGTGCCTTCCTGAATCCTCTGGGGGCCCAGATTTGGTGCTGCCTCCATCAACTCCTCCCCTCTCTCTATTGGACTAGCTGCTCTTCTCTTCTTCCTCACCCTCCCACCTTCAGTCACCACCTGCTGCCCCCCCTCCTCGTTATCCAAACACCCAAACCTGTTCCTGAGTTCTATTTCCCCCTCACTAGCCCTCCTTTTCCTTGGCCTGCTTCTCATGGTCACATGCTTCCACTGCCCTTGTTCTCCCCCTAACATTCCCCCTTCACTGTCCCCTACCTCTGCTTCCACCTGCACCCCTGAGCATTCCCCTTCAGTCCCTCCTTGCCTATCCTCCATCAGCTGCTCACACCCCCGTCTAAACTCCACCAGGGTATCTACCTGCATCTCCAACCCTTTAATCTTTTCTTCCAGTAACGCTATTAGGCGGCACTTCATGCAAACATACCTCTGTTCCGGCTCACCTGCTAGAACTATATACATACCACAGCTTCCACATGCAGCCATCTGCATTCTGTTTGCTGCTGCTTGGCTCATGGCTGCCGCGGTCTCTGCCCACAGCACCTGGGGACACAGAGCACACAACACACCGCGCCCTCCTGCCTCCCCTTCCACCTCCCCCTACAAACTCCCACTCAAACTCCCCTGTTAGCAGCCCTGTTTGCTGCCTCCTGTGCCGCTGCTCGCAGCTATCACCCTACAGAGAGATTTTCATGCTTTGGGGTGTTTGTGAGACACAAAAACCCTATGATAGGGAAACTTTTTCTGTTTAAGAGGATGGGGTGGAGAAGGAAGATCTGGATTCAGTGGGAAGGTAGTTAGTGCAGTTTATGCAGGGCTGGCTCCAGGCACCAGCCCAGCAAGCAGGTGCTTGGGGCGGCCAAGGGGAAGGGGCAGCACGTCGGGCTGTTCCGCAGCAATTCAGCGGCAGGTCCCTCTCAGAGGGAAGCACCTGCAGCCGAATTCCCGCCAAAGAAGAAAACAGCGTGGTGGAGCTTTTTTTTTTTTTTTTTTTTTTTCCCGCTGCTTGGGGCGGAAAAAAACCTGGAGCCAGTCCTGAGTTTATGTAAATATTAAACTGCTTTAAAAATACTCCTTAATAGGTGGTATGATAGTCTCACAGTCAGTATAATTCAGAATTGACAAACTCAAGGTAAGAGGCAAGATCCCTAACCTCAAATGAGAGAATTGGGCAAAAAAAAAAGTCTGTAGGTAAACAAATGGCAAGTGATAATGAAACATCAGCTTGGTCATCTTTCAAATCCTGTTTTTGTTTTTGTTTTTGTTTTGGCAGAATGCCATCACATCACTTACATGCACTGATGGAGTTAAGGAGAAATATATTCACCCCTTTAACACTGACTACAATGCACATTTGGCATATGTGCCATAAGCTGATGAGATAGCAAGGTCAGTGATATCTACACCTGTGATTCCGGATCTCTATTTTGCCATTTTATTTATTTTTTTAAAGAGAAGACTTTCCTGAAATGCAAGAACACTAATACTACCTGGTATTTATTTAAACCTGTCATGTTTGCTTCGCCCTTTACCTGCAAACCTCCCCCCCCCCCCCCCCGTGACTATCCTAGGAAAACGTGGCTTCAGAAATGATTTACTTTCTTAGATATTCCTGTTATATTCAAAACATTTGTCCTACAGAAACAACTATGAAAGGACAAGCACATGTGGTGTCAAAAATGTATTCTCAGGAAATGGAATGATGTCCATACCGTAGTATTTAATAAAACGGTGGGAGTGATAGGAGAAATTAATTCAGCAACTAAACGTAAGACTGTTTCAATAGTGCACACAATCAGAGTCTTAACTTGCCCTGAGTTCATACTCAGAATTCTCACTGACATCCGTCATCACTTTCTTTGGAACCAAAGTCCTAGATAATTAAAATCAGGCAAAGATTACAGTATAACCCATCTAAAATACACAAGCTTAACCTAAATAATCCAAGCAGAGGAGTTTTTAAAAAGGCAGTTTTTGCAGGGGAGAAGAAGTGTTATTTCATGTGGAAAGCTAATGTTGCCATGGAAATGATCAACTTCTGCATCAAATTCAGAACACTTCATTATTTTAACCAAGGGTAGAATTTTGCAGTTTTCATCACTGAAATATGCAAAAACTTCTCATGAAATGAAAGCCGGTCGTTTTATACCAGCTCTAAAAATGAGGGGTCATTAAAATAAGGGTCTGATGCTCTCTCAGTTTAAAGTGGTTTTGGACAAAATATTTAGTAGCTATTGACAAAATGTATCAAAGATTGGAGCAATACATCCATTCTTTAGAATCTGGGAAGCTCATGCAGCTGCATAGGGATGAATAAAATTAATATACAAGTAATCAAATGTGACCAAAAAGTGCATGCAGATAAATTAAAAAGGATTCAACCCTCCTTTATTTCCAATACTATAATAAATGGCTAATGAAATGGCCATCTCTCAGCCTGTGGATGTAATTCACCATGTGAACAAAAGAATGATCCAGCACCAGTTTTATGAGGTCTGAGAGAGATTTGTACAACTTTTGCCAATGTACAGAGAACAAAGAAAGGAAAATGTATAAAGTGGGAATTAAATCACTAAATAGTAATTGACTAACTGCATTCATTACTATGGATTTATATTTTGAGCTATTGATGTTAGATTCTCTATGATAGTATGGCTTGCTATCATTCAGAATAAAAATTATCCAAGCTCTCAATCTATAGTATCTTTGCTCCAAGAAACATACAAAAGACACTGTCAAAGATTTTCTAGATAAAGGTGTAGTTTTATTAAAGCATCATTTACTTATATCCATAATACAAACAAAGAATAAGTTTCCTATACAATAAAAGCTTCAGTAAAACAATCTCCCTGGCACCAATAATGGAATAAAAAAGAAAAAAGCTGTCCACTGTTGGGGTATACCAGACTTCTTAGCCCCAGTAGGCAGGTGGTCTAGGAGGAGCCATACTCTACATTCAAACCAGGGCTGTCCACCCTGCTAGCCAGTCATGGCCCACAGACTTCAGTAGAGAAGCTGCTCCTACTTCAGTCAGCAGTGGTGTTAGCAAGCAAGCTTCAACACTGTTGTACAGCCCAGGTGCTGGCCTGTGGTCCCTCTGGCCTTCAATGTTCTGCATGCAATTGTCTTGATTGTTTCACCTGTACCTCACAGAGTGCGGCATCTTTTTTTTTTTTTTATCAGACCAACCAGTGCAACCTTCTGCACCAGTGGACAAAATGTTCAACAAGGAAGAAAGAGTTTGACTAGTCATGCAGAGCCTAAGACCACTTTAAACAACTCCTTGTACAGGTTTACAGTCCTTATTCCTTGCTATCTCATCACTCGTTCTGTTCTTTGAATGTCCTCTGGTGATGGGAGAGACGTGATGGGAACAGGCAGAGGATGCTGCTGGGGGTCTTTAGTCACAAACCTGCACAGAGGCAGTGTGAGAATGGAAAAATAAAACTGAGCAGCTTCAATCAGCAGCAGACCAAAAAGACTCCGAACATTTGTGTTTGGGTTAAGTTGAAGTCTGCACACAGCACACAATTTAATGGTACCACCTGTATCTGGAATGCAGATGAGACACTGGTACTGACCAATCCTGGACAAATACTGAAAAGATGGGCTGAACACGTCAATAAGACTCATATACCACGTCAGCTTCAGAACTTTATAATCTTGAACAACTTCCAACGATCAGTTCCACTCTCTGAGAACTAAGGAAAGTTGTCAGCCAAATGTCAAAAGGCAAAATAGTGGGTCCAGATGGTATTCCAGTTGAGATATTCACAGGCGGGAACCAAGAGGTGATCAGGAAGGTCATTAGCCTCTACTTGAGGTTTGGAGAACTGGAGCTGTGCCACAGGAACTTAAAGATGCCAACATTATTCACCTTTACAAAAGGAAAGATACTCACCCAAGTCATGCTAAACCTGCTAACTGATAGACAAGAAGATATTGCCTGAAAGCCAATGTATTTTCCATCCCAAATATGTTACTTCAGACATGATCTTTGCACTCGAGCACATAAAGGACAAATGTCAGGAGCAGAGTCAAGACCTATATGTAGTTTATGTTGAGCTTAAAAAGGCTTTTGTCTCTGTAAATTGAGATGGCCTATGGACTGTTCTCAGCAAGTTTAGTTGCCTGATAAATTTGTCAACATTATTTTTTTTTTTCATGCAGGAATGAAGGTTTGTGTCCTTGGCCGAGGCTTCCTTTCAGCTCCCTCTTTTGTCACCAGTGGAGTAAAACAAGGCTGTTTTCTTGCTCCAACATTATTTAACATCATGTCTGCAGCTGTTCTAATCAATGCATTCAAATACATTGATTATGTCATTTATATGCAGTACCATGGGGAGGGAGGTGTCTTGGATATGCATTGCCTGCATGTGGATGGAGGTGTCTTGAATCTGCATCACCTGCATGCAAAGACAAAAGTTATAAAGACAATTATTTGTGAATAACTGTTTGCTGATGTTTGTGCTTTATTGGCCCTTTACCTCAGGGACATTCAGTTGCTCACTGACTGCTTTGTGCATGCAGCAAAACATTTTGGTTTAACGATCAGCCTAAAGAAGACAGAAGTCAGGGTCCAGCCTCAACCAGGAAGTATTGCAATTATTCTATTTGTGTCAATTGACAATGTATCTCTCATGGTTGTTGACAAATTTTGCTACCTAGGCAATGTTGTCTTACGAGATGCAATAATTGACAATGACATTACAAAGTGCATTAGTCCAGTCAGCGATGCCTTTGGAAAACTTCAGCATGGTGTCAGACTGCAAACAAAAATTGATGTTTACTGTGCTGTCATCATCACCACACTTTCTATGGTTGTGATACATGGACTACTTATCAACACCACATAAAACACTTGGACCAATTCCACCTTTGATGTCTACAATGGATAATGGGAATTAAATAGCAAGATTTGGTTCCAAACACCAAGGTATTTGAATTCTGCAACATCACAGGCATTGAAGCTTTTATAGTAAGATCCCAGCTGAGATGATGCAGTCATGTGGTCTCACAGTAGAATCCTTAAGGTCATCTTTTATGGAGAATTTAGCAGTAGACCAAGAAACTGTTATGATGACACTCTCAAGGCTAACCTTCAGTCTTGCACAGTTGCCCTCACCATCTGGAACCTCTTAGCCATGACAAAATCCAATGGCAGCAGCTTGGTTACCTTGGGCTGAAAGATTTTGAGAGCTTATGGAATGCTCCAATCAAGGAGAGATGCGTGAGGCATAAAGCTAAAAGTAGCGCATATTCATCTACACGTAATTAATATTAACAACTGGGGGAAGGAAAGCAAGCCAAAATAGGGAAAGAACAAGGTAAAGAATATTTATATAAGATGTATACAAGTCAGCAGGGACTGATGACATTCATTTTACGGTACTTAAGGAACTAGCTGAAGTAATCTCAGAACCACTAGCAATTATCTTTGAGAACTCATGGAGGACGGGTGAGGTCCCAGAGAACTGAAGAAGAGCAAACTTTGTACCTATCTATTAAAAGGGCAACAAAGAGGATACAATAAATGATAGACCAGTCAGCCTAACTTCAATACCTAGAAAGATACCGAAACAAATTATTAAACAATCAATTTGTAAGCTCCTACAATACAGTAGGGTTATAAGAAATAGCCAGCATGGATCTGTCAAGAACAAATTGTGCCAAGCCAACTAATTTCCCTCTTTGACAGGGTATTGACCTGGTGGATAGGGAGAATCTGTAGATGTAGTTCCATGTGACATCCTCATAAGCAGAAATGTGGTCTAGATTAAATTACTATAAAGTGGGTGCCCAGCTAGTTGAAAGGGTAGTTATCAATGGTTCACCATCAAACTGGGAATGTGTATCTGGTCACCACACCTTGGGGGTCATTCCTGGGTCCAGTACTATTCAATATTTTAATTAATGATCTGGATAATGGAATGGAGAGTATGCTTATAAAATTTGCAGGTGACATTAAGCTGGGATAGGATACAAGAACTTTGGAGGACAGGGTTAGAATTCACAACAACCTTGACAAATTGGAGAATTGGTGTAAAATCAATAAGATGAAATTGACAATTGATAAGACAATTGCAAAGTACTACACGTAGGAAGGAAAAATCAAATGCACAACTAAAAATTGGGGAATATCTGGTTAGGTGGGAGTACTGCAGAAAAGGATCTGGGGGTTATAGTGGATCACAAATTGAATAAGAGTCAGCAACGTGATGCAGTTGTGGAAACGGCTAATATAATTCAAGGGAGTAATAACAGGAGTGTTGTATGTAAGATACAGGAGGTAAATGTCCTGCTCTACTTGGCATTGGTGAAGCTTTGGCTGGAGAATTGTGTCTAATTCTGGGCACCACACTTTAAGAAAGGTATGGATAAATTGGCGAAAATCCAGAGGAGAGCAACAAAATGATAAGAGGTTTAGTAAACCTCATCTATAAGGAAAGGTTAAAGAAAATGGGCATGTTTAGTCTTGAGAAAAGAAGTGAACATGGACTCCCTTCCCTTTTAATGATGTTTTATCCAACATATTTTTCTGTGTATTCCAATGTTTATCAGTAAAATTGGGCCTTCTTAGAACTTACATATGAAACCCTTAGGGAAAACTCAGGTATTGTAAGAAGTACAACTAGCCAGAAAATTATAAAATAAATATTAAAAAAAAAAAGTTTGTTGAAGAATGGCAAAAACATATTCTCCATAATTTATCATATAACTTTTTTCTCCATATTTTGCAAAATGTAGTAGGAAGTGAGTAGTGGGTCAGTAACTTTCTTTTTAGTTAGTATACAATAAAAATGCAAACTTGGCATTTGTTTCAATAATGCTTTCCCCCTTCCCGCATGAGACATAAAACAGATATCCTAGCATTTGAGTTCACTAAAGCAGTTTTTTATAAGAGTAGGAGTATAAATCCCAGTAATATAGAAAATTTCAATTTGGGAAATTACTGTGACCTACCCATATTTTCTTTCTACTTTCAACAGGCAAAAAAATATTGTTCACTTTCTCTCCTAAAATGCTGCTATATATGGTGCTATTAATATAACAACACTTCTTCTCTGATGCATTAACAGAAACTGAGGGCTATAGCAATAAACTAAGCAACCTCTTCCCCTGTGAACTGAAAAGATGACTACTAGTAGGATATAATGCCTGAAGTCACAGGTTAAGTGCCACGAAGATTCAGTTGGGCCTCTCGCCCTCCATTATGACCTTTGATCCCTTCTAGGGGTCTAGCATTTGAAAATGGGTGCTTGTTTTGTAACAACAAAGAAGTCCTCCTGGAATCTTGCTACATATACTATAAAGCACAGCTGTTTTGATTTGTTCTGTTCTGTCTTGTTTAATAAAGGAAGTTTTTTTACATTAAAGGGTGATTCTATTCACCTTGTTTATTGATAGGTTTTTATGTTTGGGTTTTTTTTAACATCAATATAAAAACTGTACTTGTATTTCTAAGGCTCTAATGGACACACATCTTAGTGTTGTCTCTTCCCTTTCATATTTTATAGTTACATTTTCATTTTCCTATCTGAAGCACACATGCCTAAATGTTTGCTTTGTTCTGAATGTCACTTTGTACCAATAACACTCAGAGAGCGTTTCTCTGTAGAGGTCATATAACCAGACTGCAGGTGCCAGCGGTAAATCCATAGAAGGTTGCAGAATCCTATCTGTAAATGGATCAAAATAAACCAATGTTCAATTGTTTCCCTTGATTGGAAATTACTTTATATTGATTGATGCGATCATCCCATGCTATGACATCCACAATGACATTAGGGTTGATGCCAATCAGTATTGTGCTCCGTATTCCTAGTAAAAAGAACAGGAGTACTTGTGGCACCTTAGAGACTAACAAATTGCCACAAGTACTCCTGTTCTTTTTGCGGATACAGACTAACACGGCTGCTACTCTGAAACCCGTATTCCTAGTGTAATTATTGTGTTTATCTTTGGGTATGTAACAAGATTTTATAAACTTTAATACTTCGTTGTAAATTCACACATTCATACTGAGAAAAAAAACAACAGTTTAACCATGAACAAAGTTGCTTTGTATTATAGCCCAAAACATAATCCTCACTTTGGCTATATCTGAAATATGCAATTTTAAATATATTTTAGAAAATAAGGAGGAGGTTCATGCAACCTGACATTTTGGTCATCTTCAGATACATGATGGTTTGAATCTCGGACACATAGGTTCACTTCAATTACAGCAGTATAAATTAGAGCTGGTCTGAAATTATTTTTTTCTGCGCACAAATGTTCAATGGACATTTTCACATTTTTGACAAATACTTAACAAAAAGTTTTCATCTGAAAAACCCCAAACCATAAGAATTTTCCATGGAAACCAGATGCTTTTCATGAAAAAAATCATTTGTCAAACCTAATTTTCAGCTGAAAAACAATTTCGACAAAAAAATTTCAAGCAGGCCTAGTATAAATCCACAGATTCCAGTGATGTTACTCTGGCTTTATGCCAGTGGAGGTGAGACTGGAATCTGGCCATTGTATGTATTGTTGTATGGATTAGGCTCTGAAAGCTTGCTTACATACTGGTGATGGTGGTGCGTAGCAATAACTCACATTAATGAACCAATGGTAATACCCTTCACTTCCTGTACAGTATATAATGCTTTTTTGTGAAGATCTGGAAATGCTTTTTAAAAACTGAGTCACACAATAGTGTGGTGAGATAGGTCATCATTATTATCCCCATCCTATGGATGGAAGAAACTGAGAAACACTTCACAGAGTGAATCAATGGCAAACAAGTTCACACTACATTTCAGGAGTAGAACCTAGCATCTCTGACTCCCCAATACATACACAATAAGTGAATAGTATTAGTATTGTTCTTGTATTTAATTTTAAAGTAAACTATTTCTTCAAAACAAGTAAATATTCCAGGAGAAATCCTGGTCCCACTAAAGTCATTGACAAAACTTCCATGGACTTCAACAGTGTCAGGACTTCACCCTCCTAGTCCAAAGCTGTCCAAAAACATACATAGTCTACACACTGTCCACATGCACAGAAAGATACAGTCCCTCCTTAAAGCGTGTAAATCTCACTTGCAGCCAAATCTCTTTTAATATTTAAAGGCAACAAGGTTGACTCCTCAGTAAAATAAGTTAGTGGTACAGATATATAACTCGGAGAGAGACAAATTCTGGTACATTTGAATACAATGAGAGTCAATAACCCTCACCAAAATCTGAAAGTTAAAAAAGCAGTTAGCTACAATCATCTAACAATGGCAATAGGTATATGAAATACCTATAGGGGGAGGTAATTCTGCTGCTTTGATAAAATGAGAACTATCTGAATTTCAGGCTCCACTTCTTTCTGCTGCCTCAGGCTTTGTTGCAGGGGCTCTCTGTTGAAGTGAACAGTGTTTTCCAAGAACCAGATGTATCTCTGGGAAGTATGTATGCAGTGATGCAGAAGCAATCTTATGCTCTACTTCCATGGTTATCTCCGTTAACTATAAAAATACATCATTGCAATAGCGAATTGGTATTTCACCTCTGCAGGTGTGGTTCACCTACAATAGTAATATATGACAGGACATCTGGAAAATACTGATCATGTCAATACAGAGGCGCTGCAACAAAGTGAACAGGCCTAAGCCAACAGGAATAAGCAAAGTCCAGACTTTCAGTCCAGATTTTTTCCAAGACTTCTAAAGGGCCTAGGCCCACTCATAATTGTGCAATTTTTCCTTTTAAAGAAAATCACCACTAATGGCAACTTACAACCATGAGAGCTCTTCACATGCAGTTACCTTTCAGACAAGTTATTGTTACCACTGTTTGACCCGGGCCACACTAATAGGTATTACACACACAACATTAATATTGTACACATTATATCATATATGAAGATTAGAGAGTTATGCTGAATTGTATAACTGTGGATTGTATTATGCTTTTCCCAGAATGCTACCTGCTCTTGTTCACTCACACTAAACTAAGGTATATGCCATAACACTTTCTAATAGTTGAACTCAGCTCTTGGCACAGATAAACACAAAACATCTCAGAAACAAGAAGCATGAATAGTATGTCCTGGTGCAGTTACCAGGTGCCTCCACGTCCCATTGACACCTGGAATGTAGTATACAAAAATAATAATAATAATAATAATTAATAATAAGGAAGTTACAGGACAGGACAGAAGAACTAGATAAGGAATTGGTATGAATTTGTAGCTTGAGTCTTGGGTGACATGTAAGGGGATTACTAGCTTGTAAACAGGTCTATTATAAATGCAGGTAGTCTTAAATGCATATTTTTGAAGCAGATCTTCTATGCAAGGTGAATTCTGTGAGGTTGCTTCCTGGAAAGGATGGTACATAGCTCTCCTTTTTGTGTTTATACTATTTTATCTTTGACTAATACACTAACAAAGCTTGGCTATTTGGTCTCTCAAATATTTTTAATATTGAACCATAAGTGTAGTCATCAAGTACTTGTCTATACTGAGTTGACAATGGTTTCTGAACACAGTTGTAACTGTGTTGGGCATGGACATTGGGCAGTGTGATTTCAATTATGATATTCTGGTCATACTTAATCAGTTATTTTCTTTAGGCCCTTTTATGATTCAGACTTTTGTGTTTCTATAAGAACATAGTCTCTATCCCAGTTCAGCTTTTCTTTTTATCTGAACCTCCAACAAGGTTATATCCCTCCGCCTGTGATGATCTTTTTTGATGAAAATGATTGTGATGTCCCAAAATTAATGTTTTATGTAATCCCTGTAGGATCAAGTAGTAAGAGAAGGTGTACTAAGTAGGTACAAGTTCAAATACAGGCAGCTTCAAGAATTAGATTAATGGATTAAAATAAAGAAAAACAAAAAACCTACTAGGCAGAACAATACTACAAATATTTTCCCCTCAATGCGTGTGTGTCTGGGCATGAAGGGAGGGGCATGAAGAGCCTTCCCTTCCTACTTGCAATCAAAGGCTGGGGAGGAGGTTTGGAACTGCACAGCCACTTCTGCAGCTGGCTGACCATGAAAAGGGAAGTATTACACTCCTATCTGCCAAGCCCTGGTGAATCATCTGGGGCTCTGAGGCTATGTCTGCATGGGATTAAAAACCCTCAGATGGCGCGGATCATCTTATTTGGGTTCGTGGGGCTGAAAAACCACTGTGTAATGTTCATGGTTGGGGTGAAGCTTGAGCTTTGGGACCTATGAGGGTAAAGAATCCCAGAGCATGAGCTCCAGCCCAAGCCCAAATGTCTACACAGTGATTTTTAGCCCCTCAACCCAAGCCCAGCAAGCCTGAGCCAGTTAACCCAGGCCACCTGTGGCCATGCCAGGGATCTTTTATCACTGTGTAGATGTACCCTGAGAGTCAGGTTGGATTCTTTTCATCTTGTGCATATAACTAGTGATAAAGGTTCTGTATGTCTAAACAGGTCTTCATTTATAACCATGCAAAGCCATTATTTTCAAATGATGTCCTGTGTGACTCCTGTGCAAGGCCATTGGCTCCAGTAACTTAGTAAACAATTCTATGGACGATGCAAAACAAACAAATATCGATGGAATCCTTAGCTCGCTCTGTCGTAGTTTTGTTCTGTTGTGCTAATGGGAATGACTAACACTAAGCAGATATGATTCTAATATGCATAGGATGAAATTCACCCAGCTGCAGAGGGCCAGCACAAGGCGGGATTGAACTCAAGAATAATCCTGTTAGCTAGTACCCTGCACTGGAAAGAACTTCATCAAGAGAAAATAGATCAGTTTAGTTAAGCAGATGCCATGTTTACGTTATCACTTTTCAGAGTAGAACTACACATGTAAATCTGCCTCTCATTTTCTTTCATTACCAAAATGCTGGTTACGTCCTATAATTAAGTCCCCGCCCCCCCACACACACCACCTCTAATTGACTTTCCTACAAGACATTAGCCTTGTCACTCAACAAAATGGAAAGAGTTTAAATTCATATATTGCCACAATGGCTTGAGACTCATGAGAAAGGTTCACAGCAGAAGAAAATTGTTGTGTTTGCCAGCAAACCCTTCTCTTTTTTAAAGTGAACTGCAGTCCCTTCAGAAGTCAGCCACATGGCTGCTTTTAAGATACAGAGCAGCCTACATGCACAGCAAGATATCTTTTTGATAATTCACAGTAAAAATAAATGCCGAAGTACCTGGGTGGCATGTGGCAAAGAGGCTGACATTGGAAGGAGGGGACGGGGGTTGTTTATGAGGGAAAGAAATGTTCAAATAAGGTGCAAAACTCATCGAACAGTAGGAATACTTGTTACATTAACAAGATTTACTGACAGATTCCATCTGTGCCTTCTCACCAAACAAGGTCACTCAGTCAGATCCTAAGGAGCCTAATGAGCAAAGTGCCAAGTCTCTGGAGTGATAATGGAGGTTTACACTGACTTACGCCTCAGGCACTGGCAATATTTTTAGTACTGAAAAATAAAATAAGGTAGAGAAAAAAGGTCAGAGATTTTATTGAGCCAATCCACCTTGAGAAATAGCAGGGTATGTGTGCATGCCTGGATTTCCCCCCCACTCCCCCTTCCTGGTGATTCACATCTCATTTTCCTCTCTTTCTTTAACGTGGTCCTTATGGAATTTCAATGTCTATACCTTGATCGTTCATTTCTCAGCTGCACCTTGGCTAAAGGATCTCCTGTTGAGTGACATCAGACCGATTCATTTCCAAGGGCAGCATTGTCAATGGCGTGTACCGTGGCTTTTTATTTGGCGGGAGATAAGCTTTGTCCATGAACAAACCATCAACTATGACCAAACCATCAACAACCTTGCCTTCTATATTTGCATAATCTCCCAATACAGATATTCCATTACAGACTATCTGATCATTAACGTAATGAGTACATTTACATCTAGTAATGTTTATCTAGCATTGTGTTAACACAAGATCTGACAAACAGCCACCACTAAATGTTAATGTACAATGTGAAACGCTACCTCCAGGAAACATAACATACTAAATAGCACAATAAATATAGGATATGCATGCCTACAGCCCTAATACAGCGTGTCAGAAAGGCCAAGCTTGGAAGCATTGTAAAAAATGAAAGATGTGATTAGTGTCTCACCAGCAGGAAAATGACAAGCAAAGAAAAATGATGAAAAAGACAAATTAAAAACAATGGATCTGAGCAGGTTCAGTGAAACGTACGCCAAAGCCAGATGCTTCTGAGATGTATGGAGTGTTTGTACCTTCTGAAAACAATGTTCCATATGATGTTGTACATGTTGGGTATTCCTACAGTTTCATATGCAACAGTGAGGTAGGCAAGATGTTTGTCAGAAATTTAATTCCACTACTCTGCAGATAGATGGGTGAAACCTATTTCACCTTATTGTATGCTTTTATCTCACATCACTGTAGAACAGTTCGAGTCCTGGTGTATAACACAAAATCCATGCACTTAAGATGGGAATCTGGTATTTTCATTCATCTGGGGAAACTGCTTTCATGCTTAGTCCAATATAAAACAGGAAGTGACATTCACAAGTCCCATCAGCTTGGAAATGTGAATGGAACAATATTTAAAAGATCTTGGGGAAAACATTCCCAGTAAAGCGCACATATATAGAGGGAAGTTTCAGCACTCTGTAGGCAGAACATCTGTACAATTACGCATGGTGAGGATCACTTCTGTGTGTGCACAGATGCAGTCAAACACTTGACATGCAGGTGTAGTTCTAAAAGCAAGGATGCCTGAGTCTGATTCCACTTATGCTAATGTCATTGCCTTCAGCAGTTGCATGTGATTTATACATGTAAATTGCATAAATGACTTCAGAATTCTGTAATAGCATCAGAATTCTGACACTCATTATGGAATCCACCAAGAAAGTAAATTTCAAGAAAAGCACGATTTTCTTTTATAAAATACCATTGATTGGAGTCAGGAATCATGGACTGCTATCAGAAGCACATGAATACTGGGAATCCAGAAGTTGATGAGCAAGTTGGATGTCTACTCAGATGACCGTATCCCACAACTCGCATCAGCATCTGTAGTTTTACAACCAAGTTCATAGAGATCCCTCTATTTCAGTCATCACCACCAACCTGCACTTGCATTAAAAAAACCATTATATTTTTGCATTGACCAGGCATACCTGACTTGATTTGAATTGTCACATCCCCCATCCACAAGGAAAGGTACAAAATAAGAAGGGGTAATTTCTCTGCATGAAAATCACTATTTCCAATTTTATAAAATATCCCTATCAATCATAGCCTCCTTATGTTTCAAGTTCTTGTTAGGAAGAGTCAGAACCTCTCTAGATTCTCCAGTCACAAATGGCAGGTCATTAATTCAGCAATATGAATTATACTGAGACAGAAATCAGTTTTTCTCACATGGATTGCACAGTTGTGTAGCCTCCTGTCATTTGGTTGAATATGTTTACAAAATTGAAACCATGCCCACCTATCCATATATTACCTCGGTAATCCATTTCTTGTTAGTGGGTGACTGACATGATTAGACATCCAGAAAAATGAAGAATGAATACTGTAAAACTTCAAAATTAAAAAAGGGAGGATTTCCATCTTGTAGATGATCCATTGACATTACATCATTAGAATATTTACAGCTACACATCACATTATATATAAATGCAAGGGGGAAAGAAAGGTTTTAATTGATTTAATGTATTTTTTTAATCTCATAGTTCTTGTATTAAAAACCTGATACTGATTTACTAAAATCTCAATTCCTCCTATCTCTAATTAACTCAAGCAGATTGCACAGTATTTCACAGTTGATATTCAAAGCAGTCTATGTCCCAGTTAATAATCTCATCATAACGTACACCAAGGATTTTGCCCTTAGGTCAAAGGAGTCAAAATTTGCAAGTATCAAGGGCAATTTGTTTTCTCTCCAGTCATTTTCCTTGTGTGTTAGTAATGATTTTTTCTCTTCCAACATTCCCCATGGTCACAATTTCCTGAAGACTAGACACTTCTTTATTCCTTTCCAGAAGGTATATCTATCTGTGTCCCCATGCCCTTAAGATTGGCCTCGGCCATCCATAACCACTGCTCCGAGTGTTCTTGCAGAGTCTGACAAAAATGTAGACAGTAATCATATCCCTAATATTGCCTTCAGGATACTCACCAGCTATCACTGATATCTCACTAGATCCTGCTGTTTGCTCTCCTGAGAACACCTGTTTCTTTTTTGGTCCCTTAAAATGACTGGCTTCAAATAGTACAGAGTGTTTTCATGCTCTGACTAATCACTTGAACACTGGTGGATTTCCTTCTAACTTCTCAGCCTTCTTTGTCTTTTTTTGAGTTTTCTGTGTCACTTTTTAGCACAAAAATAATCTTTATATATAGTAACAATCCTAGTTCTGGATAAAAGAGATGAAATTATGGACACAAATATTTTGGCTTTCCACCATTCTGAATTCCAGCAGCTCTGAGTTCTGAAATACAGCGGTACATTCTTATTATGACTTATTTCTCCCCCATCCACACCCTTTTACCCACAACTATCGTCAGCTAAGTTTTATTACAATAGTGGAAGAACTACCTGGCAAATAGAACCGCATAATCTGCATTCAGGAATTGAGTTTCAGAGCACTTTTCCTACACACTAGCTTTATCTGTCTGTCTGTGTGATTCTGATGAGGGTGGGAAGATGACTCTTGAAAGTCTATCTGAATTTTTTTTTTATCTAAACTACAGCATGGCTATACATTTTTATTAAATTCTGTAGACTGGTTTAAATTTGAGAATCCTATTGATTACATCACTACTGAATTCTATATGGCACTTCTCATAAGGAAGAACCAAACAAGCAACTCTCCATAGACTTCTAGTGTAGAGTCTTGTATCTTAGTTGTCCTCTGTAGTGGGAGCATATCTTGTACGTGCAAAAGGGATGGTTGAACAATCTAACAGGTTCTTCTATCTCTATTATGCTTTTGTGGTCCTAATAATCTCAGAGGAGTTCAAAGCTGACCGTTCATTCATGTATGATGTATAAGTCTGAAATTCCTGCATGAAACTTTGTCTTCCATACACTTATTATTTGTATGTATTTCAGTATCACTTAGAGACCTGAACTGAGATTGGGGACCTAGTGTGTTAGGTGTGTACATAGTCTTTCCTGAGTCCCAGCACACTGTTATGAACATCTGAC
Organism: Chrysemys picta bellii; assembly: GCF_011386835.1. NCBI lineage: Eukaryota > Metazoa > Chordata > Testudines > Emydidae > Chrysemys > Chrysemys picta. The sequence goes on from NC_088801.1 coordinate 54,046,661, forward strand.
AATCCTCCTTTATGCCAGATCTTTTCATTTTTTTACTATTTAGCACCCAGTGGTGTCATCTGACGTGCTTCCCACTGATCTAAATTTTCCTCCCACTTTCCCAATTTTAAGATGGCTTTTAGCTCCTGAGGCCTCCAGCTTGAGAACATTATTTTATTAAATAATTAATGTGATACATAACATTTTGTATTTGAAATTATTTACTACAAAACGGAGAAAGAAATCCTTCTTACACACACAGCAGCTGTTTTCTAAATTCTGTCAGCTCTAACTATGAAACATGAGCTAAGATAACATAATTTAATAAATGGCATTAGTTGACATATGCTGAAGGTGAAAAACAATGGCTAAAATATTTTTTTTAAATGACATGGAACCATATTACATCCTTCAGTTCATTGCAGGTCCTTTCAAAACAATTCATTTAAAGTGAAGGCACTCATGCTCATGGCTAATGACACATTCAACAATTACTGTATGTTTCTTACTGTGTTAGCATAATTACTATTCTGGAGCAACAGCATAGAAAACTAGGGTATTTACACAGATGGCTGTTAGAATAATACATAGGAAAAAGTGATGGCTCTCAAACTTTTCTGTACTTGCCTATGATAAAACACACGAAAAAAGACTCATGAGTGGATAACATACATTCATGTAGCAGATATATATCTTGACAGTTTCTTGAGATCCTCCATGTCACTCATTTTGTCTTTCAATAAAAATTGTCCTAAGCTTGGGCAGTTCTGGATCAAACATTAACATATAAAAGACAAACAAAGGAAACATTTTAAACTTCTAGTGGAGACAGCAATTTATTGGTTGTCTGCTTCTTCTCAGACCTTCACGGTATAATGCCCAGGTAGGTAGACTCTCTCTGCCATGCTCACTGACTGATGGATTTTCATCAAGTTTTATCACTGGCTGGATTCAGCTGCAATTCTAGATAAGTTTCCCCTGGAAAAGAAAAATATGTGTAGTGGGGTGAACACCCGCTCCAGCCCTGAGGGGGTTGGAAAAGCCCTGCAGAGTGCTGGGGCTGGGTAAAAAGGAGCAAAACCCCGGCTGATTGGGGAAGTGGCTGCAGCTGGGGCCATGTCCCAAACTGAGCCACTTAGCCTTATAAGAAGGCCAGGGTAGCCAGAGCAGAGGAGTCTCCCTCTGAGAGGAGAGAGAGACAGGCCTGGCTGCAGGGAGCTCACCCGGGGACCTAGAGTCAGGCAGGGCTGGGGAAAGACCTTGGGGGCTGGGAAGCCCTAGGCCAGCAACTCCCCAGGCTGCAGGGTCTGGTCCTAGGCCATATAGGCATTGGGGCAGAGGGGCAGCCTGAGGGTGGGTAAAGGCAGCTAGTCCAAACCCCTTGTTGCTGGTGATGATTGGCTGACAGACTGCAGTCTGCCCCAGGGCATGGGGGCTAGATGGTGACTGGTAGTAGCCACAACTGAGGCAACATTGAGATAAGGGGTGGGGGTTCCCCTGGGTGGGGAGAGTGAGAGAAAGAGTGGAGTACTGCCAGGGGGGCAGCACCTAAGCCAAGGGCACCGGGGTCTGGGAGGGACATGGGGCCAATGACAGGCGGATCACCGGCTTGCAGAGGGCGCTCCAGAGGCTGGTGAGCTAATTCCCTGGATGACCAGCAGGAACTGCCGCAGGGATGAGTCCACGCCTGACTATAGTATGTGTGTGATTAGGAAGGGAGCAAGGAATGGGAAGACAAAAATGTTTTTACACATAAGTCTTAGGCTTCTCAGAGACCTATGGGGCTACATCCTCAGCTTAGTGTAAATTGTCATAGCTCCATTGACTTCATTTACATCAGCTGAGGAACTGCCCTATGATATTTCTTTTACACAGACCTTTCCTAGCAGTTAAGGACCTCCAAGCACATTTCCATTAAGGATACTGGAACATTTTAAAAGATGCACTCTGTTTGATACATCTTTAAGTGAAATATCCCCTTCAGGAAAAGGTCCTATTATATCTGCCAGATGGTGGTCATATATATATATATATATATACACACACACACACACTACAGAGGACTTAACTGATTAACAGAATCCCCTATCTAGTGACTTTGACTCATTTATGCATTCTGCTCTTTACCACAACTCAAACCGATGCTTTTGTGGTCTATAGGCAGACACGATATCATACCATGTTCGTTTAAAAGGCACTGATTCACAAGTCACATGTTGGGAGATATGTTTGATACCATGTTCATTTTGTTCTTTTTGCACAAAGGAAAGCTGGAAGATAATATTTGTAAGAGGAAGTGTTTGTAGAAACGGTTATATAAGTAAAATGTTTTATGTGTTAATTATGTAACAACCCCTTTTTGGGAAGACTTCTTTAACTGGTGGCATTTACAGTGGCACTGATTTGAATAAAGCATTAAATACTTCAAATTTCACTTAATGACTAAGAGTGACATGTTTTGATGCAGGATTTATCACCTGATCATGTGGTACAATTAATATGCTCAGCACAGCTCAAGATGGGTGTGTTCAAAAGCAGCTTTAAGCCATTTTTGTATTCCCCTCCTCCCCAGTCCTGGGCCCACCAGAATAGACCCCTGAAGAAATTAGAGGCTCCTCAGATCTGCGCTATTTTACTTCATGTGAAACACGGCCATAAGGGTCATTCTACAACTGGAAATCATTGGTGTGTAAGGAAATAATTACCAACTCCCATTTTTCTAGAACATGCTCGCTGTGCTGGTGACCAGCAGATAAATGGCATAATAATGGCTATGGCAGCTCTACACCAGCTAAAGATTCACCTAATCAAGGGAAAATCCTTAAGTGCCTAGATAAGCCATCTTTAGTGCTGTTTTGTACAACTGGAATGGTGCAGATGAACCGACAGCCCCAGAGGATCTGGTCCCAGAATCCTTTACAATATATGATAAATCAGAGATTTGGCAGAATGTACAAAAGAAAACTGACAAATATTTTCTTTTCTTTTCCCACCATTGAGTCTACCTTCTTTTTTACTCAATATATATTTCTACCTATACTGTATTTTTGAGAAAATATACCAATTTTAAAAATAAAAGATAATAGAAGAAAGGGACAGTTGAACTAAGCGTCAAAATATTATACCCTGGGGTACCTTTATGTAAATTACAATTATCCTCCTGGTTTTTATGGCTACATGGGACCAGAAGGGTCATGAAACTTTTGGTTTGGTTTGGCTTTTTATAGCATGAAGACACAGTATGGAAAAGATGGAAAATTGCAATGTTCCAGATCCTCACCTGATGTAATTTGGTGTAATTCCACTGATGTAAAAGAATCAATACTGATTTACATAGGCTCAGGATCTGACCCAGTATAGCTACCTATGAGAATAGAAGATGAATAGCAAATACACAGTTACCTTGAAATAAACTTTCAGAGACTTGAGGAGCCATTTGGGATTTTTTTTTAAGGTGCCAAGACATCAAAGCAATAAACGTTCATTTGGAATACAAACAAACAATAGCACCAATGTCCTTACAATCTGTAACTTACTTACAAATTTAAAGATATCTTCATGCAAATCAGTCACTCCATCAGCATGGCAGAGAAGTGTCAAGGTAACCATGAAGGACTATCAAGATGCAGACAGCCAATAAATTGCAGTCTACATTCTATGCGGAAGTGCTTCCATTCTTTAGCTTTCACGTGTTAATGCTCAAGACAAAAATAGTCACACCTGAGAAATCTCTTGAATTATAGGCCTGATAATGACTTACGTGGCTATTCCTAAATACAGGAGAGCAGCCCACATTTTTATTATGACATTAATACTTTAAGGCAATAATCTGTCAACAGGCCGATCTGATGCATTCTGAATGACTATCCAACAAAGCCTGCAAGCGTCCTAGTTGACAGTAGATTTAAATCTTAAGTAAGTAGAAATCAAACTAATCTATCAGGATTGCTTACAACTTCAAGACTGTTTTCCATTTTGCTTCCGACAATTTAAGACACTTGAAAGTTTTCTGGCAATCACAAATCATTTCAATTTTAGTACAACTGTCAGGTGAACAAAGATCCACTACTGTCAAAGAATTATTTGGGAGTGGGGAGAGGAGAATACAGTGATCGCACAGCTTTAGCACACACTGCTATAGCTATTTAATTTGGGGCAATGGAAATATTAAAAGCTCTTTGCAAACCAGTCCTTGCAAAGCTACTGATGTTGAAAAATATGTAAGTCAAATATTCACTGGATATGTCCTGTAGTAAAAATACATTGTAACAATGGCTAGACGAGCCTCAGGGAGGTCAAGATTTTTTCAATTGTTTGAAACATTCTTTGAGTTCACAAACCTAGGTTGAGTCTGAAAACATATTTTCCCTTTTTTTTCCCCAAGAGTAATTAAAAACAGCTGTATTTTTCTACATTTCATACATTTTTACCCAGGTTTTCCTTGCGACCCTTCCTCTGTCTTCTTATCAAATGCAGTAAGTAGCCCATTTTGATCAAAGACAATATATTATAATTTATCCAGGAGAAGCCCTATTTGATGCTTACATAATGTACGAAGGGCTATATTTTAAGTTATTGAAATATAGAATGGGCTAAGGAACAACTGTTAAGGATTTTATCTTTTTCTGATATGTAGGTTACTTTTCTGCATTGGGAAATAAAGCAGTTCTTGTTTTATAAACTTATTAAAACAATAAGCAGACAATTGTAACTCAAAGATAAGTTTAAGCAAAAAATGTTAATATTTAAGTGAATTTAGTTCTCCTGACTTAATTTACAAAAAAAATATTACAATGGTCAAATTGCTACTATATCTACTGAAATACAACCAATAGGTCAATGGTTCAATTTGGCTAGCCAGTTATGACAATTAGTAATTAAATCTTGCTGAGTAAGTTAAGAAAACAATCATTAAGTTTTACAAAAAGGTTGATAGAATAATCCCTTTTCCTTTAATTTAATAAATTTAACTCAAGGTCTGCTGAAAGCAAGAGCTGTTACTTTGCATTGTTTTTAAGAAAGTACAATTCTTAAAATGATTTCCTAGTAGCTTTCTTTTGATTATCTCTCTCCCATTAAGCTTTGTAGTTCACAAAGATTATATTAAATGTGGTTTGTCTAGTATAGTTCCCTCCCCACTTTAAACAAAGCCTATAGTTTTCTGGCACTCAGGCACAAACAAAAAAATGATTAATAAAATTCCAAATTTCTAGCAGCTTTAGAACAATACTGGTTTAACCCAGAGATACCTCCCTGTTTCGGTGACTTAAGGGGTTAGTGTCCACTCTGGGGAACAGTTAGTAGCACACAAAAGGATACACATGAACACAGACTCTACTGGTTGCTGGAGCAATTTGAGCATCCTCAAATTTCTCTATGGAAGGATCTTCATACCTTCATCTCTTTAAAGTCTCTAAGTCATGTGACTGGCCATAGCTTAGATATCTTTGTTAATTAAAAGACATAATCTGCATTTTTTTGCACACAGTGGGGCTTTGATCTTTGCCTCTCTCTTCATTACATCTCAGATGTGGCTTAGTCAGTGTTTGCATTCTTCACTTCTCCTTCTCTAGGTGGGCACTCCAGGGGAATGGAGCAGGACACAGCTTCAGGTATCTTGTTGGTGCAGGATAGTCCCACCCGCCCCATTTTTCCACATGGTTGACATCTTTTGAAGGGATCAGTAATTCCTCTACTCCTCGCTAAGGGATACTCTTTCCCAATTAAGGATTCCAGCATGTTGGTATAGGTCATCTGGGACCAATGACTTGACATCTTCATCTTGGAATTACATTCAAGGTTCCAGTTTACAGTGTTATACGTGTTGTAACCCAATTAGTTACTGATCGCAAACAGTTTTTTCTTGATAACAGGAAGTAAGAAGTTGCCATGTGATAAGGAAATGTGAGCCAAACTTCCACTTCAGATCCCAGACTCAAATGTCTTGATTGTTTAAATGCAATTCATGGCTTATTCAAGCATGTGCATTTGCTAATTTCCACACATTTTCATGACAATAAGTTAATAATGACCCTAGGGAAATAGCCTAAATGTGTGGTAGCAGCTAGCACAAGTAGATGGACTTTATCCTGATGACCCTTTGCCTACATACAAAAAACTGCTTTAAGCATCTCTTAGCAATGCTAACATTTGTTATACATTTGGCCATCCAAAGTCACTCAGGCCTGAACCCAAATATGGCCTATGTTCCTTACAATAATCTGAGTCTAAACTTGTTGTTATTTGTTACATCCAAGTAAATAACAAACGTCTGTTACATGCTAAATGACAAGACCATCCTTGTTCAATGTTCCTGTGAAAAATTAAAGAAATAAAGAGCTTTTCCCATTAAACCAGAAATCCATTCTGACCATTCTGTTCTTAAGCAAAGATAACTTTAGCTATACATCAGGTTTAATGATTCCTTTGCATTCTGCCTTACAGCCAATTATTGGTACCTTTTCTTGTATTTAGCTGTATTTGAAACCGTGTCCAAAATCACAGGGGATAAAATTAGATAGTCAAATCTTTGATCATTAACCTATATGCCATCATTAGATTTAAGTGCAGATAATTTGTTGTTTACACTATAACTACTGATTTGACTTTTGGAGAAAAAGGGATTGCACATTGTTCTGCTTCAATTAACAGCTCATAAACAACTGGTATCCATAAATATTTTACAGCTGAAAATTGTAGCATGGGACAATTTTTGATCATGGTCTCAAAACAAGTCTAATACAAAATAATGCATAAAGAAGAAATCTGTTTGCGGGGAGAAAAACATCTGTCTCAAGACCTAGCTAGGGTGACCAGATGTCCTGATTTTATAGGGACAGTCCAGATTTTGGGGTCTTTTTCTTATATAGGCTCCTATCACCCCCCCACCCCCGTCCCGCTTTTTCACATTCACTGTCTGGTCACCCTAAGACCTAGCAGAAATGTGCTGAGGCCTAGAACCTGTTAAAGCTTTCAGGCAAGTAACAATTTGTATTAATACACATAATGTTGGTAGTGACAGACCACAGATGCTGCCGCTTCCTGTATCTCTACAACGGGCCACTTCAAACCCAGAGGCCAGATCCTCAGCATGGCTCTAGAAAAGTGAACGGAGTTTTTCTGATTTACATCAGCTAAGGATTTGGTCCCAGATCTCAACACCATCAGATTTATGGGGGTCTCAAACCCAGACCTGCAGGTTGCATCATGTGTCACTCTTTCAGATACTCATTTCTTTTAGGCTTTATAGACACTGGTGTAAAAAGACTAGGAGGGCTTGAGACTAGCGTCACCTTGGAAAATGCTTTCAGGATACATGCCATATTGAGCAATATGGTGAATTCTAGGGGCAAATTTAAGTATGTTTATTATTATATGAGAAATGGCAATTGGTGAGTCGCGAAAGGTTTGAAGATCAGCCTTCAACATGTTTGCCTCTCTTTGGATGGCTCTAGATGCTCTCAGACACTGGTCTCTCTGGATGGCTCTGTCTACACCTTCTAGACAGTTTCCTCCAATAGACCCACAAAATAGCAGGAAACCACCCACATTTACTCCCTCACCTCTCCTTTTCACTCACCTGCATGATACCCAGATCTTTGTGTTTCTAGAATTCAGAAACAGAGGGGCTCTTGTTAGTCACTCTGACTTCACTGGAGTTGCATTAATTTACATGGGATCTCAGTTTGGTCCATTGGGATTTATACTGTATTTACTCGTTGGAAGAAACTGACACATGTATCGTGTGTATGAGCATAAATCAGGATCAGATTTGAAAGTGCAACATTCTTCCTGTCACGTTTTACCTGATTAACATCATCATCATGATTTTAAGAAAATGTAAGATGTATCCTGCTCAACCAGCCATCCTATTTCACAAGTAATATTAATATTTATTCAAAGGGAGCCTTATACTGAGGTGTATAGGCTCCCTCAACATGGAAGTTGAAGGCACTCAGGAACTCAGAAGACTTGGACTTAATGTTTGATGGATACATTAACAAAAACAAAATAAACCCTTTTGAAATCTAGGAAAATCTGGGAAATCATTTGAGACATTAAATTTTACTAGTACATCATATGGCACTTTATTACTTACCTAAGATAGTTCATTCAAACCTATGTTATACTCTGATACATTTTTGAACTGACCATCGTGCAGTATGATATGAGTGATGAATCCACTAATTCTACCTGCCGTACAACATAGACTTCTCTACACACTGTTGCTTTCCCCCTTATTTTATTTTTGTCATTCTTTGACTTTGATGTGATTTTTTTGTGTAGGCTGTTGGTGGCCTGGGTTTTAAAATCCAATCAAACTTATCCTGTGCATGATTAATGCACATCTCCCATTCAGGTTCTATCTTTGGAAGAGTTGGTCAGCAATCTGCATTAATTCCAGTCTGAGTGCTTTGCCAACTCACTGAGCCAAGCCAGCGCAACCCTCTTGGAGTCAGTGGAACCAAGGGGTATCAGTGGAGGATCTGCTCCACATTTTATCTAAATTCATACTTTTATTTTAAGTTTTTAAGACAAGCAACTTACAGAAATAAAAAAGTAGGTTCAAATTAAAACAGAAATTGAGATTAACTTAGTTTAATCATCTCAAATGTGAATTCTTAGTTTAATCATCTCAAATGTGAATTCTGAATGGTTAATACTTAGTGCTCATCTTGCAGTGTGTCAATACAGAAGATAAGTTGTGATTTTCTTGGGCACTATACACTATACGAGTGACTTACTCAAAGTGAGTCCCAGGGCCGTGCTCATTGCCAAAGGAAATAATTTCTTATTGTGTGTTTTTTGTATTACTATTATTATTCCTAAGAACCAATCAGCAAGCAGAACATTTTCTTCCAGCATGAACTTGATTTGTGATTAAGACACATACATCCTCAAACAGCAAAATATAATCATGTTCCAACAATCTGATACATAGTGAGCAATGTCTGCTTCAAAACTGCCTACTTGGTAAAGGTGCTCAGATACCATTACTATTATTTGTATTACTGTAGCCCTGATAATGGACTAGGACGCTATTGTGCTAGGCATTGTACAAACACAGGACAAAAAGATGATCCCTGCACCAAGGAGCTATAATCTAAGAATAAATCAAAAGACAACAGATGAGCGAGTAGAAGGAAACAGTGAGACACTATTGGTCAGCATGATAGGCAGCATGCTAGCAGCCTAACTGTTAATTTTTTTGTAAGCATCATGGCAAAGAGTTTTGAGGAGGGATTTGAAAGTAGATAATGAGGTAGTTTTGAGGATGTTTACAGGGAACTCCTCCCAATCGTGTGAGGCAGCATGGCAGAGAACACTACAGTATTGTAGTATAGATCATGTAAGTGGATGGCTGGCTGAGGGAAGCAGTATTCATGAAGCTGAGCCTGGCATGCCAAATGACTTGTAGAGCATCTATATGCTTTTGAAAGATATCTATGACCAGAATTTGAGTCCCTGAATTAATCTTTCACTTATCCCAGCAACAGGGGGTAGCATTACAACTGATGCAGGAATGGTGACCTTCTGTGCTAGTCAACATGGAGCCTATATGAGAAAATTAAAGAGAGAAAACCCCCAAAAATTTCTCTCACATTTTCCCTGTAAAAATTCCCTGCATTTGTCCATATGGCAGAATTATATAGCACATGTAAATTCAGTGATATTTACCTCCATCTCTTCTCTTACTCAAAGATTTTAACTTTAATTTATCTGTAGTGCATTTTGTATAATGGTTAGCATTCACCATTTACACTTCGGGTAATTTGCACTTATATATACCATAACTATTTCAATAGCCCAAGATCTTTGACGCTACACATTTCCCATTTTAATGAGACTCTCTCAATCACTGCGAGTTGAATATCATCTATCTAGTAGTGACAATTGCCTTAGAAGGAAATATCCAAGACTGTGATGCAATCACAACTACCAATAGAAAACATAAAACCCCAGAAAGAACATTTTGAATGTGTCCTTCTAATAATTAATGAATGTTCAGTAGCAGAGATCAATGATGCATGAGAAACTATGTTGCAAATTCATATCAAATTTCTGAGCTACAATTAGGATCAGGTCTGAATAATCCCTAGTTTATCCGATTTAGATGTAATGTCAGCAAAACAGGTTACAGGCTAACAAGATTACTAGTTTAACTAAATAAACAGTAGAGATGAGAATGTTTACCCTTCAAGCCAATAGCGTATCTAAACATTTCCAGGAACCTAAGCTGTCAAAGCTAACTTTGTCTGCTAATAATCCTGTAGCACAAAGATCAGAAGTTTACATTAAAGTTCATTATCTCTGGAGAGTCCAGAAGCAGATGAATACCTGCAGAAATTAAATAAGTTTGATATTTGTTTCTTCATAAACACAGTGCAAACTGACGTTTTCAGTTATAATACTTTTTTAAAATTTTTGATTATGAGAATAAAAATAAGAAAGAACAGAAGTCAAGTCATCTTGAGAAAGCATCTGTGTGTGTTTCCTCTAGTTCTCTGCATAGAACTGAACACAAAAATGTCTGTCTCTGCAGAATCCTTAGATAAGAAAAGGTGAAGTACACAGAAAACAAAGATATAAGAGTTATAGTTAAATACATCACAGTATTTTATTTCTATCAACATAATATCAAGTATTGTCAAAGTGAACCAACATGGTTTTGGTCCAGTTTGGATAATCCGTCACAACTCTGAGTGCTTATCCAAATATTTGTGCCTCTTTGATTTGTTAAATTTAGCTGAAAATCTCAGCAGAAAAGGACAATATTATTTTCAACACTTTTCTGCTTCTGGTAAGAACGGAAATACTGTGAGGATTACCTTTCGTGTTTTATTTTAGTTATTTGAGTTGGGGTAAGAACCAGATCCAGGAAGTACTGAGGTTTATGAAAATGTAAAACAAAGTGAATTGAACTTTTTTGACCCTCATGCCCCTCTCCCAAAAAATGTACCTGGGTAAATTCTGACAGACGGGAAGTGTTGTAAGTTAGCTCGCTCATTTCTAAAATCAAGGGAAGCAGATTTCTGCACTTCATAACCAAAATTTCTTAGTTGCCAGGTGTTTATGATATTCACAAACCCACAAAGTCTTATTGATTGAATGGGCCTGATCATGCAATTTTAGGGTGAAATTAATTTTGCATTTTCTGGTGAGGAATTATACTGAATGTTAGTATTGGGACACTGAGCTTTAGACAAGAGGATTTTTCTAAAAAATGAGGAAATTCTTCAAAAAGACCTTAAAGTCAAAAATGAGGATATTAAGTCTTTAAAGTCAACATGCAGGCCACAGGCTACAGTCAACATAACAGAGTCACAGAAGATACACATACCCTCAAATAAAAAAGAGAAGACGAAAAAACTAAAGTAGTTTAATGGCAAGGTACAGAAAGGAAATCTGAGCCAAACTGGTGTCCTTTGGGAAAGGAAATCCAACTTAAGTAATACTAATAGAAAGCCTCATAAGCTATAGGAGATAAAATATAACATGAGAATTAGGAAGACTAAGAGGGAGCATGAAGAACAAATAAACTATTTAAGTATATCAGAAACAGGAAACCTGCAAGAGAATTGATAAGTTCAGCAGGGAATAAAGGGATAAATAAAAGATTTCTTGGCATCAGTCTTCTCCAGAGACAAAACCAAGGAGATATCTCATGCAGAATGCACGTCCGCTTTTTAAGTAACTTAGTTGAAATACTGTCAGAGACTGATGTGTCAAAAGAAAAAGTGCCAACATAAATTAATAAATTGAACAGCACTAAGTCACCTGGAGCAGATATTATTCATCTAATAGTTCTGAAGGAAGTTGTGAGTGAAGTGGCTGAGGTGAGTGAGGTGTGGAGGTAGCAAATGTTGTACCTATCTTTACAAAAAGTCTGAAGGGTGATCCTTGGAATAACAGCCCTGCAAGCAAGGAAAATGGATAGAAATGGTAACCAAAAATAGAATTAAAAAACATCTAGAGCAACATAATGTGATAGGAAGAAACCAGCTTGGCTCTGGAAAGGGAAATCAAGCCTCTCTAATCTATTAGAACTCTTCCAACATGTCAGCAAAAGAGTAAGGAAAGGAGAACTAATTAATATCAATCATTTGGAAATTCAAAAAGTCTTTGACAAGGTCTCTTTCAAGAGGCTGTTAGGAAACAAAGTAATCATGGGTGGGAGGCAAAGAACTGCCATGAATTAGAACCCAGAAAGGTAGAGAAAAGAGAGCAGGAATAAATGGTCAATTTTCAGCATAGGAAAAAGTTAACAGTGAAGTGCCCAGCGTGCAGCACCAGGACCGTCTTTTGATACATTTATTACCTGGAAAAAGCCAGTCAATGTTAAGGTGACAAAGCTTGCAGATGACACAAAATTATGCAGGTTTAGTCAAAACTAGACGAGGAACTTTAGAGGAACCAAACCAAGCTAGGTGAATGGGTAGCATGATGGCACCTTAACTTCAACTGTGACAAACACAGACAATTTACCTTGGAAGAAATACTTTGAATTGCCTATTCCTAGCACTAGCTTCTACATTTACTTCAGCTTCTCAGAAAATAGACCTGGTTGTCATTATAGATAGCTCCATGAAAACATCTGAATATTATAGAGTAACACTCCTATTTACATTTGCTCCTAATACAAGAACAAGGAAAAGAGATAATGGATTTAATTTTTTTACAGGATATACTTTTTATACAGCACGTAATTAACCTATGGAAATCATTGCCACAAGATAATCTGGAGGCCAAGAGTTTAGTAGGATTTTAAAAGATTGAACATTTATATGGATCATGAGAACTACCACCATTACATTAGACAGTGTAATATATTTTTAGAAGGGATATATACCCTCATGCTTCAAGACATAAGCCAACCACTTACCCATATGGGATGGGGAGAAACTTTCCCTATCAGCAAGTTATTCCATAATTATCCTTACGTGGTTCCTTACTGCTGCAAGTAGTTCTGGCTACTTCCAAAACAAGGATTCTGGACTAGACAAGCCACTTGTCTGATGTGATATAGTAGCTTCTATGTTCCTATATTTAATCCAACCTTCCCACCAGCATCCCTATTCTCAGCAGTTCATTTTATTCTCAGTAGTATTATTTTATTCAGAACACAAATTTATTACAGGAAATGAGCACCAGACAAGCTGATACCTTCATCTTAAATAAAATCAAAGAGTTGTGAGGTTTCCCTTGCTAAAATACATATGACATTGTTCTTCTTTTCAGAGCAAACAGGCATGATTGATATAAGAGAAATGTTACAGTGTTTGTTCTGCTCATCACTAAGGCAGCAAAATCATTTATTTTTAGGGAAATATATAAAAATCACCTCATTCTTCTATTAATTCAACATACCTGATTATAAGAACTCTGTTAGTAAAATTCATATATTAGAATGGTGCTGGGAGGGACATTTTTAAAATGTGGTTCCACGGACTCTGTCTCTTGTCACCTGTGCCATCCTGAACGCCTTCAGATATAGACAGGATGATAATAATGAGCTTGCCACTCCATGTTTCTCTCTCATGAAGTTCAGTGCTAATGAGAAAAATTCCCAGACAGCACTGGTACTCTAAATCAATTTGGCAAGATTGATCAAAATAGTCATGAGAACTGTTTGTTCTTCAACTCAGCCTGAACCCTGCAGGCAGTGTGTGTGATTGTGAATGTGAGTGTGAGTGTATGTGTGAGAGAGAGAGTGAGAGAGAGTGTATCTGTGTGAATGAGAGTGAGAGAGACAGTAATAAAAAATCAGGTTTTTTTCCCCCCTCCAAGAGCTATTTTCTGCAGAAATAAAGACCAAAGCTGCATTCTCCTAATTGTATGATACTTTCTCACTAGAAAGTGCCTATGAGTTTGAAAAAGCTAAACAAAATATTCTGCACAGCTCTTCTCATGCGTCTGTCAGCAGAAGGCCTGAGAATGACTGATATAAAGCAAAAAATTACTATCAAAAGGGCAACAAGCAGAACAACAAATGGGAATCTGTCATGGAAAGAGAGACATCACTGGCTATATAACCCTGGGAATTTAATAAATCTTTTGTCTGTCATCTGCATGCTAAATTTCCATATCCTCCTTCGACAGACATTCCTCTTACCATGTCAGCTCTGATAAGTATAAGTTAGCACACACTGTCTACTTTTCGCACACTTATTTCAAGCTAAAACACAGTCCACAGAGCCAGGAATGACATTAGCTGACTAATGTTCAACCAACTGCACTCTGGGCTCTGAAGGATCTAGACACCCTGAGTCAGATGAGCGCAAATTGCCCTGAGGGATGAGCAGGAAAGAGATTTACAAATCTCAGCTATAATGTTATCTGCTCCTCTAAAGGGACACAAATTAATTCATGATGCTACCAGCGTAAAAGTTAGAAACCCTGACGAGACATATATTATGTCTTGTTGGTTAAGTTTAGCAACAGAGGAGACTGCTCTTGATCATCTGACTTCACCATTAGTCACATAGACACTGGGTTATTTTAAAGAGGCTTTCAATGGATATGAGGATAATTCAGTCAAATCAAAACCAGGCATGGTTTTAAAACACTTTTTTTTGCTTTATGGGCTATAATTTTGGTTTACAACATTGCAGACCCACTTTACTTTACAATATTATATACATAAAGTACATTCATAATAGGCTATATCTTAGATATATGGTATAATATAAAAAGGAAACAATATTATCCTAGAAAGTTTGCAATGTGGTTATGAGCTCAATCAATTAGGAACTCCAGAGGTAACACCAAGGGCAATATCCTGCTCCAGCTCACCAAAGGTGTGCCAACTGCCAATGAGAAATTGTCAGAGGGCAGTCCTGGCTCAGAGCACAGTTCACTGGTTATGGAAAGATCATGCTTATAGCATATATCACTGGTACTTTAAAAAATTGGGAGCTCTCTCCCACAAGGGAATAGGGGCCTGATCACATCTCACTGTGTCTGTGATAATCCAGTGGGTATGTTAGCCACTCCTCTAATCTAGCATTGAAAAGGGAGCCAGGCTAGAATATTGCTCACTGCTGAATTGGTGCACTACAGAAGGAAGAGGTTCTCTTTTGCCCCTTAGTAAACATATAATGTGGGACAAACTTTTTTCCATTTCAGTATTACAGAGATATATATCAACAATTAATAGAATTAAGCGAGGGAGCCACTTACAAAAGCATTGAATGACACAAAGCTCTTGATGGGCTATGGTCTGTTAATTCTAAAGACTGCCTTTGTCTTCACACCACACAAACAATGCTGCTATGGAACAATACAACTGATGATACCCAGGATGAGGTTTTCTAGAACTGAGATAAGGCATTATCATTCGATAGTAAATCTACCACAGAAATGCAGGATCCATTCATTTCTTGCAACAGAGACAGCAATACACTGACTAGTGAGTTTTCTTCCTCTAGCAGGCATCTCCCTCCAAAGAAGATTGTTTACATAAAAGAACCAGCAGAGATGATGGTCCCACCTGGATGATACTGAGGGTGTTTAACTCTTGTATCTGGGGACTAGAATCCATTGAGGTTGCTTCTCTAGCTCACTTACTACAATTTTGCCATTTTTGTTTAAAGAAAAATTTCAAGGAAACGAAACACACACACTTTTTGTGATTTTTCCGAAATAAATGTTCATGGCACATATTTTTTCCTCCAGTTTTCACACATTTGTTACGATTTCACCAGTTTCACTCTTTTTTGGTAAAAAAAAATTCTTTACAAGTAAAAGTAATTATTAGCTGAATAATTCAAAGCAAAGACATGCCATTATTGGTTTGTAGCATAGTGAGACAGCAATGTGATCTAATAATTGCTCTCTGTTTCAGGTACATATCCATAGCTTTTTTTTTCTCTACAGTGCAAAGCTGATAGCACAGCATGTAGAGAAAGCCATGATAAACACGGAGCAAAGTGTTTTCCTTGTTTGATCTTAATACACTGACTTATTGATTTTAAAGTCTTGTAGAAAAAGAAATCATAGTCATCTATTCAAAAGAGCCAGACCTTTGATTTATAAGAAGCTTCTGAAATCCTCCACAGTCCCTTTGTAGTTTGCTTTATATTATCATGTTTCTCTTGTATAGGTTCTCAGCATTTCACTCTCATATGTTCAGAATCAGCTGAAGATTCATTAAGTTTACTGCAGGATTTCATTTATGACTTATGTTCTTAGGAATTATAGATAGTAGGAACATAAAAATCCTACATATATTTGGTAAAACAAAGAGCCTGAGTCAATGGATTTCTGTGTCACATCTGAAAATTCAGCTTAGTCTTCTATGTCACTTTGCCGCTTTTGAAATTTTACCTGCCATCTATTCCTTACCCCGTCACTGCAAGACTGTTCCATTGAAAGACTTACATGTATGGAGGAAGTCATATTTCCCCTCAGTTCAGTCTCTGAAGTTTTTTGAGAAAGAAGAAAAAAAAAGGGGGCGAAGGGAAAGAAAGGAGGTATGGTGCATTCTCCAGCTCTGAGTTGTTGAACTGAAAACCTGCGTAAGTAACAAAAATAAGACAGCTGCTGCCATCATAGAATCATAGAATCATAGAATATCAGAGTTGGAAGGGACCTCAAGAGGTCATCTAGTCCAACCCCCTGCTCAAAGCAGGACCAATTCCCAGCTAAATCATCCCAGCCAGGGCTTTGTCAAGCCGGGCCTTAAAAACCTCCAAGGAAGGAGACTCCACCACCTCCCTAGGTAACGCATTCCAGTGTTTCACCACCCTCCTAGTGAAATAGTTTTTCCTGATATCCAACCTGGACCTCCCCCACCGCAACTTGAGACCATTGCTCCTTGTTCTGTCATCTGCCACCACTGAGAACAGCCGAGCTCCATCCTCTTTGGAACCCCCCTTCAGGTAGTTGAAGGCTGCTATCAAATCCCCCCTCATTCTTCTCTTCTGGAGACTAAACAATTCCAGTTCTCTCAGCCTCTCCTCATAAGTCATGTGCTCCAGACCCCTAATCATTTTTGTTGCCCTCCGCTGGACTCTTTCCAATTTTTCCACATCCTTCTTGTAGTGTGGGGCCCAAAACTGGACACAGTATTCCAGATGAGGCCTCACCAATGTCGAATAAAGGGGAACGATCACGTTCCTCGATCTGCTGGCAATGCCCCTACTTATACAGCCCAAAATGCCGTTAGCCTTCTTGGCAACAAGAGCACACTGTTGACTCATATCCAGCTTCTCATCCACTGTGACCCCTAGGTCCTTTTCAGCAGAACTGCTACCTAGCCATTCGGTCCCTAGTCTGTAGCAGTGCATGGGATTCTTCCGTCCTAAGTGCAGGACTCTGCACTTGTCCTTGTTGAACCTCATCAGGTTTTTTTCTGCCCAATCCTCTAATTTGTCTAGGTCCCTCTGTATCCGATCCCTACCCTCTAGTGTATCTACCACGCCTCCTAGTTTAGTGTCATCTGCAAACTTGCTGAGAGTGCAGTCCACACCATCCTCCAGATCATTAATAAAGATATTAAACAAAACCGGCCCCAGGACCGACCCTTGGGGCACTCCACTTGAAACCGGCTGCCAACTAGACATGGAGCCATTGATCACTACCCGTTGAGCCCGACGATCTAGCCAGCTTTCTATCCACCTTACAGTCCATTCATCCAGCCCATACTTCTTTAATTTGGTGACAAGAATACTGTGGGAGACAGTATCAAAAGCTTTGCTAAAGTCAAGAAATAACACATCCACTGCTTTCCCCTCATCCACAGAGCTAGTTATCTCATCATAGAAGGCAATTAGGTTAGTCAGGCACGACTTCCCCTTCGTGAATCCATGCTGACTGTTCCTGATCACTTTCCTTTCCTCTAAGTGTTTCATAATTGATTCCTTGAGGACCTGCTCCATAATTTTTCCAGGGACTGAGGTGAGGCTGACTGGCCTGTAGTTCCCCGGATCCTCCTTCTTCCCTTTTTTAAACATGGGCACTACATTAGCCTTTTTCCAGTCATCTGGGACCTCCCCCGATCGCCATGAGTTTTCAAAAATAATGGCTAATGGCTCTGCAATCTCACCCGCCAACTCCTTTAGCACCCTCGGATGCAGCGCATCCGGCCCCATGGACTTGTGCACGTCCAGTTTTTCTAAATAGTCCCGAACCACTTCTTTCTCCACATCATATTCCCTGGTGGATATCTATCCAAAATGCACCATCATTACAAAATACAGCATAAGTTGAAGTCTATGTTTATGGGCTGGGATAGCAAATATGTTACAGGTCGGAACTGAGAAACAATGCAGGTGTAGAAAGTCTTGCATGATATTTTGCTGCACCATGCCTTCTTTCAAGACAGACACAGCTACAGAAGAGCCGGAGGTATTATATGGTTTCTAAACATAGGGGGGGATAGCTCAGTGGTTTGAGCACTTGGCCTGCTAAACCTGGGGTTGTGAGTTCAATCCTTGAGTGGGCCATTTAGGGATCTGGGGCAAAAATCTGTCTGGGGATTGGTCCTGCTTTGAGCAGGGGGTTGGACTAGATGACCTTCTAAGGTCCTTTCCAATCCTGATATTCTATGATTGGTAGCCAGGAAACCTCTCCTGAGTGTTATTGGAAAAATCACTTAGGCCCTGATCGCCAAAGATCACACACTGTGACAAAGTCAGGCCGGATGGCTGCAAGAGGGTACTGGAAGGCCTATATATTAGCTCTAAAATGTTAAAGGCCCTTTTTCCTAAAAGCTGAGAAGGGGTTACCTCAGGTCAATAAGGGACACCTGAATCCAATTAAGGGCTGCTTGAGGCCTTTAAAAACCCCTCCTCTGGGGAGAGCAAAGGAGGAGAGAGAGAGACAAGGGCAAGCTGGTGCCAGCCTAGTGACAGCAGGGAAATAGGCTGTTCCAGGGTGAGAGGCTGTGCTCTTTCCCATAGGGGAAACAGCCAAACCTGAGTGCCTGCTAGGGGAAGGAGTCAAGGACTGACACCCAGGACAACCAACTGGACAACACCTGCCCCAGCAAGGGCAGCAAAGAAAGATACCCCCTGAGACTGTTTCCTTTTGTTTGGTGGAGGATCACCCCTAAGGCCAACCCTCAGGCCTATCCTGAAAATACAACCAAGGGAGCACAGAAGGGGGAAGACAAACCCTGCCTGAGTGGGGCTGATTACCCCAGGCCCGCCATTACCAGAGTGGGAAACACTAAGTCTGGCAAGAGAAAAGAGGTGCCTTGCCACAGCACCTAAATACCTTTGATGATCAGGGCTTATGTTCATATTTCTATGTCTGTTTCCATATATCTAAAATGAGGATAATAATATTTCCTTAATTCGCTTAATTCATTAACATTGTAAAATGCACTAAGATGTTAAGACAGGAGATGTTATATAAGTGCATGAATGCTGTCTTCACCAAATTAAACATTTTCAAAATCTATAGGTGGTGTTTTAAAGGCACACTGTATGCTACCTTCCTCTCCTCTCTGTCTTTGACAGACATCTCACATGCCAAAGGGAAATGTAATTACAATTTGAACAAGACTGCAAGGTGCTGATTACATTTTAACATTACTGTAGGTCACAGCAGCCATTTGTGCCCCTCTCAAACTAAGGGCATGTCATTGTCCAGCAAAATAAAGATGAAAAAATATAAAAATAATCCTACTGTTGCTGATAAAATCTAAAACATGGTCAGAATAGACGTAATGAGTAGATGTTAATTAATTAGGTGGCAATTAATTAGATGGCATTCTTCCCGCTGGTTATTATTGTGCCTGTGTCTCCAGGTGATGTTGGGGAGCTTTGTGCTGGTGGAGACTCATGGTTTGGATGAGATGGAAATTCAAAGAACTCAGTATGTTTAAAGATTCCACTGCACATTTTATAATGGTACTGAATTCACCCTAGTTCACTGACCCAATGCCCAGTGAAAGAATTATATTCTGCATTCCTTCATTTCAATGGGATACCACTCTTTTTACTCCATGAGCTATTCTGTAGCATGTGTGCTGACACATTTTTCAAAGGAAGACAAAATGATTATTGCATGAGATGATCATGCTTCTGAAGCACTGCTCCGTGATCAGGGCGGTATGGAGGTGCTCGGTGTTTCACATAATTCCTGGGGGAAGCACTGATGCTACATTATTTTGTAAAGGGGGGGATTTAGCATACACTTTGCTTCCTGGCTGACCAGCTGGCAGAGGCAATACTCCTCATCCTCTCTGACCCCTCTTTAGTATACTTAAACCCTGAACATACCTTTTGCACCAGTGAGCAAGAGGTCTACATTTGTGACTGGCTCTTTGAGGGGAGAGGGGAGATGCTTTCTCTTTCCTTCTGCTCCCCTGTATAAAGCAATCACAATCTGGACCTTAGTTTGTTACAATTACAAGGCAATTTGGGATCTCACAAGATGAATGATGCTGTACAACATACGAATATTATCTGAACTCTAAAACAATGCAGATTTGTGCCATTGGTTAGCATTCTCTCAATGCCTTTTTCCATTGGTGTGATAGTGAACCTGATCAACCTTCATCCTGATAATTACCAAGACATATGTCATTTATCACAGATAAACTGGCCTGTTAATTAAACATAGAACTTTGAATTAGATGTTCTTTTGATATAAAAACATAATGGTGCTTTAGAAAAGACTATTGCATTTGAATGACGATGATGGATAATATTAATACCTCTGTGCTATTGGCATCTAGAGATGTTTCAGATAAGATACAGACTGCTTAAAACCCCAGTGGCGGGCTAAAAATACACTGTGTTTTTTTTTTAATTCAAACTAAATTCTCACATATGTTCAGGTGTTCAAACAAAAAATACTGAGAGACTCACAAGAAAGTCAA
This sequence comes from Chrysemys picta bellii, assembly GCF_011386835.1. Classification (NCBI taxonomy): domain Eukaryota; kingdom Metazoa; phylum Chordata; order Testudines; family Emydidae; genus Chrysemys; species Chrysemys picta. The sequence goes on from NC_088801.1 coordinate 54,067,470, forward strand.
GTATCAGGGGTAGCCGTGTTAGTCTATATCCACAAAAACAACAAGGAGTCCAGTGGCACCTTAAAGACTAACAGCTTTATTTGGGCATAAGCTTGTGAAGGTAAAAAACCTCACTTCCTCAGACGCCTGTGAAAGTTACAGATGCAGGCATTATATAATGAGACACGAAGAGAAGGGAGAACCTCACAAGTGGAGAACCAGTGCTGACAGGGCCAATTCGACCAGGGTGGATGTAGTCCACTCCCAATAATAGATGAGGAGGTGTCAATTCCAGGAGAGGGAAAGCTGCTTTTGCAATGAGCCAGACACTCCCAGTCCCTATTTAAGTCCAAATTAATGGTGTTAAATTTGTTTCTGAAGGTTTGTGAAGGTTTTTTGTTCAACAATAGTTACTTTTAAATCTGTTATAGAATGTCCAGAATGACAGGCCCAACAAGGAAAATAACAGAAGACCACTGGCCATCATGTACAGCCCCCAGCTAAAACCTCTCCAGCGCATTATCAATGATCTACAACCTATCCTGGAAAACGATCCACCACTCTCACAGACCTTGAGAGACAGGACAGTCCTCGCTTACAGAAAACCCCACAACCTGAAGCAAATACTCACCAGCAACTGCACACCACACCACAGAAACACCAACCCAGGAACCAAACCCTGTAGCAAACTTCGTTGCATACTCTGTCCCCATATCTACTCTAGCGACACCATCAGAGGACCCAACCACATCAGCCACACCATCAAGGGCTCATTCACCTGCACGTCTACTAATGTTATATATGCCATCATGTGCCAGCAATGCCCCTCTGCCATATACATTGGCCAAACCGGACAGTCCCTATGTAAAAGAATAAATGGACACAAATCGGACATTAGGAATGGTAACATACAAAAGCCAGTAGGAGAACATTTCAACCTCCCTGGACATTTTATAACAGATTTAAAAGTAACTATTGTTGAACAAAAAAACTTCAGAAACAGACTTCAAAGAGAAACAGCAGAACTAAAATTCATTTGCAAATTTAACACCATTAATTTGGACTTAAATAGGGACTGGGAGTAGCTGGCTCATTACAAAAGCAGCTTTCCCTCTCCTGGAATTGACACCTCCTCATCTATTATTGGGAGTGGACTACATCCACCCTGATCGAATTGGCCCTGTCAACACTGGTTCTCCACTTGTGAGGTTCTCCCGTCTCTTCATGTCTGATTATGTAATGCCTGCATCTGTAACTTTCACTCCATGCATCTGAAGAAGTGAGGTTTTTTACTCACGACAGCTTATGCCCAAATAAATCTGTTAGTCTTTAAGGTGCCACTGGACTCGTTGTTCACAAGAAAGTCATGAGAGGTGGCAACACTGCAACCAGGCCTGAAAAACACAGAATGTAGGCAGTATGCTGGGATGGTATAATTGGTGTCAGAAATGTAATGAAGACTCAGTTCCAAGGAATAATAGTTATACATTAATAACACTTTGTTATACCCTGTCATATAGTGAATTGTGGCTAAATATTAATGCAGTGTATTATGCGGACTAATCAACATTTTCCACAGAAACTCACATTTCTTTCACACCTCTTTCACACCTCTAATCTTTTACCAAGGCCTGAGCACCCACTCTTTGAAATAAATGGCAGATCTCCTATATATTTCAATGAGAGTAGGCTCAGGCGGTTATGTAGAAAAAGTGACTCTAACAATTAATGATAACTGAAATAATTTGGAAAACATATTGAATTTTCTCCTTCCCTTGGAACACTTAAGTTCTCAGCATTCCAGTGCTGCAGATCAGCTATAAAGCATTAGTGGCAGTTTAATAATCAGTTGAAATGAAGTTGTCTCTTTCTGGATATATGAAAGAACACAAACATAAATTTAACACATCACTATGTTTTTGGATGCCTACCACTTATGACTCTGCATTTGAAATCTGTACAGAATAATCTGATTTGAATCTGAACAAATATTCCTAATTCTGTGAGAGTAAATACTTTGAAAGTTCACACTTATGACTATATATTTTTCCATCTGGCTTTTCTGTCGTAGCTAATGATATGGAAATAGCATGCCATTAGCAATTCACTATTGCATATGAATATGTACATAGTAAAAATTACTAAGCATCGTAGTTTTTCAGCCTGCAGACTTCTTGGAGGCTCCGAATTTATAAACCTTGTCAGTACCAATAACGTCTACCATCTAAACTCATGTAGTCCAAGATTTTCAAAAGTGACTAGTGATTGTGGCTGCCTCGTATTTTAGGTGCTCAACTTAATAATACCTTAAAGGGGCAGGATTTTCAAAAAGTGCTGAGCACCCACTCTTTGAAAATAAGACCCTTTTTAGTGATTCAAGTGGGGAACCCCAACATTTTGGCACCTCAAATCACTAGTCACATTTGAAACTTTTGGCTGTAATTCCTAATAACTTTTCAGAGGGATAAATTATTACAGTTATTGCAGTGATGCCAAAAATTCCAATAAGAGTAAAGATTTTCCTTTAAGTATATAGGGGGTTCAATGATCCGGAGAGATTTCTGGTGATGATGTGGGTGTATGGATAACAGTCAGTTTGTATATGGAAAGATTGTACCATGGAGTGTTACTGAGAGTTCTATTACACCAGTCCCCTCTAGATGTCTGATAGCATGCTGGCTGCACCACAAACTCAGAGACAACTATGTAGGTATTCCATGCAGTAAACTGTTCAAGCTCTAGTTCTCAGTGGGTTCTTACAAACATATGTTGTGTGGAGACAACAACAGACATCAGGGCTTTACTTGGGCCACTGAGGAAAAAAAGATGCAATTACCCAAATCACAATTGCTTTAATGGTTACAACAAAAGATCAACCAAGAGTTCCTAACTCACTCGGCACTCTTTTTCTAAGCTGGGAAGCATGTCACTACAATTCTTGACCTTCCCAATCATGCCTGATCAGCTCTTCTGACCAGACAATGTGAGACTGAAGCCAAGGCTCTCCCCATTCTCCACCTGTGTCTACCGCTTACAATGAGGAGTACCCAGAGAACAAGGACGGCACTCTTCACCAAATCCATGCCCAAGATCTGGATAGGCTGAGCAAGGGGAAGTGTGGTGTTTTATTCCCCAGCTCAGCCAAATAAGAAAAAGAGAACATTTTAGCCCTAGAAAGTTGTTTATAATATTTTTGAATGGCACCAAGCTGTGAGGGGGTTGCAAGCACTTTGGAAGATAGGATTAGAATTTAGGATAACTTTGACAATTTAGAGAATTGGTCTGAAATCAACAAATGAAATTAAGTAAAGGCAACTGCAAGGCACTATACTTATGAAGGGAGGGGGGGAATCAAATGCACGGCTACAAAATGGGAAATAACTGGCTAGGCTAGTACTGCTAAAAAGGACCTGGATCATAAATTGAATTTGCATCAACAATGTGATGCAGCTGTAATAAAGGCTAATATAATTCTGGGGTGAATTAAAAGGTGTGTAAGACACAGGAGTAATTGTTCTATTCTCCTTGGCACTTGTGAGGCCCCAGCTGGAATAATGTGTCCAGTTCTGGGTACCACACTTCAGGAAAGATGTAGCTAAATTGGAGAAAGTCCACAGGAGATCAACATAAATTATAAAAGATTTAGAAAATGTGCCCTATGGGGAAAATTTAAAGAAAACATGCGAGTTTAGTCTTGAGGCAAGAAGACCGATAGGGGACCTGATAACAGTCTTCAAATATGTTAAATTCTGTTATAAAGAGGATGGTGATCAATTGTTCTCCATGTTCACTGAAGTTAGGACAAGAATAATTAGCTTAATCTGCAGCAAGGGAGATTTAGATTAGATATTAGGAAAAACTTTCTAACTATAAGGATAGCTTAATTCTGGAATAGGCTTGCAAGGGTGGTTGTGGCATACCCATCATTGGAGATTTTTAAAAACAGACAAACAGCTGTCAGGGATAGTCTAAGTTTATTGGTCCAGCCTCACTGCAGGAGGCTGGACCAGATGACCTCTCGAGGTCCCTTGCTGCCCTACATTTCTATGATTCTATGAAAAAAATGAGTCTTTCACAAGGTTTCTGCCAAAAAGCTAAATTGAAATCCTACAAACACTGCAGCAAAACTAACTTGTTTAGCCCTGATCATGCAGCAAATACTATTGTTAAACCTCAGTGTTCTAATTAGGACTTTATAATTATTATATTTCCTGTGTTTTATTAATATTATGATTATGCCATAGTTTATTTTCACTGCATATCTTTAATAACACTTTATTCTGTTATTTTGCAGAGTGTAATTGGGCTATTACAATGCCAGAAACCTTAAACTCATGCTTAACTGTGCCAGTTCTAAGCTGGAAATGATTTGCCATCTTTCAGTTAAATTGAGAGTAGGGGAGGAACAAAAGAAAGGGGAATGGGAACCTACAATTTATTTGCCCTACTCTAGTGCGGCTTTAGGTTTTTTTTTTTTTTTTTTTTAAATCAGTGAATGGAAGGCAGCAGTTTGCAATTAGGAGTATGGATGTATGCTCTGTAAATCAAGGCCATGTACTTACAGTCAGTAAATATATCCTAAATCTTTCGCCATTGTCTTCACTACCACGAGTAATTGATCCAGTTATGCCAATTGATCCAGTTATCTCCAACATGCACAAAAAAAAATCAGTAATTTGTTTTAATACAGTAATACTTCTTAACAAAAGGATTTGATTATGATATCCTTGCCCATTCTGAATAACTCCCTACTCCAAAAGCAGCCGTGGTAACTTCAGTGGGGCTACTTATAGATTAAAGTACTATTCAGTGTGAGTCAGGATATTGGAAACTAGCCCAGAGCTGATTACAAATTGTTGATGAAAATGGCAACCTTTGCAAATACTTTTTTGAAATGTGGTTTCCATTTTTAGTCAGTCTCTACTAATTAACAAGAAAAGAGCTGGTTAAGTTGCCTCTGAAGGCTGCTACACACTTGTTCCAGTCCTATGGCAAAAGGGCCCAAGTTAGCACATAGAGTTCTATAATTGCAAGGAATATAAAAATAATTTGTACAGAACCTTGATCGTTGCAGGAGTATTTTGCAAAACAACAACAAACCCTCCAACAACATTAGGTTCAATTGTTTTCTCCACTTCTGAGAGATTAAAGGGTTAAAACCACACAGCTAGAATGATATATTCCCAGCCAGCGGACAAGAGGCATAGAAGCAGAGAGTGCATTGTCCCACATGGCTCCCAAATGCCACAGGAGAGCCTGCACAGGGTTGGGTCAACATAGGCCAATGCTGCGAGATTTTGAAAATCCCACTCTAAGTTGTATCCCACCCTACGTGTATGTCACAAACTTTTCATTCATCCACCAGGACACAATACATATAAAAATATCAAACAAGTCCAGTGCTGGTACAACACTGAGAAAACATCCTTGGAAGCTTAGGAACACAGCAGAACTCAAGTAAGTACTTTGAGTTCTTGTGAAGGGCTGAAAAGGTTAAGGCAGGACAGATGAGCCAATTAGCCTGTTAGAAGAAGCTCACCTGTGCAGGAAAAGGCAGGGCCTATATAAGCCAGGAACCTGGCAATAGAAGTGGTGGCAGGGAGCAGTCTGCAGTCTGGGAGAAGGAAGGAGTGTTTTGGGGAGTAGGGGGAGGTTTGTAGGGATGAGTTGCCTAAAGTTACTGCCTGGGAGGAGGAAGGAAAGAGATCAGCAAACCCAGAGGCATGGGGAGGGCCAGGAGGTATGGAAGACAGCAGCTACAGCTCCTGAGAGCGAGCGAGATGCTGCAGAGGAGAAACTGCCAGGGTGTAACTGGTGGAAGGGGTGTCAACCTGACTAAGCTTATCCCCAGAACTGCCAGGAGGTGGTGCTGACCAGTGGTGAGTGGAGCACCCCATGTCACAGTTCTTCTTTCATCAATTAATCTCTTTGATGATATAAATGAGAGACAAGGTGGGTAAGGTAATATCTCTTATTGGACCATCCTCTGTTGGTGAGAGGGACAAGCTTTTGGGTTTGCACAGCATTCTTCTGCATTTACAATGGACCCCCCTCTGGAGTATGAATCAGAACCTTTGCATAAATGCATCCAAAACCAAGATCTCTACCACTGGAAGTATAGGAAAATCTCCTTTAGTTTAGTAGCAGTAATATAATAATGGTGCCTCTAGCATCTTTTCATAGAACTATATGCTGCTAATTAATGCATTAAATCTGAGCAACGTAATTTCGGTCTCTTGTTAGCATGAGACTTCTCTTTTCAGGTTGTCTAGAATTAATAAAATCATAACAGCTCTTCGATTGCTCATAATACTTATTTATAGATCTTTTCCAGTCGGATCATAGTCCAAAAAAACATAAGAATTCCAGGATAAATTATGTCATATCTGAACATCAGGTACATGCATGTTATTGGCGAAGACCTTACCAAACACTGAGTCATGGTTGCATCTTTTGGATATTCTTGTTGATCACAGTGTTATAAAGCTAACATATATGTGCTGTACGCATCTTCAAAATCCACAACAAACCCATGTATCAAATTTTTCAACATTGGGTGCCTGAACATTCTGGTCATAATATATATGACTTCCTTTTTTTGTATTAAGTAGTCATGCTGCTTTCTGTAGTTTTCTTTAGACATTATTTTGCTCTGGCCTTATTTCATGGTGATAGACCTATAGTTCTGTGCATATTTCTTATATATTTTCTCTTACATTCTGAGTAATTTTAACAACCACAAAACATACATGCTAATATAATATCCACAACAAAATTGCCTCAAGACTTTTTACAATGAAAAATCAATAACAAGTGGCATTGTACATGTATTAAATGTATTCCTTTTTATTTTAAATATAAAAGAGTTCCAACTTCTGATTGAGGTAGAAAGCAGTTTCCATCCTGTAGAGCAGACTTGATCAAATCTCTTGCCCTGAGCATTTCAATTTATGTTTACCACATTTTACATAGCAAAAAAGCTAACATGTTGTTATGCTACATATCTATATGCACTTCCTGCTAGTTCCAGAAGAGGTTTCTTGCTTCAAAGACATATGAACGGTATGTGGAATCTCATTATTTGCTCTTTTGTTGCCAAATAATGATTTTGATCAGAATTCATGTGTACCAGATTCAGCCCATCAATTCTGAGGACAAATATTTTGTTGTTTATTTAGGTGAGGTCTACGTTATATATTCTGAGTATGACAGAATACTTTTATAATGGGCATATTCCACTGTGATGACCTTGTCCTTTTCTCTTCAATTATAATTTTAATACTAACAGCTCTTTATTTTTTTAAAACCACTTTTCCTTGAAATTTTCAAGGGAACTGGTCAAAAGCCCATTAGAATCAATTGATGGGGCTGTAAATGCAGCAGTCGCATATACTATACTCATAATCTTTCTCAAGGTAACTTTGGATTCCTCCATACAAATTACGTCAACTCCACTCATTCTTCATAGGGGCTCAGTTCCTTATGTGGAAACCACAGCTACAAGTATGGCTCTGCTTAACCTTACATTATAATCATTATTCCCTAGAACAGGGGTTCCCAAACTTGGTTCGCGGCTTGTTCAGGGTAAGCCCCTGCCTGCTTCCTGTAGCTCCCATTGGCAGAGAACAGCGAACCGTGGCCACTAGGAGCTTTGAGCGGCCGTACCTGCAGACGCTCAGGTAAACAAATTGTCTCACAGCCCACCAGGGGCTTACCCTGAATAAGCTGCAAACCAAGTCTGGGAACTCCTGCCCTCCAAGGAAGAAATAGCACAGAGGCATTCTTACACTTTATCATAGATTCATGTATTTCCTAAATGTCCATTAACATATTATATACTGTACAACATTCTTATATGTTGGTCATAGCATATATCTTCATAGAAGGGGTTGGGTGATTCCTTCTCACCCCTCCTCACCACCTCCTCATATATATTATGCCTTACGCTTAGCAGACTTTTAAAAATTCATTTAACACAAATTCATTATTCATTTCCTTGGTCTTATCAGACATATATTTAAAAGGAACTCACTGTGAAAACAAGATCCATGTAGACTGGTGCATTCTAAATTAGTTTTCAAGAATCCCATTACAATATATCTATTCACTGAAACGGACACTGATAAATGTCCACTTTGAACTTCAAGACTTGTGTGACATACTAAAGGGAAAGAGGAGTCCACAGGAAGGAGAATAATTTTCTTTGTCAACTAATCTTACATCTGTTGTTGCAAAGAGATAGGAGAATGTTTCTTAAAATAGCTCCATTTTTATGTATGACAAAGAAGAAGTAATTGCCATACTGACCAACTTGCTGATTCACATCACAACAGGGTCATTCTTTACAAATCCTTTCTTGCTTTGTACTCCTTTCCACTTCATATATATCCCAGAAAGTTATACATATATTGTTTTTATTCAAATTCAAAAAAGTATTTTCCATAAATTTGTCAGAGATCAAAACTCCTCTAGTCTTCCGTGGGGTCAGATTTCACCTCTGGTGTTTTTTTACTGCACATTTGTAGAAAAAAGTGCTCTCTATAAAATTGTCACATTTCCTATGACAAAGCTATGAATTATGAAATTAGATACCTTTTCAATATACTGTATGAAACTAGCTTGATTTTAGGGTCTAATCCAACAAGATGAAGAGTATCTCGCGCAAGATGCTAATCAGCTTTAATACCCTTTGTCTTCCATGGGAGTTAAGAACACTCGACACAGTGCAGTAGAGTGTCCATAAGTACTAGTAATTTGTTTAACATGAGTATAATAAAGAAACTTTAAAGCTTGATCCTGTGCCCGTTGACGTCAATAGGAGTTTTGTCATTGATCTTCCTTCCATTTAAGATAATCTCCTAATGAACATCAGCCCCTCCCATCAATCTAAAGGGAAAGAACCATAATAAAACCATAAAAAGAGAGAATGAACAGATCAAGAAACATAGGCCATCAGGTGTTCAGCCCCTTGTGGGCCCAGGCCATTTTAGTGGTCTTAAGGTCAATCCTGTTCATAATTTAATTGGGTCTTTGGCTTTTGGTTTGTACACACCATATCTTTCATGATGGTCAGTATCTCAAAACAAAATACATGAATCCAATTAAACTGAACAGTCAGAATGTCTGAAGATTATTACACAGGGTATTTATAATACATACATTCATCGTGCCAAGCACACTGCCAGGACTTAACAAACAATAAACAGCAAGAATGCATTGGTTCATTACAATTTGAACCTTTTTCAGTATCACAAAGAATCTATTTGCACGGAAGAACTCACGGGATTAAATGCTCAAGAGCTGTCTTTGACAGAAGCACAATTACATTGTTTAGGAATCTTTAGGCTCATTTATAGTCCGCTCTGGAAGTATATCGAGTGGGCATTAAATTAACTCTGCTCCCATTTAAATGAATGGTAAAACTCCCATTGACTTCAATGCTGACTTAGACCAATGCTAAATACTTTTTAAAATCCCACCTATACAATAAGATATCTGTTGAAGAAGATGTACAGAAGTTATCAGGAAAACCCACTATTCATCCAGCTTGGGATGTAATGAAATCCCTGTAAAAATCTAAGCATATTGCCTCAAACTTTGATAAATTGCTAAATAAGCAAAAGAAATCCCAACATGGGTTTTAGGATTATTTGGGAACATGAAATTGGTAAGAGCATTACACCTAAACCATAGAAAATAATCCTGTGAAATATATAGAAAACTTTTTAGGACCGCACAGTACAAGATCTTACATAGAATTTATTGGACATTTACCAAGCTTAAAAGAATGAAGCTTAAGATAATGGATCAGAGTTGGAAATATAACAAAAAACATGCAAAAGAAGGCCTTTAACACATATATAAATAAGCATTTATATTCAGAAAACAGGGGGAAAAAACCTGAGGATTAAGACTGAAAATAAGAAGAGCAATGACAATAATGTTCTTAGGTTAATAAGAAAGTTCCAGAGTCAAGTTTGATTTTAAAGAGAATAATTTCCTCGGGTTAATTATTTTGTGAGGGGTATTTGCTTTCTTCTTCCCCATTAAAGAAGAAGCGTATTCTTAAAAAAATCAACATGAAAATATTTGTAATTGAACAGAACTGAAACAAATATGTCCCATGAATAATTAAGCTTCCAAACTGTGGCTAAGAGAAGATGTTTCAGTCTCAGTCTATATTACTGAAGCTCACTGGAAAAAATAAACACATTGGATGGGATACACAAAAGTGACTTAAGAACATGTGTTCAATGAGACATGCTCTCAAGTCTTTTAGGCTCTTTTGAAAATCCCATATATTGAGAATCTGATTATGGAGCCCTGGGAGAGGTCTTACACACAGGAACAGCCCCACAGAATTCAAGGTACCCATGACCAGCCCCCCTCATGGTAGACAGAGCTTCCACTTGACACACCTTACACAGTCTCCTGGAGGAGACAGCTTTAAGTTCCATCCAGAACTTTATAGGAGCCACAAAAGCAGAATGTGCCGTGTGTTTCACTGAGTCAGTGCATCCCTGGCTCCCTTGTCACCCACTTTTTGGGTTCTGCTGGCTGGCTCTGGGGAAGGATATAGTCGGTGTCACCACAAACATCTCCCAGTAGACTGTCTGCTGCTGGGGGTCTGGGGAAGACCCTTTGTGTATTTGGACCGTAGTGTATTGTACATTCTAAAGCAGTATTTCTCAAACTGCGGTCGCCGATTGTATAGGGAAAGCCCCTGGTGGGCCGGGATGGTTTGTTTACCTGCCCCGTCCACAGGTCTGGCCGATCGCGGTTCCCACTAGCCGTGGTTTGCTGCTCCGGCCAATGGGGGCTGCTGGAAGTGGCGCGGGCCGAGGGACGTACTGGCCACCGCTTCCAGCATCTCCTATTGGCCTGCAGTGGTGAACCACGGCCAGTGGGAGTTGTGATCATCCGGACCTGCGGACGGGGCAGGTAAACAAACTGGCCCGGCCATGCCAGGGGCTTTCCCTACACAAGCGGCAACCCCAGTTTGAGAAACACTATTCTAAAGGTTAGAGACCCAAACTTGCAAACATCTATGCACATCCCTAAGTTTATGAACATGAGTAATGGTCTTAATCAAACATTTACCATCTAAACATGATATTTTTGAGGGGGGAAGGTTGACAGAAAATGGCTTTTCAAGGAAATGCAAATTTTCAGAAAAAAATGTCCATTTCTTTCAAACATTTTAGGGTTTTGTTGGAAAACCAGGAAACCATGTTTTGTTTGTTTTCAGAAATCAAAAACCTAAAAACATTCAAAGAAAAACGTGGACAAAAACAGAAAAAAAAAATTCCCAGTCAAATCTAATGAGTAGCCCATTAAATTCAGTGTTTGCATAATCAGGGCCTAACACCGTGATAATATTTGCATGTATAGTTAAGCAATACTGTATTAATAATACATATAGGACCAAAGCTTTGTAATGCTGTGATTTACTGTGTATTGTAACTGTATTTGAAGAAGTAAACAGGAAATTCTTTCTCTGGAGAATTCAGCATTAGAAAGCTGTGGATTATATCTTTGGAAGCTAATTTCTAAAGATTATTTTATTTTCTAGAACCAAAATATATATTTTATTTTAGGATATCTGAAAAATATAGAAGTACATATAGATATATTATCTAAAAGAGTCAGCAACTCTCTGTAGAAGTAAATCAACTACATAAAACCAATGCAAAAAAATAAGCAAACAATTTAAATTACACAGTTAATTACTTAATGGTCATCAGTTGTGTTAGTAAAGGGGAAGAAACTCTATAATTAACTTTCCTTTGGAAGGAAAATTTGATTAAATGTTAAGTACCATCTAATCTGATTGCATATAAAATGTTATCAGCCCTCCCAATGAAAAGCCATCCAAAAAGGCTGTCAATTTCAAGAAACTTCCTTATGACCATTACTTATTTTGGGGCAGTCATCATTTGACGTAAGCCCTGGAGAGGAATGAAAAGTGAATGAAGGTAATCATTATTTAATATTTCTTTCTTAGAAAGCTCTCCAATTATAATTGGTAAAATAGAAATTATTGTCACTGGGACGGAAATTTCCATTGTAAGGATATCTTTGTAATTTAGAAGGTAATTGGGGTCTTCTGCCTTTTTGCCTTCAAAAGCATTAATTTCCATTTAACTGGTTCAAATATTCTGATGTTGATGCTATAAGACAGGATCATAAGAAACAGTACAAAATTGTCTAGGATATTGATCTTAGAGATAAGTGAAACTAATGGTATTTAAGGTTTTGTGAGTTCATGTGAATCCTTATTTTTTTATAAATGAAAACCTTATTGTTTATAAGCTCAAGCCCATTATAGGAACAAATTATCACTCAAGAGAACCAGTGCTGTACCAATAATGGGGAAAATAATGGGAAATGACTCACTATGCTGCTTTTCTAAACAGACAGAAACATGAAAAGCTATCCAGACTGCATAATAGATGGCAGGTTTTAAAATGGCATGGGAGAATGATGAACCAAGAAGACTGAGAGCTCTCCCTCTGTTTATGCATTAATAGCACATTTATGAACCTAGTACTAGTAAGATTATCTCAGGTACTTATATAGCCCCTTCTACCATACTATTGACACCTCACAAACATTAATGTACTTAATCTTATAACTCTCTGTGGTGGTCCGTGTGGGGTACCCAGGACTGTGATTTACCTTGTTATTCCCCTGCCTCCATCAGAAGGGAGTCTGTCCTGTGGTAGCTGGGTGTCTGCTCCCTGACATTGCCAGCCCTTCAGCAACTCAAACACTGTCCTCTGAGTTTATGCCAGCCCTAACTTCACCTTGCAGGTTAACAATAGGTGCACCAATATCCTAATCCCTTTGAATCATTCACCTCTGATATTCAGCCCCGCACACTAGCTACTCACTGATATCCCAGATCATCTTCTCCGAAAGGTGCAGGGTACCCTCAATTTACCAGTGTTACCTTAAACCACAGCACTTGTGAGCACTTGTAATAAAACAAAATTAAGTTTATTAAAGAAGATTAAAGATTGTACTAGAAATAAGAGAAAGTAGTGGAAATAACACAAAACAAAAATGTGATCCTGGGTCTACACTTATTAATAGTTACCTTTCTAATAAAGTAGATTTTTCCCCAAAAAAGTTCAGGGAGGGAAAGTCACAGGAAAAGTGTATGACATGCTCCTGCTTAAATATGTTACTAATTCAGGGCTCAAACATTGATATGTTGTAATTCCGTAAGCCTGTGAATTCAAGTAGCTCATGGCCACTGAATTTTCACTTCAGAGATTATTTTTGCCTGTCCACACATTACCTGTTCCAAGTTCTTTGTGGTTAATGCTGCAGGAAGAAAGAGCTGACACCAGGAATGTGGTTTAACTAGGCCATAACTTTGTTAAGTAAGACATTTGAGAACTATGTAGCAATAATGTGTTCAGTGAAGGTCCATCTTTCCTTTGTAACCCATTCCCCCCAGTTGTGGCACTGCCACTAACACCCCAGCCCATTAACCTGGTCCCAGAATTGTTGCTGGGACCCCATTATCCTACCCTCCTATGAGAGTTAAGGAAGTGGGGGACGGGGAATTTTCTTCTCACTGTACCAGACATTAGGAGCCCCAACCTCATTCCTGAGCTTCTTTAGGAGATGCTTTTTTCTAATCTGCTTCCAATTCTGGTTTATTGCGGAGTCAGACCCCCCCTATTGAAGGAATGCCTGGACACTGACCAAGTTGTGAGAACTTGCATTTTACAACCTAACTTACCGCCTAGGTCATGGGCTGCTGAGAAGGGAGCAAAAACCACACTCAAGTCCAGCTGACAGTGAAGGGAAATTTTTTTCCCAGCCCCAAAAAGTTACTAGAAGGATGTTCATAGTAAGGTCCAAAAAAAAAAAGAAAAAAACCCGAACAGTTCTGCTCTAATCATGAATGGGGAGGAATTTTCTTCCTGGAACAGAAGGCACCACTGTGCAGCGGAAAGGGCTTATAAACCCATCCTCTGAGGGGGAGCCAATAGGCTTGTGCAGCACCCTTCTGTTCAACCAAATCACCAAATCAGCCACAGAGCCCCCCCATCTCAAGTCCATGAGGAGGGATGGGAATGGCACAATCCTTGAAAGAGCCAAAGGTTTTCTTTCCCCTACTGGCCCAGAAAAAAACACCTCACCTTCGTGGCATTTTTATCATGTGAGAAAGCTTTTAGTCCTAAAAGACATGTTTGTTATTGGTTGTTGAAGGTTCTGGATAGCGGGAGTTATGTGATCAGTAGGAGAGTTTGCTCCCTGCCTTGGGGTCTAATTTGTCAATGCTTGCCAACCCTGGGACTTGGGCTGGAGTTTCTGGAAAAGGAGAACATGTATATTTGTAATAAAGTATGTTACACTTAGACTATACCAGACTCTGCTGTGTCACTGATTTCCTCCCCACTGGGAAGCCAACCTGAAAGGCCCCACCAGCATCTCCTGACACTCTGCAGAAGGGCAGCACTGGTGTCAGAATGTGACACTGGTTTCAGGAGAAAAGGCAATAATATATTTTCTCCACTTTCCCTCTGCCCTGTATTCCATCCTATGTGTATCATCCTATCATCCTAAGTACCATCCTATGAGTTTTCTATTATATTCAAACATTGAATAGTCTCCATCAATTAATAATGTTTTAGCTCTTTTTGTTTGTTTCACAATACTCTTTACATTTATGCGTAGACATTTTATTCCACTCTCAGCAGCACTCTACAAATTGCATAAAAAGAGGGAAAGAATTATGTTCGACAAAGGTGTGACAACAGTGTTGCTATTCTGGGAGAAAATCAACAAGCTGGGCTTCGTGCTGCTATTGTGAAACTTTTTGATTATATAGACATCAGAATTCCAAAATGTATCCCAACTGACTGCACTTTTTATGGATGTAAGAAGATATTTTCCAAGTGCCCGTATAGTATTTGATTCCTGAATAGAAATCTTCACCTACTTAAATTTTCATCCCTACAGGTTTATGTTCACAGAAATAAAACATTTATCTTTGTAAATCACATTCACTGTGTGAATCATATGGATTACAATGAATCATGGAAGGAAAATCACCCAAGTGAGGATGGAATCTGTTATTCTCACTAGGGAAGTAGGTTTTTTTCCAAATGTAATTTAGTGAAATGACTGTTTTGTTGGATGTTTTTGGCCATTGGTGTGTGTTGGGCCCTAGGGTTTGTTTTGTTTTTATTATTCAGTCTGCTGGGGATCTTTGTGTCTGAAGCAAATTAAAATAAAAGCATTCTTTTGTTGCAGTTTCTCAATCTCCTTTATCCCACGTACACTCCTGCCTCTAGTGTATGTGGATTTGCATTAGCTAAAAGACAAATAAAGAAATACAGTTTAATTACCTTATTGTGTTTCTGCTGTCTTGAATTTCTTTTGCCTGGTTTTACTTTGTGTTCAACCTCTCTTGCTTTTTCTGTCTTTTTTTATTTTTCCATTTTTTTCTAACCATCTGTATTTCATAGGAGTAATAACAATGGAGTAAATGCAAGATAAAGACAGCCATTAGTATGATAACAGAACTTGCTGAGTTCCCACCTTTTCCTATCACTGCTACTAATGAAAACCAGTGCAGCAGTTAAGTTTTAGAAACTGCCTCTCTTATTTATCAAATCGAGATAAAAAAGAAATACGATTCACTTTTTTCCCCACACACTTGCAACACATGAACTTATGCTGGTTTTATTAGCTGTGAGCTTTTTAACTATAATGTTTTGTTCTTCTATATCACTTTTAGTACAAGCACCTCACAATGCTTTAGAAATATTACGGGTCAGAATATGGTGGGCTCTTATTCAGGTGTCTGGACTGTGTGTGGGCAGGAAAGGAATGGAGGGGAAGAGGTAAGATAGACTTCCCCCATGCACGCACAACATATATAAGGGTCAGCCACAGTTGCAGATCCTGTGGTTGGTGGAGTGAAGCTACTGGTCCCTCTTATACCCATTGTCCCCCATCCCCTCATGAAAGAAGATATTTAGATGAGACTATGAAAATGATGCACAGGGAGCCCTTAGCCATGCAGCTTACAAGGAGTGAAGTGGGGAGCAAAAGGAAGCAAGAGCTAATTAGCACCAAGAATGGCTGGCAAAGTCAAGGAACTTGACTGATACTGGAAAAGCCAAAGAAGGCATTTGATGTTGGTGGCAAAGTGTCCATATGAGCTTTCTGTGAACTTTTGAGCTCTGTATCTATATCTGTATACTCTAGCAGGCTGGTTTTCATTATGTATTTTGCCTTCTTTCCTTAGGATAGGTCACACGATGCAAACTACACGGTGTTTCTCCTGTCTGTTTGACTGGTTAAGATCACCCCATAACTAGACAGTCAGCCCAAGTCAGCAGAAATCACTTTCCCTTAGTTCCCAGGGCAAGAGGCTGGATTTCATTTGAGCTTTCAAATCCAGCTGGAAAGAAATAAAATCTTTCCCAGTCCCCGTACTAAACCCTGGCAGGTAGTAGTCTGGTATATTAATACTCTTTGGAATCTCAACAGCCTTACTATTTAACATTTTAATTCATATAATGATGTCTTAGTTTTTAAAAGGGAAACTATTTCCTCAAGGTCAGAGCGCTAGCATTACTTCACAGCTCAGGCCTAGGCTCCCTTCTTGTTCCACAAAACCAGTGTGAATAGACATGAATCTGCACCCTGCTTATGGCTTCATAATAATGTTGGACCATAGTCAAAACACAAACCTGTTTGTATTTAAGGCTTGGGAACTCAAATGGAATACTTTCCCAAAAAACTTCGTGACCACTTTTTTGTGAACCTTAAAGGATACACTCAAGTTCTGGCTGGGATCAACTTTGGATAAACATCCACCTACTTTGATATGTTTCTGAACAAACCTGAAACTTCAAACTTTCTCAGGTTCACCCTTCCCTCCTCACTCCTGACTCCCCTTTGCTCTTATAATTCATTCAGTAAGAGACTTACAAGCTAATAGAAAAGAACATCTAATTTTAGGGTAATTTCTTACTTAGATGATATTTATAAATGAATCTTTTCATAGTGCTGACTTTCAGAACTGTGGGGATAGTGCTGTAGTTATTTTTTAAACAGAGATTGGCGGGTGGTGGACGTGACATGTGATCACAACCACTTCCCAGGTCCCATGATTGGTGTCTCAGCATTTTAAAGCAGCCAGTCAAACAGACTTTGGCATGAAGGCCTAGAGCAATTTGTGTTTGTTTGGAAAACCCTTGTGAACTAAACACAAATACACTGCCTTGAATCCAGGAAAGCATTTAAGCATACACTTAGCTATAAGCAAAGGAGTAGTCTCATTGAGGTCAGTGGGTCTACACACATGCTTAAAGTGAATCATGTGCTGAAGTGTATTTCTAGATTGAGGCCTACATTCCCATGATTATACTAATTTATTTTTGTTTCATGTCTATTACATTTTTAAAAATACCCTTGCCCTATGGGGTGCCTTGAATGGACTGAAATCTTTCAATCCCTTCCAACTTTGTTCTACAATTTATTTATTTTGTAAAACTTGATTAAGCAGAAAACTTTGGCATCAAATGAAATAAAGATTTACAGATTACATGGCAAGCTAAAATATGCGGAATGCGTATATTAGAGATTTGTCTCCAGTAATTACAAATCACAGTTTAAGAAAATCCATTTCACTTTCTCATGTAATCATGTTAATTAAGACGTTTGTAGTTCGTCATGAAAGTTATTACGAGATCGCATAAACAATGGTGCATTTTATGCTCTGTTTTGGAAGACCTTGGCAATGGTTTTATTTGTAAAATAACGAAGCGATTAGCTTATATTATGAGCTATTACTACTTGCTATTTGTATTGCAATATCACAGAGGTGCCTTACTTGAGAAATGGCCCCCTAGTGATAGGCATTGAACAAACAAAGAGTAAAACAATCTCTACTTTAAGGAGTTTACAGTCTAAACAGATAAGAGAGACCAAGGAATTATCTCCATTGATGAAAAACTGAGGAACAGAGAGTTTATGGCCCCAGTTCAGTGAAGCTTTTAAGTATGGAAGTAATTGTATCCCCATTTAACAAAGAATTTAGGCATATGCTTAAGTCCCATTGACATCTGTGAAACTTAAGCACATGTTAAAGAGCTTTGCTGAACAGGTCTGGCTTCATTCATATGCTTAAAATTAAGCATATGCTTAACATCTTTCTGATTCAGTGCAAAAGTGACTTGTCCAGGGTCACACAGGAAATCGGGTGGCACACAGTGGCATCCAGAAATTAAACCCAGATCTCTTGAGTCACAGTCCAATGCCTGAGCCACAAGACTAACCTTCCTTTGACAAGGCCAACCTTTCTTACAGCTAGTAAATACTGGGAAAATATTCACTCATGACTTCTCGTGCTATATTAACGAAATCCACATATATATGGCTTTTGATATCTAGTACCAGCCCAGTCATCTTACTTGTTTTCTCCAGATATGAATTGTTTTCCTGAGACTAAACAGATCCAAAAATATATAGCTGGATAGGTTTCTGCACTGTGATGCATTTATGAGAGGGCACATAAAGATGAGAACCATACAGCTTGACTGGGACATGAAAGGTGTCAGCTAAGGCAGACAGTAACAGATGAAACAACTGTGTTTGTTCTTAGGCTGATAATAAGAACATGAGTTTTCTAAAGTTCACACACAACTCTACAGTATCTCACAATAACACATTTGATATAAAAGTTACAATCTGGTAACCTCTTACTTTGTGTCTGCCCCCATTTCACTGCACAATATCATAATAGGGTCCCTTTGAAAGTCTGAGACATAACTGACAAAAAAAGGTGGGTGACAAAAAAGAAAATAAAGTGTTTCTGCTCTAGGACTTAGTTATTGATCAAAAAGGATTCATCATAGTTAAAAAGTTTGGGCATAACTGGCTTTTATTCTTCTCCTTGATTCATATACAGTCAGTATCCTATCATACTGCTACTCAGGAAAGATGTCTAGGGGAATAATATGTTTGAACAATACATGCCAGTGGCTCTGTAGATTGCTGCTCTGAAATAACCTATCAGAAGGTAACTAAAGGATTCACTTTGTTCCAGATGTCATAGCAATAGAAAGCATCTCTAACAAATACAAATAGCTTGGGTGCCCCAGTAACAATTAGACCAGTAATATGTAGTTGGTATAGGTTAGAGCTGTACTCTCTTGCAGCTTCAGTCAAGTAATAAAGAATGTGGGTTTGTGATATTGCTGGAGTCAATACTTCTATTTCTTATTTATTCCAGAACAGAGAATGGCTTCTGAGTATCACAAGCCAGCATTTAACACATTGTGTAACTTTATGCAGCATATCATGCTATAATTAGCAGTAGGCTTCTACAGCTCAAAGGCAGCCATGTTATGAGCTGTGTATATTATACATGTAGGCACATCCCAAAACAATAGTAGACTTGTTTTTAACCAAAGGACAATTTTTAAGGTGTATACTATACATGCGTATGTATAGTGCCTAACACAATGAGGCACAGATCTTGGTTGAGTTCTCTACATTAGCAGTTCTCAACCTGTGGCCTGTAGGCCGCTTGCTGCCCAATCAGCACACAGCTGCCACCAGTGTGATATCCTCAGGGCCATACTGATAGTATATATATTGTATGGATGTGGCCCACATAGCACATAGAGAGCTGCATATGTGACCCACAATGGTAAATAAGTTGAGAACCACTGCTCCAGGTGTTACTGTAATATAAATATGTTAAAGCACATAAGCAATTCTTAATTTGTAAAAGGTTTTTTTGACTGAATAAAATGTTACACATTACTGTCCTTTTTTTCTCAAAGTGAGGGTGGCACTATATCTAATAATACCAAATGCATTCAAAACCATCCAGTATGAGTAAGTTGATAAATAGCATTTATTTGGAAGTAGTTGACCGTTGTTTTCCTTTTCATTTTGAAGCAGTCTGAGTGAAGTATTGCTCTTACTGACACTTGCTCCATTTATGAGCTTTACTCTAATCAGGGTTGACCAAAAATGTGTTTGTGGTCCCACTGTATTTGTCCATGCTATCACCATTGCTTTTTAGCCCAGCATTACTAATACTGTAATAATACAACTTTTAGATTGGTTTTATGAAGCTTTAACGTATCATTCTGTTGTGTAGCCACAACATTACTGAGGACTTCAGGGCCACATAGCCAGCCCTACACTAGCTCTCTCCTGGCCCCTCAATGGAGCATTCCACCATGCTCAGGGACAGGAGAAAATAGGATCATATTGTGATGGCAATAATGCCAGTGAAACTCTCCCTAGAAAGTTGTTATATGTAAGACAAAGACAGAGCAACCTCAGGGCTGCTCTAGAATGGGTGGGGATTGGTTCAGCCTCCAGCAGCCTCCATTATTGAAGGAGAGAAAAGTGGCAGAAAGCATTGCTCTGATTCATCTGAGGATCTTTCCCAAAATCTTGCAGTGTCAGTATTTATTCCACATTCATCACCGCAGTATCAAGCACTATGCAAGTTCTAAAGAACACAATCAGTGAGAGTTCTTCAGGCAGAATGCTTCCAGGATTTATCCCTAAGTATTGACTGTAAATAATGCACTAGTGATCATGTTATGTGAAGTACATGGAGAAAACTGGGAATGTGAGGTTGTTTCAGTTAATTTCATTTTGAAATGGACAACCAATGAGTATGGATAATGGAGCAAAACAGTAAATGAATTACTCATATATATTATTTAGTTGTCTACTTATCTTTTTATGAAAAAATATTTAATCTTGGAATCCACCTTGAAAGTCTTTATTAGGGATATCACTGGCTCATGAGGTGAGCTCATCCAATTTATAATAGTCCAACAAATGTCTTACTCAGCTTGGCCTGCCTGGGCCTCATACTGACACAAAATAAATAAAAAAGGACTCTTTGACCTAAATACAAAGTGTGGTCAAAAATAGGCCATGACCAGCCCTAGGTTCCTGGGTTATGGTAGATGGAAAATCCTTCCTCCTTATCCTGGCCAGCTGGGCATCTGTCTGCTGAGGATGACCCAAGGAGGCCTTTGTAGGCAACCCCAGAGGTCCAAACTTGCTGTCCTTCTCTTCTTAAAGGGCTGCTTCCTGCACCAAAGCAGCAGGGTCTCTGGCAGGGGGCAGCAAATACCTGGTACACAATGGACCTCTGGCTTGTTAACTAAGTAATAAGCAAACTATTTCAATTTATGTAGAAATCTGTAAACGTTCTCTGTGCATTTTGTTTTCTTTGTGCCATTTAAAAACAGTTTCAACATTGTATCCAGAAGGGTGGTGGTGGAGGGGGAACAGCTTTAGAATTGTGCAAGAACTTCTGCTAAAGTGCTTCCTACCTAGAACGACACTGGAAATACTCAGAATAACACTTACCATTTTTTACAGAAGCAAGAAGCAGAAGGTATTTCTGATGGCCTTGCCTCATCAACATACTCAGGCAGCATTCCCATTCACTTTTCATTCTCAGTAGGAGCCAGGACGTTTTGCTAGCTAATGATGACCTGGAGGTCAAAACACCTGTTAATACAATACAATAATCAAAATTGAGTACGGAGACCATCCTTGTTAACACCAAAAATTCAGAGGTGGGCTGAAGAGAAGGAAAAGCTGCTCACAATTCTCATTTATGCTGTTTGTGTGTTTACTGTTAATCCATGGTTAGAATGTAGTAGGGTTACCATATTTGACAAATAAAAAAAGAGGACCCTCCATGGGGCCCTGGCCCCGCCCATTTCCCACCCCCATCCCCGCCCCAACTCTGCCCCAACTCCGCCCCCTCCTCCCTCCCACTCCCAGCCACGCGAAAAGGGCTGCCGGAGCGCTACCGGCTTCACGGTTTGCCAGGCAGCCCCCAGACCCTGCGCCCCCGGTGCAGCTGGAGCCCAGGAGGGGAAGCGCCCAGCCGGGGGCGCAGGGTCTGGAGGCTGCCCGGCAAACCGAGAAGCCGGTAGCACTTGGGCTTCGGGCAGCCCCTATGCCTCCGGACCCTGCGCCCGCGGCAGGGCACTTCCCCTCCCGGGCTCCGGCAGCGCAGGGTCCGGAGGTATGGGGGCTGCCCAAAGCCCGTAGCGCTCGGCTCTTAAACAGAGCCGAAGAGTCAGGGGAGGAGCAGAGCCGCCGCGGCCGGAGGCTCTGCTCCTCCCCTGACTCTTTGGCTCTGTTTAAGAGCCGAGCTGCCCCAGCGCTACCGGCTTCGGGCAGCCCCCATGCCTCCGGACCCTGCGCCGCCGGAGCCTGGGAGGGGAAGTGCCCAGCCAGCGGCTGGAGTCCGGAGGCAAGGGGGCTGCCTGAAGCCCATAGCGCTCGGGCAGCTCGGCTCTTAAACAGAGCCGAAGAGTCAGGGGAGGAGAAGAGCCGCCGCGGGAGGGGAAGTGCCCAGCTGGCATTTTCCTGGACATTTTTGGCTTTTTGGCAGTTCCCCCCGGACGGGGGTTTGATTGCCGAAAAGCTGGACATGTCCGGGAAAAACCGGACGTATGGTAACCCTAGAATGTAGTATCCTGCTGTTGAGCTTAGGAAGGGGAAGTTCTGAAAGTCTTCATTCCCCATATACTTAGTTTGTAACTGTTGAGGTGATTGATTGTATTTTCTCGATTGCCATATAAAAGTATTCCTTCATGATGGGCAGTGGACCATTACATGGAGCAGATTTCTGCTTCCAATTCCAAAGTCAGACCAAAAAGTCAAAAAGCAGCTTCCCCCTGTTTCAGCCTCTATATGCTGCTGTTGTAGTGAATGTGAGTGTATCAGAATTTGCTGAGAACATGGGCTGTAATTTTCAAAAGAGCTCAGGGGAGTTAGTTGTCAAAAGTCTTCTAAAGCATTCAGTTTTGATCTGATTTTGTGGCTCTTGTTCATGGTCATTTACATGCAATAAGTTAAACTAAGATGATACACAGGCTTTAAACTTTCCCACCACAGGAAGTTCTGTTACAGAGCCAGCTAGTGAGCCAGGAAAAAATAAATACATAAATTGTGAAACCTCTGCCAACCAGGAAAAACAATGCTAACCTTATACACAAGGAATTTTAATTAACCATCCTAGCCTTCTTCAACATTGGAGTTATTTTAGCAGTAAAGGCAATAGAAAACTGTCTACTTCCTGCAATAAGAGAGATACATGGTTTATTGGTAACTACAAATATCTTTTATATAGACTTCTTTACCCAGTTGTTCTATCATAGAATTTGCAAGTGCAGACACTTTTTTTCAAGTTATTAGCTTTTTATTAAAGATGAAGAAAATCACTGAGGTTACAAATGGTTTTCTTACCCAAATATTAAAAAGAGAGGGTGACAAATATGAAGAGAGAGAGGAATACAGGAGTGATGCAGTAATACAGGTTATGAATTGTAGTAACATACATCTTTTTGTTAAGAAAGCTATTTTTATGAGTTCATCCCATTTGAGCCATCTTTTCTCAGATTGTTAAGCTACTAATTATTATTAGCAGTATTATTATTTGTATTTTCAGTGTTACCTAAGAGCCCTGGTCATGAAGTAATCAAAGTTTTGTCTTGCTTTTGGTGACATCTGCCTAGCTCATAGTTTTGCACAGAAGAACTGACAGACAGGAAAATGACACTACTCCTTTTTGACCAGGTACTTAGCAAACTGCTTGCTGGAACAGCCGTTTTATGGCCATATGCTTCCCTTGATGTGTTAATACACCATCCGCAGTATCAACATGACCCACATTCCAAAGAAGTTAAATAGAATTTATTTTCAAGGTTAGTAACTAGTTCAAAAGAAAGAGTATCCTACTCCATCGTCTTCCAATTACTGATATTTGTACTACAACTTTCTTGGTCCAGGTCACTGGAGAGATACACTGTTTTTTTTATCAGTCAAAAGAAATAACCATGAAAAAGAAGAGTGGATATTATATAGCACATATAATGAAGATAAGGAAGTAGGTCACCAATTCCCATCTACAATAATTTTGTTTTATGGCTAACCAGAGAAATGTCAACAAAAAGTGGAAACACTGTTAACCCCCTGAATACCTTATAAGAAGAACTCATTTTGACCCTATGGTCAATATATGTGAAATGATTTGAAATTCATTTAAAGCAGCGCAGATGCTTTAAATAGATACCTTGTTGTGTGAGGCACTCATTCTGGAGCAGTGCAATATGTACTCAACTACTCTAATAGTTGATTCAGTTGGGCAAATCCTGTGCCTTATGCTCAGTGTGAGGAACTGGAAGCAGGAGGGAGACTACAGAGCCACGCTTTAGAGACTAGTTTAGCCCAACTGCTGGACTAGTTTCTGTGGCCCTTGATGAAGACACCACCTTTGCCAAGGGGAAGATGGTGTACTCCTGTAGCCTGCCCATATATGCTGCCATGTAAAGGGTGTGCATTCCTGTCCCCACCCCACCCTGTTACATTCCTTTGTGCAGCAGAGCCACATTACAGTTGCTTGGGACCTTCCACATGTCACTACAGGGGTTGGCAGGGTGGGGGTGAGGTCAGTCCTAGTGGTTGGAGCAGGAGTGGGAGTCAAGAGTGAAGCCTAGGGTCAGAGCCCAAGTCAGAGACCAGGGGCAGGGATCAGGAACAAGGTAAGAACCAGGAGCAGGTCAGGAAGGCAAAAACCAGGAGCAAGGCAGGGAAGCAGGAACCAGAGACAAGTCAAAAGAGCAGGGCTCAGGAATCAGGTGAGAAGGCAGGGTCTGATATAGTAGCCAGTCAGGAATTTACCCAGTTGCATGGATAACTTCCTGTGCCTCTTGGCTTAAATAGCGCAGTTGGACCAATTGGTGGTGCCATACGCATCTCCAATCAGGTCACCCGTGGGCAATGCCTCTGGTGGGGCCAGGGTTCCATAAGCCATTCAGCCCACTAATTACTTGCAAGCTGCAAAAGGGCAGCTGGTCTGCAAAGGTTGCCTGGGGACCTAGAGATCTGAGATCCTCACACCATGGTCATAAAGGAGAGATCTGTTTATGTGCAATTAAAGTCCCCACAACAATGTCTTCTATAGTTTTAGAACATATGCCCAGCACTTAGGCTGTGCACACGTTAGGGCCCCCTTCTATAATGTGATAATAATCCTTATAGTTATTACCACACCAATTTTTGATAGCACTTTGATCAGTAGATTTCAAAGCACTTTGCAAAGGAGGTGAGTATCATTAGCCCCATTTGACTAATGGGGAAACTGAGGAACAGAAAAGGGAAAGTGACTTGCCCAAGGTCACCCAGCAGAGCTAAGAATAGAACCTAGGTCTCCTGAATCCCAGTACAGTGCTCTATCCACTATGTATTTGCTATCCAGTCTCCATCACTATTTAAAATTAGTAAGGGTGATAATTCTTGTCTCATGTTTCCTATTGGCATCTTATGTTTCATTATGTGTCATTGAGATGTTTATCAGTCAGCGCCATTTACATGTATTATATACATAAATGGAAACACCAAGGGTACATTGACCCAGGACATGCTAGTTTCATTTGGAACAAATATGTATTTAAGGAGATATTATAGGGGCATAAATGGAAACCTGTAAAAACAGGAAGATGGCCATATTTATATATTCTAAATAGGATAAATCCATAATTAATGGAACTTCTATCACAATATAAATTGTAAGAAAGGTCAGTTCCAATTAGATTTTTTTCTTGCTATTACATACAATGAGAGAATTCAAAAGCAACTTCCTGTCTTACCAGAACACAATGAAATGGTGCCACATGAAAAAATGAATACACAGTTAAAATATAGGCTATTAAAATCTCATCCATAACTGTTTGCACTCCAGAAACACATTTTTTTTTCATTTTCTTGGCATACAAGTAAGTGCTATTCATAATCACATATAACTAGATCTGTGAAAAACATCCAAAAGTTCAAGGACAAATATGACGGACTTCCCCAATGTCCATTAACAGATGACTGAACCTCTTCCCTTATTACATGGAATATATAATTATTCCACATTACTGTCATCAGCAGTGGACCTGGAATCCATTTTCAGATTGTTTGAAATAATAAGTGAATTAACTTCCTCCAGAGGCATGAAAATAAATGTCCCATCCAAACCTGGCAAGATAAAATATCATTAAACAATACCAAATTAAAGCCCAAGATACACAATTTTTATTTAATTGCTATGAAACTAATCCGATACTTTAAAGGACATGCTAGGTAGCTTGTTTGAACCTTGGAAGGTCTCCATCTTTCTTGTAGCTTTCACAACTTAATTCCCAGGCAGGAGAGTTTCATAAACTACCAGAACTGTAACTCCCAAAGGAAATTTTGCCATTCTTAAAGGGAGAGTAATACTAATTAGATCCTTTTTTGGGGCTCCAACACAGCAAAGTGGTTTAACAGATGCTCAACTTTAAGTACATGGATAATCCCATTCCTGTTCAGCAAAACACTTATATACTTGCTTAACATTAAGTTCATGCTTTAGTCCCACTGACTTCAAGGCATTCCCTTTGCCTGATGGCTCTTTAAACTGCAGGTTAAGTACATGTTCCAGGCAGATGAAAGGACTCTCAGCATCAAGCAACTTTATTTAAGATGATCAACCCCAGTGGCTATGCGTGTTTCCTTCCAGGACTCTTCCCATGGTACTTCTAACCTTCTCCAAACCAGAAAATACTGGAAATCTCATAAGAATGTGTCTTTGTTCCAGCATAATTTCTCAATAGTAAAGGTTTGGCTTTGAATCCAAACTCAGTATGATTTATCTAAACCTTCAAGCCTTTTGATGTTGATCTATCACTAGGTAAGCCTGGTTGTAGTGAGCATATGGAAAAGGGAAAATTTCTCATTGTTTCACTATTGTATGGTAATAATGGAGAGCACACTGGTGGTGAGCTCTCTTCCATCAAGTCTTAATTATTGCAAGCTGCAGCAATAGAGACATCAAGAACACCATTCTGAGGTAAATGCAAAACTGGAGGAAACTCATAAAAGCAGAACAATATTTTTCTGTGTATTGCTGATCACAGCTCACATTCACAATTACTTGCATAAAAAGATACAACACTCCAATATTAAAACAAAATATGTATTAAAATAGTTTTCAAGAAAAAAATTGTTAACAAAAAAGAGAAAAAAGACTGATAAATGTCTGTGCTATATTTTTAATAGTCTGATTGCAGTCCAGATGTTTTATAATAAAGGCATTGATGATAATTCAGAATCAAATCAGACTTAATTTTAATTATTAATCTAATAAATATGGATGAAACCATACAACTCTGTTTGCTTTCCTTATTTGTTTAATTTTGTTGGTATCATGCTGTTAAATTTAACAGCTTGTTTCCTTTCCTGCCTTGGCTGGAGTATTTTACTGAGTAGTTTTGTACATATGGGTGAGAAAACGTAAGAATAATGGGACCGGTCCTGCATAACTTGCCCTAATGGCATCCAGGGGAGTATTATGTTAGCTATGGTCTTCAGGATTGGCCTTTAAGTTTGATCTTGTAGTCACTCCATCTAGATTTTAATAATTTACTTCTATAACCTAAGGCATTTAGGAACTAGAGCTGGGCAGGAAGTAGATATTCCATTTCCTGGCATATTATGCAATTTTGAAACTTTTTCCATTCCAAAATGGAACAGAGCCAAGCAAATTTCAAAATTTCCTGTGAAACAAAATGTTTAAAAAAATCAAATGTCAAGTGAAATATTTTGTTTTGATAAAATCAAAAAACGTTGTTCCATTTTAACTTTTTATATTATATAAAAAAATATTAAAAATGAAATGAAAAGACATTTCAAAAAAGATCATCAAAATTTTGCATTCTGAAATGGCTGTGATGGAATGTTTTAATTCCATTTCCCCCCAAACTTAATTTTGTAAATATTGATATGTTTCTGCAAAATATTTTGCTTTTTAAAAAAAAAACAGTATTCCATTGGAAAATGTGCTGCCAGTTCTGTTTAGGGGCATGGGCTGAAATTTTCAACAGTACATGTATTACAAAACCCACTGGAAGTCATTGGGAATCATGGTCCTAAGTCACCGATGTGCTGTTGAAAATACAACCTATATTGCACAATCCCCTTATGTACTCTCTTTGTAGTTTGACCAAAAATAAAAATAGACTAAATGGGCATTATAACTATGGAATACCATTGCTTGGCACCATCTTTAGAACTTTATTCCACATTAATTACATTTAAGAAGTTCTGGTAGATATCTGCAGTGTCTTGTGCAATAATTGATTCAATATTTCAGAAATGTGCATACAAATGGGTTTTTTCAGTTTGAGTATAATCAGTTCTGCCATAGTAACCCTATACAGCATCAGCACCAGAGGATGGCCCCGGGCTCACTTTTCTAGGTATCTGGGAGACTTTATATTGGTGTTATCTATACCTCTCTGATGTCTCATTCTCCTTCAACTTCTTCCTAAGCATATTCAGAATTTCTGTATTGTAAATGTTTCAGGCAAAGTTAATCATGCTGAGCAGTTACTCGGGCATGCCGCCATAGTGATTTGAATGAGGAGACTCACAGAGTAAAGTACTGCTCAGTGTGAGTAAGATGGTGGAATAAGGCAAGGAAAAGTCTAGAAGAGACAGTATCAATTTCTGAGAGCAGAGAACAGCATCCACGGTGCCAGTAGGATGTCCTTGCAAAATCTTCTACTTTAATATTTTCTTTCATCACCAGACTTATGGGATGACCGAACTGCATCTCCTGGTTTCTTGAATTTCATCAAACTGTAGAACAGATACAGATCTGTTTACCAAATCACCCTTGAGAAACTTGATACTGGGTGAATTCCTACCACACCATCACTGTAGTCCAATACATAGGCTGGCAGATTTTGAAGTGGAGAAATTAGCATTTGGCTCTGTGATGGAGTGACACCGCCCCCCCCCCCCATCACTTGCTAGAAAAGGGGGGGAAAGTAATCATGTTCTGAACCTGTGGCATGATTAATTGCCTTCCAGCCAGGGGGATGAGAGCTAGCTAACGACCCATTAGCACCTAATACTAATAAGAAGCTGAAGGAGCTCAATGGAAGGGAGAAGATCCAGGAGAGAGGAAGTAGGGAGTTCCTTCTCTCCCTGGGAAGGGACTGGGATAGGCAGTCTGAGAAAGGTTGCATGGACAAAATTGATCCCCACGGGGAGCTTGGAAGGCAGGCAATATCCAGGGAGAGACTATAAAGGAGGCAGAACTCTCCTGTGGAGAGAAACCAGGAGGGAGCCTGTAGGTAGGGTTTGTAAGTGGAAGCAAAAAATTTCAGAACCCCCAGGGAGCAGAAGAACCATTCAGATTTGGTTTTATTTTCATTTGGAGCTTTTGGTTACTCTGGAAAGGGTTGAATGTAATGTGCCTTGGCCAGAGGGCTGAGCCCAGGGTATTTTTGACATGGGTGAATGCTATGGGGTGCTCCAGGGGTGATTGTATCCCACCACAGGCTTCTCTCCTGGTTATTCATTCCTGCAATCTCTTTTCTTGTGTTGCTAAGCTATTTCTTTTCCTTCCCATCAATTCTGTCTTTGGTTTGGCCTGAGTTTGAAGAGGGCATTTTATATGATGATTAAATGTACATTAGTAGAGTTATTAACTGTTGCAGCTTTATTCTAATTGTTTGCAGATGATTTTAGTATAAGATTCACTAGGCCAGATCCCATGGGGCAGTAGAATCTACACTAGTTAGAACCTTCATTACCAGTAATAAGAAACAGGGGCCAGCAACATTAAAAATGTTTGCTTTACAGTCTCTCTCTCTCTCTCTCTCTCTCTCTCTCAAGCCATTCTGTATCCAGAGGTTATGTTCACAGCATATACATAGAGAAATTAGATTAAAAGCATAAATATGCTTTCTAGAAGATTGCAATGTAACACTACTTTATTTCTTCATATTCAGAACGATAAAGCACACTAACCAAAAACAAAGAGAGAGAAAGCAGGCTGCTCCCTGAATCAGCGAGTCACATCTCATCCCACCCTGCTCTAGGCTGGCTGTATGCCTGCTGACTGCTGCTAGGCCCCAGTCACACATTTCCCTACATCGCCCCCTAGCCTACAAGCAGGGCCAGAATTTAAAGTGATGCTTGTAATTTTTGCATAGTTTTCAATACACCTCTCGAGGCACCATTGAAATTGAACATGAGGTAGTGTCATAGGTTTTGCTGCAGACTTATTCCAGAGTGACCTGAGAGTCTACCATTGAAATTTCCTTGCCAGCAGCCCCCAGTTCCTTAGCTTGACTACAATAGCTGATCTCAATTGTGGTTGCAGAGCATAGAGTGAGAGACGGTTTCTCAAATAACTGGGACCCAGACCATATACAGCTATAAAGATAAGTATTGACACCTTGGGTTACACTTAGAAGCAAATAGGGAGCCAAGGTGCTGGTTCAATGTGCTCTCTAAGGCCATTCCACTAAGCTACTAGGCCTCTGCATTATTCTGTGTGAGATGCAGCTGCCAAATGGTCTGCCTAGTTAGTCCCAGGTTGAGTGAATTAGTTATGTATGTAATTAGATGTAATAAAGCACCCGTCCAAACTTTAGCTGCTCCACAAATATTAAAACACTAACTCAGTACAAAATACAAGGGTTGCAATTTTCAAAGTCGAGCAGGGCATCTAACCACGTAATTCCCGTTAACTTAAACAGGAATCATATGGTTAAATGCACTTGGATTTGAAAATCTCACCCAAGGCCTTACTGACCAGGCCACATAATGGATATAACAGAATAATGATAACACTGTTAGCCCACGATCACAATAAGCCCATGAGATAATATATCTTTATAACAGTAAAAGATCCACTACAGAAAAATAGGGTCCAGAAAAATAGGGTCATAGCCACACCACCTCTCTACATCTGTGGATTTACATTATTTCCTCTTTTCTACCCTCTCTCGCTCTCATTTTAAAAAAAATGTTCAAAGGCTAACTTGCTAAACTGAAGTATGTCTGATTACCTAAGCTATGGAAAACATCTGCTATGTCTATAAGAAATACAGATGGACAGAGCCATTCTTCATAATATTTTCAGCCTTAGTGTCTGTTATCTGCTGAAAAGCTTGTTTTAAAAGAAGTACACTTTAAAGCATGCTTTTAAATGCATCTTTAGACCTTGTTTGCTGTAGACCTTTTATCTTAAATTGCCTTTCAAGAGAGTTAAGATACCCCGAAGTATATCAGTGTTCTCTGTTTTCTTTTAAAAAGCCATACAGTGAATTGAGTTTTATATACTATATAATATAATATATATATTTTTTTAGCCTTAGTCAGATCATATGGGGTCAGCACTTGAAGTCCTTCTCCATTCTAGTCTGTTTTGAAGCAGCTCCTCAGAAACTCTGAAGCTAATCGGATCCTTTTGTATGACCTAAATCCATCTAGTTTTGGATCTTCCAGCCCTTTTTTTAAACCTTCCATTTCCTATATATACTTCTGATCTTCTTTTCACACGCCCAAACCATCTGAGCCTGGATTCACTGAGCTTTTCTATAATTGATACCACCTTCACACTTCTCCTAATTCATTCATTCTAAACACAGTCTATCTTTGTAACTCCAAGCATCCACCTTAACACTTCAGTTCCTCTGTATTCAAGATCTGTTCCTGTCTCTTCCTCTGTGCCTAAAATTCAGAGCCATACAAAAGTGAAGTTTAATGTATACTTGTAAGTTTAAAAAAAAATCTGCCTGTCTTTCATTGCATTTCTCTAATTTATAACTTCACGGACAATTTGATTCCGCTGCTGAATTTTTGCTGTCTTATTTTAAATGGGGTAAGTGAAAGAAATAGATTTTGGCAAGGTCCAGTCTTCTAAAAATCTTAAAAGCAATTGGGGAATTGGATTGCTCACAGGGTTGGTAATATTGAGCCTTTCACCATTAGGCTGTTGATTCAAATTGTACCCAAGTGCATAATGAGTGAAAGTCCTTACCTTCTGTTCTCTGTTCAATATACTTTCTTAAATGCATTGGTGGTCTTGGGACAGTCCTGCTCAAGGTGTTCAAACATTGAATAAGCAAGAAGACACAACTACCCTCCCACCCTTTTGGAAGGAATCTCACCATGAAACAGTGAGGCACATTAGTTGGGGCAGTTCACATTGCCTCTCTTTGCTGTAGCATTCATTCTGCTTAGCATAGAGTAACAAAAAAGAAAAAGAAAAAGAAGAAGAAGAAATAAAAGAGAGGGACTAGAAAGAAAAAGATATTCACTGAAAAAACAGGACAAAGAGAGAGCAGTGACCAGGAAGAATTAAATGAACTTGTACAGAGAGGATGTGAGAAATGGAGAAATAGTAGATATCAGAGCTGGGTGGGAAACAATTTTCCTATCCCTGAAAAACTTCTGCAAATTCTATATTTTTTCCCATCATCCAAATCTAAATTTTTTGCAAAATGGCAATGCAAAGAAGTCATTTAGGGTTAATTGATATGTTTTGTTTTGATTTCAATCTTATTTATTTTATTATAATTAACTTAGATTTTAAAACAAAAAGCCTTTTGAAACAAAAGGTGGAATTTAAAGTTTGTTTCCAACTTTTTTTTTAAATGAGAAATCCATCAAAACTGATCCTCTTTGGCAAAGAGTTCAGGTTTTGAGGAATCAACATTTTCTGATGGAAAAACAATTTGTCAAAAAAATCCCAACCAGCTCTACAGTATTCAGATACAGTATATGTACCCGCCACCCACTTTTACCAGCCTAAGGAAACATCCTTGATGAACCCTTGAAGCAAGCATGGGATTTAAAATAGAAGAATATAACTTTCACATGTTCAGAGTAGAAACTCAATCCTCCAAATTTAGTCACACTAAACAAGTTAGTACTAATCTGAAATTTTTTACTGGTTCTACCAGTATTTGCCACTATAGGAACAGAAGACATCTTTCAACCAAGAGAAGTAACTTTAGATGCAGAAACTGTGTAGACTGGATGGTTAGATTGAGTCCCAGAGAGATTAGTGACAGGGATGAGAAAAGTTCTAAGGAGACTTAATTCCCAGCCCCCTGTTCTAACCATTAGGACTCACTGGGTCATGAACTGGACACTTATTTTTAATATTACTATTGTTATTTTGCAGGCTTGTCATTTCCCTTACAGCATTCCATTAATATGTGTTTGTACGTTGTGCCTAATTCAAAACTGCAGAAAAAAAACTTTTAAATGATTTTGAATGACTGAAGATATACACACCAACATTAATATCCAGGACTTACTGTGGAACAAAACAACCAAATAAACCGATCATGTTAAAATTCCATTGAGTTGTCTTGGCAACAGTAAAGAGGATCTTATCTCATGGCATGAATATGTGGAATGTCTTAACTGTATGTGACTGAATGTGAAGAGCTACCTCCAATAATTGGGTTAACTGGGAGTTCTGTACATGAAGAAATTATTTTCAGAAACCTACTATTCTGAAATTTTCATATAGTCATTGTGCCATTCTGCCTCTTAAGTTAGATCATCAATCTGTTCAAAACGCTGCCACTAAAACCACCCCCTGTGCCTGTTAAGCCCTTCTTCAAATCTCTCCAATGATTTTCCCCGCAATGACTGGATCAAATTTAAGCTCTTCGTCCCTGCCTTCAGGCAAGGTACTTCCTGCCACACAGCTGTCATCATTTTCCTCCACCCTCCTTGTCATGTTGCACAACTAACTTCTCCCTTCCTCTCCTTAGTCACTCCTTTGTGCCTTCTTATTTACTCCCCCGAGTGTTTGGGTCTCCCTTCCTGGAACAATACAACATGCCTCTGCCCATTCATCTCTATTAGCGCTGTGAGGTAGGGAGAAAAAAGTGGATCTCCGACACCTTTATGTTTCCTCCAGTAGTCTACAACCAAACAGAAGGGATGTCCTAGGCTTGTAATGGCCCTTCTTACACTCCCTCCTACCCTCAGCCCCCTCTATATCTTACCAAAACCAGACAGAGAGGGGGTCAACTATACTGGCTTTACACTTCCCCTATGTCAGGGAAATCCCCAGCTGTCTCAGAGCACCTGGATCTGACTTCTCTAAAGAGACTTATATCCCCTAGCCTGCCTACCTCCATTCTCTGTATCTGCTGTGAATATAAACATATACACCGTCACACTTCATTTTCCGCTTCCTATTGCACATCCTATTGCACTTTGTGACAATGACATCTCTCTCTCTCTCTCTCTCTCTCTCTCTCTCTCTCTCTCTGTAAAGTACCTAGTACATGGCTGGTGATATATAAATTATAAGAATAAAAACCAAGTAATAAAGTAGGAAAACTAAGATGCATTGAAATGGCTTTTGGTAAAATGGGAAACAACATGACTGTCTCCAGTTCATCCTTGGACAAAAGCTGGATGGATAGGGACTGGGAGCCAAGAAACATTCTTGATGATTTTACAAATATTAATGAAAAGGAACAATGTGCTCTTGGTTACACCCATGATACTAAGAGATCATCTCAAGACCACAGAAATTGTTGAGTGAAACTGATACAAATCCTAAGAAGAAAGGCTGATCAGGAAGAATATTCACTCGCTTAGGGCTTGGATATCTTGTTGAAATACATTTATACAAATACATATGTTAAAATACATACTTGGTCCTGCTTTAGCATGGGGGGATGGACTAGATGACCTTTTGAGGTCCTTTGCAGCCCTATATTTCTATGACTTACACTTCTTCTTACCCAGCAATTGACCTACCGTAAACTCATATCACAGCTCTGTACTTTGGTTGGTTCTGTGATCATGTGCAACCAAGGTCATTTTAAACTTTGAAGGAGGCCATGCTTATCAGCAGGTTCTATATAACCTCCTGAACACCTCTTGAATCAGTAACCATAATAAAGTAAGTGGGCTGTCTGAAAGGAGAAAAACATATCACTATGTGCATATTCTTACTTTCTACATAAATCACATCCTGTACAAAGAAAGAGGTTTTTGAAGAGCTGATTCATCACCATCTTTGATGTCCATGACCACTTCAAACAAAAAGCTTCCCAAAGAAGATGTGATTTCTACTGCTTTACAACTTTTGTTTTTCATCTGCTCTCCTTCTTCATTTAAAGATATCTCAGTGCAAACATTGTCCAATAGTCTGTGAAAAGTTTGAGTTCTTTTTAGAATAAAAAAGGCATTGTCACTGAGAAATATTCTTACAATCAAAGGGAATGAAACATACAGTGCTTCACCTATTGTAATACCCAAGAAGGAAGAAACCAATGCTTTAGCTCACCCTCTACAACTCGGTGTCTTTGAGACCTTTATCTATCTACATACCTTTATCTAAGACTAAGGACTTTTTGTCACACTAATAATAAAGGAAACCTGTCAGTCTACCCCATCTGTACCAAACTCTCTGTTCTTCCAGTCTGGGTCTGTCCCTTTCCACAGTAGTGAGGTCGGGTGTCACTTTCTAATTTGTGTCTCCCCATGTATCTGGAGCTCTCTATTCCCTCTGAGACAAAGAATCACATCCTCTCTTAAATTCTCACCATAAAAACCTTCCTTTTCTCTTTGTGTTTATAACTGGCTCTTATCCTGTGGTACTTTGTCTGAAAGCAAGTTATGTAACAGAGTGCATGGAAAGAACATTCTTACTTTCAGGAAACTTTCCTCTTCCTCGAATTGGTGCAAAAGTACATTAGCATTGTGATTCCTGCACAAATGTTTCCAAAACAAGGAAGAATCTCATTCGTCTTCTGTCTGATCTGTTTAAAAAGACCACTGTTTGTCCAACGGGTGTACTACACACCTCGGGCATCTAGGGTTGTCACGAAAACAATTCAAACAGAAAAAAAGCATGGCTCTTGCATTCATTGTTTTGATACCCTCACAATGATCCAATACATCAGTGCTCTGACAACTACATTCACAGGCAGTAGTGAGAAAGGTCAGTCTCATTTGTTGTCAATAAGTTCTCTCTCTATAAGTGCTGTGATGTCTCTCCCTTAGCTACTTTGGTCTGTTTGTCCTTAGCTGCTTTAAATGCAACTTCCTTTATCTGAGCCATGCAACACTGTCTTAGGTCTTCATTATATTCATTAGGAAATAAGTTCAGCTTTGTCTGGGCCAGATCCAAGGCCCATTTAAATCAATTAAAAGACTCACATTGGCTTCACTTGGCTTTAGATCAGACCCTCTGTGCTGGACCTTGTTCTCCTCAACAATATGAGTAAAGCCATAAACAACACGCATTGCATTTAACTATTCCATATATCACAAGCTGCAAAGTGATTTCAGATGGTTGTTCTAGTGCCAGTTTCTTCCAATGCCAAAACTTTGACTCATACTAATTTAGAAGATAGGGCATCTGCCCATTCTTACACTGACGGTTCCACAAATCACTAGTCAGGCCTCTTAATTGAAGCCCAGGCCATTTCCTTATGGAGCTAGATTGTCATTTACACTTCAGACACTTTCCATCACTCTGGAAATACAAAGTGGGAGTAAATTACAGTTATGTCCACTTTAAGGTCACTTTATATTGCCAGGATAAAATGGCCATAGTAAAAATGAGACTGGTCCACTGAAATTGTTTGAAAGATGAAGTTTTCAGTGACAGTCCCATCTTGTATCTGATGGTTAAATGCCCTTTAGACTACATAATGAGCCAGAGCTATGAAATGCCACCAAAGTGGAAGGAGAGGAACCAGGAATTTGCCAGGGCCAAAGTCAGACATTGACTTCCTGCAGAACACTTTCTTTCCTATCCATGTAACAGTGAATACCGAGACGTCTCATGGGATGGGTATATAACCATTTTCAACTCAGACCCATCTTACAACATGGGCTGAGAAATAAAGAAAAGGTGCTATTTACTAGCACTCCTGTGTGTGTCACACCTGTATTACATCTGTTCTGAGGGATTCTATTAGCTGCCTATAAATAATGCTTCTGTGGCTATGGGAAAATTACTACAGGTCCCTGTTATCAAGTAGGTACGCATGTAGTGGGAGTTTAAGGTGTTTGAAGCAATACCCATATCAATACATCCTACAACTAGAAAAGTGGAAATTGTACCATATCAAAAGATAGTTTGCATATTTTAATTTTCATTAAACGTTTTGAACCCACTCTTCCTTGCCAGGAAATACACTTATGATTCCTTAGAGTCCTTTTTCCTATGCTCACATCCAATCATAAAGACTCATTTATAACAAGAAAGAGTGCTTCATTCAAATGTAATATGAATTGCCTATTAAATACATGGGTATCTATAAGTTCTGGCATCTTATAATGGCTGAATATATTTTATATAATTCAGGTTTCTATTGTTTTCTGGTTTGCAATTATTCTATTTTACAATAGAAATAATTGTAAAATAGAATAATGTTTTAGGACAAAAAAGGCTCTGATCATTGCCTTTTCATAGCCTGTTGAAAAAATATCCACCGTATCAATGAGCTACACTTCACTGCTTTTCACTGCACCAGTCAAATGTTCTCTGGTAATGGATGTATTTAGCCTGCAAGGACAGAACATTCTCAAAGTGTAAATTATTTATTTTTCACCCCATTTGCACTGATTTCTAAGTGATCAATGTCACTCAGGAATTAGCCGGCTAAACTAAAGAGTGTCAAAACAAGTGAGGATCATATGGACATTGCTGTCCAAGCAATGTCCTAAGATAGCTTTTTACAGAATATGATTGTCAGTTATGAATTCTATAAGGAAAGAAAGCAACCTAAGGTACACTAGAAAAATATCAAATCCTGTTAGAAAATTAACCTTAAGTTTACATTGTGTCTTTTAATGTCTAAGCTGTCCTTGAGACAAAGTGCAGCTAAGATAAGAGCATGTCACTAAGACACATTTTAGACTACATTTGATGCTTCTGTTTTATATGTGGGTTAGTAAGAGTCCTGTCCAACAAAAAATAATACACAATAGATCACGCTTGTTTATAGCAGCTTCTAAATAATTTCTAGAGTGAGTGCAACTGACCTGGTTTTTTAAGTGCAATATATGGTAAAAACAAATTATTTTTCCTCTTGCCTGTTCAGTTTTTCTCTGAGCTG
The DNA here is from genome assembly GCF_011386835.1 of Chrysemys picta bellii. Classification (NCBI taxonomy): domain Eukaryota; kingdom Metazoa; phylum Chordata; order Testudines; family Emydidae; genus Chrysemys; species Chrysemys picta. The sequence continues at coordinate 54,105,419 of NC_088801.1, forward strand.
GTTCATCAGTCCATAACACAAGATTTTTCTTTCTCTCCGGTAGCAAGAGTCAGGGTGGCAATCCATCAAACTGGACAATTTCCATGTCCCTCAATAATTCTCTTTTTATCCATCAGTGCCTCATTGTCATTTTTTCTGGAGCTAAAAGAATAAAGGTTAGGGTCACTACCATCAAGACCAGTCTTGTTTCCAAGCTTAATGGGACCATTATCCATCAGGGAAAATGGGATCTCTGGGCAGATCAACCAAGTTGTTTTTTTTTTTTAATGGAACAGGATAATTTTTTTTAACTATAACTTAGTCTGCTCAATATGTCATGTTTTTAAATAGCAGTACCCAAAATATCCAGAATAAGGACTGCAAAGAGTCTAAAAGAATGATTACACACTGGTGGAATGCTGCATAGGCTGGTACCTGAAGGTTTAGTGCCCGATTCTCTGTTGTCCTACATACAGCCATTTGTACCTGTGTAAACTGAGTTTGCAAAATTAGGTGTAAATGTTACCATTCTGATTTGCATTATTTACTCTGCACATGACTACATAAGGAGCAGAACTGGACCCTCGATCTGTAGCCGTTAGCAAAAGTGTACAATGAATGCCCTAAAGCGTTGGTCTACGGACACTTAAACGATCTCTGCTGAGGAAGAATATATAGCTTGGGATGAGTGGGCTCTAATGCTGTTGGAGTTTACTTGAATCACTTAGCAATGGTGTATCTGAAAGTAGTGAGATCCTATCTGGATCCTTCCAAAAGGACAAACAGTGATTAAGCACTTCTAAAGGGGTTCCTTCTCTTCAGATGATTTTTGAGAGCCCTCCACAGGTACAGAGTGCCATTTTTTCTCTTTCCTAGTCTCAGGTGGCAAGCAGAGACTGGAAAACGAAACATCCTAAATTGAAGGATACTGCAGCAGGTGCAAATGACCTCTTTATCATTGTGGGACAGTCTATTAAGTGGATATATCTACAGTGCAAAGTGAATATGTGATTGCAGAACAGGTAGGCTTACATGTAGGCATGTGGTGGCATGGTCTGTAGCACAGTCTAGCAACTTATCTAGGGTTCCTGGAGGATTTGTGCTGTTGTTGCTAGCCTGCGCTGAAGCCTGTGCCATCACATCTACATTGCTATTGTTACTTGTGCTAGCTAGATTAAAGCTAACACAGGTATGCCTGCCTGTGCTACAGTCACATCTTCACTTTGCAGGTAATCATACTCCTAGGGAGAGAGAACTTTTCTCTAGCATTTCTGGCTGGGGTCATAGCCACCAAGATTACTTACAGGGGTAAAAAGATGTTATGTTAAATCAAATGGCTCAAAGGAAGTCCCAACCACATTTTGGGGAACAAAATTAAAGCTCTGGAAGCAGAGGAGACCTAACAAGGGGATGAAGGAAATTAACTTTTTTCAAAATGGAGAAGAAGAGCCAACTGTGTTTTCCCCATACCCACATATCCCCTGAAGGCATTGAGAACAGTTGTCTGGATACCCAGGGAGCTGAAACCTAGCCATTAAACACTTATTGAAGGAAACAGGAATCTTGGCCATTTTAGCCCCATTTTTTAAATCCTGCTACAACAAGCCAGGAATACTGATCAGACCATGTAATAAGCAAAGGACAAGATATTTTTGTTCTATTTGTTTTCATTGAGTTTAACATGGCTTTGCTAACTTGTCCAAAATTACTAACTCTTTCTGGAGTGCTTAGTCTCAAGCCAACCCAAGAAAGTTAATGTGAGCAGGTAGGGATGCTTTGTTAGTCTCTGAATGCAATTTTATCAAATAGCATTAGAAAAAATTGCCTGCCCCATCTCTGGAGTTATTTTGGAGCAATGAGAATCAGGGGAGGGTTAAGTAGGGACATTTTTTTCCATACCTTCTAGACTGGAGGAATTGTGTAAACTAGATGGAATGTTCACCCTAATCAGAAGACATCTTGAGCCATTTCTTATTCCTGTTGCTCTAAAAAGGAAACTCTGCATTGACCTGTGATGAAAACAGGCTCACTGACAGGTAACAGGTGAAGTGAAATCTTTCCTCCATCAGGCAGCACTTTCCTAAGAGGCTATGTGACCCGCCCAATTTATCTGCCTGGCAAAATAAGAATCCCTGAGCTGGAGCATGCAGTGATAGACAGCAGATTGGCATCCACTTAACTGAATAGGCACATGCACTCTTCCAAGAGGCCATCACTTTTGGGGGTAGTTTATCTGCCCTGCTCCACTTTCCTGGTGCAAGTCAGATGATATAACCAGCTTCTCTTTACTGCATCCAGGGGAAGCTGGCCCCTTCTTACTATCCTACCACTTGAGATATGTAACCACATAGATAGCTGCATTGTCTGTCCTTAGGAAAATATGCTTTTCCTCCCACCTCGACTGGAATGCAGGCAGAGATGACTTAACTGCTCATAGTTGAACCATGTTTACATGAAACTCTTTGCCTCTGAGACCAAAGTGAGAGGGTCCTCAAAAGCAACAGCTGTTGGTTTGGGTCCATCTCTCATGTGTATTGATTGAATGGAATGTATTATACAAAACTACTTCTTCATGCTTTAAAAAATTAATAATGGGGTGTTATTTCTCCTTAGTGGTCAATGCTTCAACTCAATATCATTTTTTTTTTAATCTTTATTTTATTCAACCTTTTAAAACCATTTTTGCCCTACATTTCCTGTAGCATCAGTGACCTCCTGCTGAGGGATTTGTAAAGGCTCATCTAATTATGTTTCGTCCAATAGCTGGCAGGTCAATAGCTCTAAACCAGTGGTGGGCAACCTGCGGCCAGTGGGCCTCACGTGATCCGTCAGGGTAATCCACTGGCAGGCCACCAGTTTGTTTACATTGACCGTCCGCAGCTCCCAGTGGCCGCGATTCACTGTTTCCGGTCAATGGGAGCTGTGGGAAGCGGCACAGGCCGCAGGGACATGCTGGCCGCTGCTTCCCGCAGCTCCCATTGGCCAGAAACGGTGAACCATGACCAATGGGAGCTACGGGCAGCCGTGCCTGTGGACGGTCAATTAAACAAACTGTTTCGGGGGCCCCCAGTGGATTACCCTGACAGGCTGCATGCGGGCTGCAGGTTGCCCACCACTGCTCCAAAGAAAGTGTGGGAGAGACACAAAGTTTCAGTTCATATACATTTTTAGTGAAGGAAGATGGTCTAGTGGTTAGGGAATTAGCTTAGGACTCAGGAAGGGTGACCAGATAGCAAGTGTGAAAAATTGGGACACTTTTTTGTGGGGAGGGGGGACATAGTTGTGTATATAAGACAAAGCCCCAAATGTCAGGACATCTGGGCACTCTAGAGTCAATTTCCTGTCTGCTACAGACTTCCTGTGTGTCCCTGGGCAAGACACTTATATTCGCTGTGCCTCATGTTGCATGTCTGAGTTAATGATGACATATGATTCTTGAGTGATAAACAGCTGGCTCTCTGTCTCTTTTCCACTGTAGGGGCCCTGTCAGATTCAGTCCCCAACTAAGTTCCCATACCTGTGTCATTATGTAGGGTTTTCAAACAAAGAAACCTCTTTGCTCTGATGTTATTTCTATACATTGTCAGTTTACCTGATTTATGTGTGAAATCATGGTTATTTACAACTGAGAGAACTAACAAAGTAATATATTTCCATGTGTCTTTCTTCCCCCATAATTATTCTTTCCTGTTGATTCACCAACAGAAGACATCTGCTGTAACAATCATCTCTTATAAGTTTTCCAGCTATGTAAACATTACAAATATTAAGGGAATGATTTCCCAGACCCTGTGGACATAGAGGTGCTCAGGGTTATTATATACTGTCTAACACATAGAATTAATAAAATAATAGAATCATAGGAGATTAGAGTTGGAAGCGACCTTAGGAGGTCATCTAGTCCAACCCCCTGCTTAAAGCAGGACCAACCCCAACTAAATCATTCCAGCCATGGCTTTGTCAAGACGGGCCTTAAAAACCTCTACAGATGGAGATTCCACCACCTCCCTAGATAACCCATTCCAGTGTTTCACCACCCTCCTAGTGAAATAGTTTTTCCCAGATCCAACCTAGACCTCTCCCACTGCAATTTGAGACCATTGCTCCTTGTTCTGTCATCTGCTACCACTGAGAACAGCCGAGCTCCATCCTCTTTGGAACCGCCCTGCAGGTAGTTAAAGGCTGCTATTAAATCCCCCCTCAATCTTCTTTTCTGCAGACTAATTCCTGAATTGGGTTACTTATTGGTCAAAGACTGGGTCTTAGAATTTAACAGACCCTTTGTTAATAAAGATTTTACAGAATAGTTAATATATAAATGAATCAAATATACAGAAAGAAGAAGAATTAAAAGGGTTAATATGTACTAACAGATCCTAACACTCAGTTCCACATCTGTAAAACTGGAACAATAGTACTTCCCTACCTCACAAGTGTGTTATAAGGATAAATACATGAAGGATTGTGAGAAGCGCATACACTATGGTAATGGGGGTCATACAGGTACTTAAAATATATGGTGTATATAACATTTTCTGCATATGAATCAGATATACAGTATATATGGCACCATGAAATATATACAAATAAGAAGCAATAATAATTGCTGCTTTAAAGGAAAAAAATATTTCATACTATGTGTATCTTTATTTAATACCCACATATAAATATTCTCTGTTCCTTCAATTTCACTTTCATGTATATCATGACTTTAATCATGTTGCATTTGTACAACTATGTTCCAGTAGAACAGTTTAATGTAGTCAGCTTGAGAAATGTAATTTCAACATCAGTAGTACATGTTGCCATTATGAGCGGGTCCAACAAAGCACAACATAATGTTTGTGAAGAAAAAATAGTTAATGTTTATTTACTACATGCCATTTGCTGGATGTTCTGGAAACTCAGTAACCGAGTGTCTCTAAGACTATGATAAGTGAGCTACTAGAATCATTAGCACCAGCATTCAGCCTGGTTTTCACAAAAATCCTTTCTTGGAAAAGACTAATACAAATTGTTCTTAACATCTTGACATTTAGCAAAGTATTTGCATAGATTTGAATATACAAAAGTATACAAACACAGATTTGTTTTTATATATATATATAAACTTTTTTGATTAAACACTTTATTATGGGTCTATATTTTAAATGTAGAATTCTATATGGGTGCCTCATTTTATCATTCTTTTATATTGTACTCAATGCATTTTAACATTAATTTATTCATAAGAAATTATTGGTGGTGCTCTGCCATCAGATGAAACTGTTTTACACAAAACCATTTGTGCATGTGCAAATTATCTTGTGGCCATATGTACTGCTTTTATCTATTTGGGATTTAAGATTATTTGTTTTGTTTTATTGATTGCTTGAAAAACAATGGAATGACTGTATTGTCTTCACAGTTTATCAAGGTTATTTTCTTATTTGCCACCAACCTCGTATTCCAGTCATTCAAGGAAGATAGAGTCACGGTATTAAGTATACACATTTTACCCATGATGCTTATATGTTAATTAGGGTTATGTGAAAGATTCTTCAAGATTCTAAATCTACCCAAATCCACCCTGATTTGGGAATCAAGCCAAACCCATGAATGCCAGGCCAGGTGAATCAGGAAGGACAGATGTTAACACAATCCCAGACACCCTTTGTTCCAGGGATCAAAATTTGTTCACTTTTGGTTTTTTTTGGAAAGCGGGTAGGACCTTCTAATTAATACCTGATGATTTTATCCCATGTCTTTTTACGTCTGTCTTTGAGAGGGTTTACGAGGAAGGGAATGGGAAGCATCTTCATCCTTCACATAAGCAGAAGGAGACAATGATTCACACTCTTTCTATGCAGTCATTGGGACTCCAATTTGTAGGTCAGTGATGCCCCCTAAGACTTAGTGTGAGGCTGATGCAGAGTCCTATTCTGGGACTCTACTACCCCTAGTGTTTAGCGTGCTAGTTTATTAATCTACTGATTTTAGTGCAGCTGTCCCAACCTAAGACCACTGCATCACCCCACACATACACTTGAAGAAAGCAGTTAGATTGGGGGACTGACCTGGCAGTCTCACAGCTGGTTAGGAATTAGGTACAAAAACCAATCTGTGTGGTGAAATTTGTACAGAGGTTTAACTTTCACGGCAGTACTTTTACTCAGAATTTTTTATAGAAAAGAATAAGTTGTTAAACTACTAAATTATTCTTCCAGTAAACAAGTAAAATATGCAGTGGCAACAAAGATGTTACAATAGAATGATACAATAACAATCTACAATGATGAGTCCAATCAAGTTAATGACAAAAAAAGCAGACATCAAATCAATCAGTCAACACACAGGAATATATAAACAATCCAAATCAGACACCGACAACAAAGAAATTATATGTTGAGCAAGCCTAGAATTTATATCTTCAAGTCAAAACACCAGTAGTTAGGTTAATATTTACTTTCATGCATTACATTTCAACAATTCCCAATATTAAGATATATTATTTATCATACTTAGAAAAGAGTCTGGTATAACTTACAAATCTTTTAATGTAAAATCACATTTCTCGTATCTAAAATTTAATAATCTGTCATTCTAACTTCCATATAGTGATCTGAAAAATCTTGATCCTCTTGCAAACAATGGGTAAAACCCTGGACATAGTAAAGTCAGTGGGAGATTTGCCATTGATTTCAATAGGGACAGGATTTCAATCATTATCTTGAAAAGAATCAAGTGCTGCTATAATCCAGAGCTTCCACCTTCTAGTATCTGTGCTGCAGGACATCATAGGTTCAGGTCTCTACAGGTTTTACCCTCTTTTTAGTATCTGAGTCATACGTTTGGCTCTCAGAGTGAGCAATTTCACTTTCAGCACAAGCCACATAAATTAGTATAATGGAGTTATTGCTTCTTTTTCTTGACCTGCACTCCACCTAAACAAAACAGATCAAATCTTATATATATATATATATATAATGTGTATAATTTAGATCCTGATTTCTAACACCTAAAGTTGGAGTGTGTTTGGATTCAGTTTTCTGGTTCAGTTTAATGTTTAAATAGGAGTCATTTGCAACACCTGCAAATTGGTTAAAATTTCTAACACTCTTTAAATTTGAGGGAGGTGTTTGTATCTGGAGTTCTGATTCAGGTTTGTCTCTGAATAATTATAGTATTTATACTATACAGCTATTCTATCCTTAATATCATAAGGTCTGGCTTCTATGGCATCAATTATTTCATATTTTTAATTGATAAAACTGCACTGGTTCCTAATTAGAAGTTTCTCTCTTAGTTTGGGAATGCACTTCCACTGCAATGAGAGCTTCAAAATGAGCAGGATTCTGCTGACATTCTTTTCATTGCCACCAAGATTTTGAATTCCCTTTCCATCAGCCTCCCTACAGTCCTCCTCATCATCTCGGTGTAAAGAGACTCAGTGTCATGGAGTGCTGGTGATGATGACAGAATGTTGTAATTCTCCTCTTCAAAACGAGGCAGCCACATTATCGTCTTTGTGGAGTTGAGACCCAGACACCAGTTCTGACTGCTGGAAAGTATCCCATTGGCTGCAATGGACTTTGGATCTGACCCCTTACATGCTGATTCAGAGAATTACTTGGGTCAATGTCTGTAATGTTGAGTACATGTGTAGTCCTATTGAAGTCAATATTAGATATACTTAAGTGCCTTGTTGCATCAGGGCCTAAGGATCCGATCCATAAAGAAATCTGGAAAGGTTCATTTCATGACCTTCTTCCACTCTTTTTCATCCACCCATCCCTTGACTGGGAACCAGAGCTAATAATTAATAGATTTATATAAAGAATTCTGTCTGTATTTTTATTGTTTAGATAAAACAATGATCTCACCGACATCAAAGTGGTGATTTCCTTTTAAGATTTTATTTTAGGCTCCAATTCAGCCAGGTGCTTAGGCACCTGTGTATAAGTGAGTAGTCACCTTGGCTTCAATGGGACAACTCATGTGTTTACAGTTATTCATCTGCTTAAGTACTTGGCTGAATCATGGCCTTAAAGAAGATGCATTTGAATACCAGCCTTCCACCAAGACAACTGGTGACTTCTGCTCTGAAAACTAATCCAGTCTTCCCAATGATATCCAGTTTTCATAATCCAGAAACAGCAAAATATACAATATCCTTGGTATATAAACCAAAATGAATTCTGCAAGGGCTTCTTGTACTACAAAAGTAACTTATGTGGAGTCCAAATGTTTTGAACTAGGAAAATTTAGTGAACTCACATATTGTCACAATATTTTGATTTAATTAAACATATTCTCACATTGGAGCTACAATTTTTAATCTCTTCTTTAATTGGTAAATATTTGAAAATATTATCACATCTTTTTTAAATCGTTTGACCATGTTTAAAGGGAAAAAAAAACAAATGAAAGAGAAGTGATTTTGATCTATTTAGACAGGATTAGTGTTCTTTCTGAATTATTTTTGCAAATTGAAACAGAAGGGAATGTGTTAATGTCTCTACTTCTTAAAAGCAGCAGAGCCTATTAGCTGCTGTTGAATTAGTATCTGGCTGATTTCTCCCAAAATAATATTTAAATTTGGAATTGTTTTCTAAGCGGGTGCATCAATACCCCAGAACATTTCATGACACAAAAGCTTGTTTGTTTATTTATCATATGTCTTGGGATTAAAAATAGTAACACCATATTTCTTCTGCATATGATCATTTAAGATATTGATATTTTCAGTCAAACATATATGTCAAAGTGTATTTGAATATTTTCTTGCAAACGTAACAATAGAATATCCATTCACTAACAATATGCCAATAAGGGGAAAAAACTGCTATGAAATAAAATTGTAGATATTCACATTTCAGTGGGCATAAAACAAGAATTGATCTGAACCTTACCCAAAAACAGTAACATTTATAATCATTCTGAGATCAAACACGTGACTAGCTTTTAAAAATATTTGGTGTCTCTCCATTCTTTAGTGTTAACAATTAAATATGTGCTTAAAATTAACATGTGCTTAAGTACTCTGCTGAATAGGGATGGTATACTGAATCTAGTGCTGGGTGAAAGATTTTAGCCTTTTTTTTTTTTTTTCAGCATAAGGTGCAGAATCCCCTGAAACATTTCATGAATTTGTTTTGGTTTTGCTAAATTGTTTGTATCGAGGTAGAGGGGGGGATTCTGAAAAAGTCTAATAATTTTATATTGACATTTTGTAAGCTAAATGTTTGGATTTTTTCAGTTCAAAATAACACTTTTGAAATTTCCTTTAATTCCATTGAAAAATTAAACTATTTTAAAATAGTCAAAATTGAAAGGAAATGCTTCATTTCAGGTAGAATGAAATGTTTTGTTCCAACCAATTTTTTTTTACTTTTTTGATTTACTGAAAATTCCAATAAAATTATTGTCAATTTTACTCCTGATTTTTCAAAACTGCCAACAAACAAAAAATCTGTTTTCCGCATACCTCTAATTCAATCACCCCAATTTTCAAAGACATTATGGGCCATTGTCATTGCAAAATCAGGGATATAAATTTGTATAAATATCTAAACCTCTCAATATTCAGAGGTCCCCTTTTCCTAGTTTCTGGTCTATGTAGCCACTCATTTACTTGTCATGTCTTCAGTTAGCACCACCCCAGGTTACTTAATTTGGTTTAGTCTATGACTCATTTTCTAGATCTTCTGATGGTTTTCTGTTTGTTTTTCTCTTTTGTTTTTCTCTTTGTTATTACATTTTAATATAATTATAAAGTGAAGTGAGGTTTTTTAAGGAAAAAGTACTTTGTCAATTTATTGGATATAAATGATTTAAATATGTTCCACAGATGTTTTCATTTATAAATTGCAACTTTTCATAGTGTTGTAACTTACTCATCATTGTTCTAATTTGCATGTCATTACCCATTATGTTTTTTTCTTTTGAAAACCTGAAATGTTGGCAGCTCATCATAACCTAGTCCTAATGATTTTCAGTACATCTGTTAAAAATAGCATCTAGGCAATTTCCTGTAGATAATCATCTTTGTGTTTTATTGATTTCAGTTAGGAGTTCATATATACTTAAAGATTCTACTTTATGTATGCATAAATTGGAAAATAACAAATGGATAGTTAAGTTGTATGCAGAAGTATTACTGCATCTGTATTCTTGCATCTGTTACAAAAGTTACAGTCTGCCTTTTCCAGGGAGTTAGGCATGTTTTTGGGTTGTTTGTTTGCTTATTTGTTTGGTTGTTTTTAGATGGGTTGCTGGGGTGGGGGTGAAGGGGAGGAAGAAGAATGAGCTCCTAAAATAGATTTCCCTGTTTCTTGATGGCATAATGAATTAACCAGATGTATCAAGAAATTAATTAAAGTAAGAATGAGTAGAAACAATGATGGAAAACAAAACAGCAGAAAAGGAATATTAGCCTCCAATCCTTTATTTCCTCAGTGAGTGTAGGTACCTATCTTGATCTACTATAAAACAAAATCCAAAGTTTAAAAAAACAAACAAAAAAACCCTACCCTCTGGGGTATGACTTCTTTAACAATGATTTAATCTGAAGATCATCTCAAACCTTTTCCTTGACAGGGCCGGCTCCAGGCACCAGCTTACCAAGCAAGTGCTTGGGACGGCCATTCCGGAGAGGGGCGGCATGTCCAGCTGTTCGGCGGCAATTCGGTGGACGGTCCCTCACTCCTGCTCAGAGCGAAGGACCTTCCACCGAATTGCTGCCGCAGATCACGATCGCAGCTTTTTTTGGTTTGTTTTGCTTTTTGTTTGTTTGGCTGCTTGGGGCGGCCAAAACCCTGGGGCCGGCCCTGTTCCTGGGGCCAGCCCTGTTCCTAGGGCTCCTACCTTAGGATTGCTCAGTCTAACCTTGGATCCTGACTCTCTAAGCAAGACACTTCTACCTCCCTTTTATCCTGGTGAAACAGCAAGCCACCTGCCTTACCCACAGAACCCTTAATTAGAAAGATCAACACTTGCTAGCAAGGTGAGTGTTTCAGTCTTGTACACTCACCTTCAAGGCTCTGAGCAAATTCAGCCCACCTTTGTTACTGCTCTCTTTCTTCCTGTTCTTCCTCTGCCTTTCTACATGTATTCCCAAACTCTTTTCTAACTGATTCCTTTATCTCCTTTCCCTGCCCTTGACATGACACTTTCTTTAATTCTTCCTCCTACACCAAGAACAGCCTCTCAATTTCCCTGCCAAATGCCATCATTCTCTTTCTTCAAATCCCTGCTTGAGTCTTCTCTAGTATATAATTTTTTCCCAGTTGTATTTGACTATTAGCTCCCTAGGGCAAGGAATTATTTTTTAGGTGTTTGTACATGACCATGTACACTTAGTGCTCCATAAGTAACTCCTAATTATAATCAGTAAAGTTCTGTTTAGTAAAAAATAAAGTTGTTAGACATGTGAGATATATATGCATTTTAAAATATATCTATAACACCAAAGCAACTAGAAATTCATTGGTTGTAAGTCTAAATGTATTTGTGCATCTATGTTATGGCCATCTAGATGACACATGCACTCTGTGGATGGGTGGGTATATACTTTAATGCTTTGTGGCTTTTCAGTTTCTGTGATAGGACAATGCAAATACAGTTATAAAATAGAAACTGATTTTACAATGCCATTACTTAGCTCATACTATTGAATCTTTCTCAGACTTTGATTGTGCATTGCTTGGACATTCAAAACTCCAACTGAGAGTATGTCTACACAGCAGCTGGGAGATGTAATTCCCAAGTCAGGTAGACATAAACATGTTAGCTCTGTTTGAGCTAGTGCAGTAACAATAATGTATAACAAATGGAAGAAAGGGAAAGTTGATAGTAATGAATATAATTAACAAGTTAGGAATTGTAGAAAATTGATACAGGAAGCAAAGGGACACAAGGATAAATCTGTAGCCAGCAGAGTTAAGGACAATAAAGAGTCTATATATAACAAAAGGAAGAAATGTTAAATAAATATTTCTGTTTTGTATTTGAGGAAAAACAGATTATATAGTGTTATCATATAGTGATAACCCTCTTTGCATTCCTCTAGTATATCTGGAGGATGTTAAACAGAAGGTATGAAAGCTATACATTTTTCAATCAGCAGGTCCAGATAATTTTCATCCAAGAGTTTTAAGAGAGCTGGCTGAGGAGCTTGCAGGACTGCTAATGTTAGTTTTCAGTAAGTCTTGAAGCACTGGGGAAGTTCCAGAACACTGGAAGAATGTGCCAATTTGTTAAAAAAGGGTAAATGGGATGACCCAAGTAATTATAGGCCTATCAGTCTGACATCAATCCCTGGCAAGAAAATGGAGCAGTTGATATGGGACTTGATTAATAAAGAATTAAAAGAGGGGAATGTTAATGCAAATCATCATGGTTTTAGAGAAAATAGATCATGTCAAACTAACTTGATAATTTTTTTTGATGAAATCACAAATTTGGTTGATAAAGGTAATCGTTGAGGCATAATATACTTTGACTTGGTACCACACCACATTTTGATTAAAAAACTACAACATTATAAAATTAACAGGACACACATTCAATGGATTAAAAGCTGACTAACTGATAGATCTCAAAAGGAATTGTAAATGGGGAATCATCATCAAGTGGGTGTGTTTCCAGTGTGGGTTGGTTCTTGGCCTATACTATCTCCCATTTTTATAATGACCTGGAAGAAAATATATAATCACTGATAAAGTTTGCAGATGACACAAAAAGTAAGGGAATGATAAATAATGAAGAAGACAGGTCACTGATTCAAAGCAATCCGGATTGCTTGCTAAACTGGTTTTAACCAAACAATATGCTTTTTAATAGGGCTACATGTAAATGTTTTCATCTCAGAATATAGGCCATACTTCCAGAATGGGGGATTCTATCCTGGAAAGCAATGACTCTGAAAAAGATTGGAGAGTTGTGTTGGCTATTCAGTTGAACATGAGCTCCCAGTGTGACACCATGGACAGAGGTGTTAAAGTGACCCTGGGATGCATAATCTGGAGTAGGAGTAGAGAGGTTATTTTAATTCTGTATTTTACCTCTTTACCAGTACTGTTGCGACTGCTGCTGTGTCCCATTCTGGTGCCCACAATTCAAGAAGGATGTTAATAACTTGGAGAGCGTTCAGAGAAAAGCCATGAGGATGATTAAAGGATTAGAAAACATGCTTTATAGCGATAGACTCAAAGAGCTCAATCTATGTAATTTAACAAAAAGAAGTTAAGAGGTGAGTTGATTATAGTCTATAAGAATCTACATGGAGAACAAATATTTAATAATGGGCTCTTCCATCTAGTAGAGAGAGATATAACATAATCCAATGGCTGGAAGGTGAAAATAGACAAATTCATACTGGGAATAAGGTGCAAATTTTTGACAGTGAGGAAAATTTACCATTGGAACAATTTACCAAGAGTCATAGCGTGTTCTTTACCAGTGACAATTTTTAAATCAAGATATACTCTAGGAATTTTTTTGAAAAACTTCAGTGGCCTGTGTTATACAGGACATCAGACTGGATCACAGTGGTCCCTTCTGGCCTTGGAATGGACAGGGGAAAAAACAAGTGTAGCTAGCTACGGTACCATAGGTGTCATCTTGAGCTAGCTGACAGAGTATGTATCCCAGGGTTCAGGCAGGATGATACATAGGTGGCTAACCAGAGATTAGTTTCCATATAAAATATGTTTTTATTAGGGTTGTCAAGTGATTAAAAAAATTAATTGCAATTAATTGCATGATTTAAAAAAAATCACAATTAATCACATGATTGATCATGCTGTTAAACAATAATAGAATACCATTCATTTAAAATTTTTGGATGTTTTCTACATTTTCAAATATATTGATTTCAATTACAACACAGAATACAAAGTGTACAGTGCTCACTTTATATTTATTTTTGATTACATATATTTGCACTGTAAAGAAACAGAAGAAATAGTATTTTTCAATTCACCTAATACAAGTACTGAAGTGCAATCTCTTTATCATGAAAGTTGAACTTACAAATGTAGAATTATGTACAAAAATTTATTGCATTCAAAAAACCAAAAAATCTAAAACTTTAGAGCCTGCTAGTCCACTCACTCAAACAAGTGTATTCGCATTTGCGGGAGATAATGCTGCCTGCTTCTTGTTAATAATGTCACCTGAAAGTGAGAACGGGTGTTTGCATGGTGCTATTGTAGCCAGTGTCACAAGATATTTACGTGCCAGATGTGCTAAAGATTCATATGTCCCTTCATGCTTCAACCAGCATTCCAGAGGACATGTCTATGCTGAAGATAGGTTCTGCTTGATAATTATCCAAAGCAGTATGGACCGACACATGTTCATTTTCATTATCTGAGTCAGATGCCACCAGCAGGTTGATTTTCTTTTTTGGAGGTTCAGGTTCTGTAGTTTTCGCATCAGAGTGTTGGTCTTTTTAGACTTCTGAAAGCAGGCTCCACACCTTGTCCCTCTCAGATTTTGGAAGGCACTTTAGATTCTTAAACCTTGGGTCAAGTGCTGTAGCTATCCTTAGAAATCTCACATTGGTACCTTCTTTGCATTTTGTCAAATCTGCAGTGAAAGTGTTCTTAAAACAAACAACATGTTCTTAGGTCATCATCCAAGACTGCTATAACATGAAATATATGGCAGAATGTGGGTAAAACAGAGCAGGAGACATACAGTTCTCCCTCAAGGAGTCCAGTCACAAATTTAATTAACACACTATTTTTTTTAAATGAACATCATCAGCATGGAAGCATGTCCTCTAGAATGGTGGCTGAAGCACGAAGGGGCATACAAATGTTTAGCATATCTGGTATAAATACCTTGCAATGCCGGCTACAAAAGTGCCATGCGAACACCTGTTCTCACTTTCAGGTGATATTGTAAATAAGAAGCGGGCAGCATTATCTTACCTAAATATAAACAAACTTGTTTGTCTTAGCAATTGGCTGGATAAGAAGTAGACCTGAGTGGACTTGTAGGCTCTATAGTTTTACATTGTTTTGTTTTTGAGTGTAGTTATGTAACAAAAAAATCTACATTTGTAAGTTGCACTTTTATGATAAAGAGAATGCACTACAGTTCTTGTATGAGGTGAATTGAAAACTACTATTTCTTTTATCATTTTGACAGTGCAAACATTTGTAATGACAAATAATATAAAGTGAGCACCGTACACTTTGTATTCCGTGTTGTAATTGAAATCAATATATTTTAAAATGTAGAAAAACATTCAAAAATATTTAATACATTTCAATTGGTATTCTATTGTTTAACAGTGCAATTAAAGCTGTGATTAATCACGGTTAATTTTTTTGAGTTAATTGCATGAGTTAACTGCGATTAAATCACAGCCCTCATTTTTATTGATTTTTAATCAGATATATTCAAATTAGATGAAGGGGAAAAAGGAACACAAATTGTAAAAGAATTGGCCCTTCCTACAGATGTGTCCACCCACTAAGTAGTTTCTCAAACTTTTGTACTGGTGACTCCTTTCTCACAGCAAATCTATGAGTGTGAACTCCTACCCCATAAATTAAAAACATTTTTTTTTACATTTAACACTATTATAAATCCTGGAGGCAAAGCAGAATTTGAGGGTGGAGACTGACAGCTCGCGACCTCCCACGTAATAACCATGTGACACCTGAGGGGTCACGACCCCCAGTTTGAGAATCCCTGAAATAGACAATCAAAAATTAAGGGAAGTATTGGGATCATAAGCTTTCGTGGGTAAGAACCTCACTTCTTCAGATGCAAGTAATGGAAATCTCCAGAGGCAGGTATGAATCAGTATAGAGATAACGAGGTTAGTTCAATCAGGGAGGGTGAGGTGCTCTGCTAGCAGTTGAGGTGTGAACACCAAGGGAGGAGTGTGTGTTTATTAAACAAAGACTGTGAATGGCTATCCAACTACAGAAGCAGTTTCTCCTCCCTTGGTGTTCACACCTCAACTGCTAGCAGAGCACCTCACCCTCCCTGATTGAACTAACCTCGTTATCTCCATACTGATCTATATCTGCCTCTGGAGATTTCCATTACTTGCATCTGAAGAAGTGAGGTTCTTACCCACGAAAGCTTATGCTCCCAATACTTTTGTTAGTCTTAAAAGTGCCACAGAACCCTCTGTTGCTTTTTACAGATTCAGACTAATACGGCTACCCCTCTGATAATCAAAAACTAGATATTACAGATGTTGATGATCACGTGGCAACTCATTTCACTATTCCATTCATTTTTTCAAGGATTATATCCACTGCTCAGAAGTCTCATGAGAAATACTATGGAATTATCCCATCTGATAGGTAAATGTTACTATATAAAAAGAAAAGCCTCCTAAAATTATTGCCTCAATTCAGAAAAAAAATCAAACAAACATTTACTGTGGGATAACAGCATAACTGTCAGTAATACATATGCTGGAAAATCCTAACATTGCTGCATAGATCAATATTAACACAGAAAACTGACAATCTGCATCTGAAAGATAAAATCAAATAACATTAATATATTACCAAAAATAGTGAACCATGTTTAAATTATCCCAGAACCTTCCATGTCAAGTTAAAAGAAAGCTCTAGAGACACAGTGTGACTGTCCAATCAGGGAACAAATGACCAGCAGCTCTTTAAATTAAAAAATAGAACAGATGTTCAAAATTAAAAATAATTTTAAGTATATGATTCTTATAAAGGAATAGGATTTTCAAAACATGGTTGCCAAAATGTTTATCAATTGTGCATATCAAAGGCTAGGTCTACACTACCCGCCTGAATCGGCGGGTAGAAATCGATCTCTCGGGGATCGAATTATCGCGTCTCGTCGGGACGCGACAATCGATCCCCGAATCGACGCTCTTACTCCACCAGCGGAGGTGGAAGTAAGCGCCGTCGACGGGGAGCCACGGAGGTCGATTTTGCTGCTCTCCTCACAGCAGGGTAAGTCGGCTCCGATAGGTCGAATTCAGCTATGCTATTCACGTAGCTGAATTTGCGTATATTAAATCGACCCTCCCCCCCCCCGTAGTGAAGACCTGCCCAAAGATATTTGATCACCAACCCAATCTATAAATCTCACATCTTCATATAGAGACAGATTCATTCATACTCCCACAGCTGAAGGAGGCCTTTTTGTCAGAGAAACAGGGGAGAGGAGTAGTTCATGAGTAAATATTTACAAAATATTAGATAACTGTCAAAATCTTCTGAGTATGTTTTTCTTAGTCAAATTAGTTTTCAAGTCACAACTCTGTCTCAGAAACTCATATTTTGGTGTGTGAAGATTAATTTCTTCAAGTTCCTACTGTGCCTGTCAGCATCAGTGCTAGAGAGAAAGCAGCTGACAGATAGGAATGCATCCTATGGTAATGCATAAGGAGTATTTTCACGGCTGCACATGGCCATGCACACCCACACTTCAGTTTGCGCCAGGTTGTGATGTCCTTATTGACAGTGAATAGCACCATGCTTTGTGGTGCTGTTGATTTCAGTGGGACCACTTATGGAGTAAAGTGTTTTTTATCCTTAGGAAGGAGGGCACAAGCTGGCTCTTCGACACTGTGGCTCTGCATAGCACTCAATCTCAGCTCACCCGCTACTTCAGAGATACCGCTCTGAATCCTTAACATTCTATCTGCAAAGGAGTTCCTGCCTTTAGGGGTGAATTCTGTTGAATAACATTGATTTCCTGTAAAAGGGGCACTCCCTTCTGGTATGAAAGGTGGAATTTTGATGGGACACTGGATGCAATTTTCAAAAATGCCTGAGTGACTTAGGAGCCTGGGTTACATTTTCAAGAGAGACAGGCATTTAGGAGTCCAAGTCCCATTGAAAGTCTACAGTCACGCTGTCAACTTTTTTATCACTATTAGTTTTTTATAAGTGGTTGGTTTTTTTAAATTTAAACACCCATCAAAATATTTCAATGAGTAAATTTAAAGGACGCATTGCCCACATAAAGTCTTAAGTGATTCTCAACTGTCTAGTTCAGTGGTTTTCAAACTGGAGGTCTTGACCCCTCAGAGGGTTGCAAGGTAGTTACATGGGGGTCATGAGCTGTCAGCTCTGTGGGGATGACAGCCCTGAGACCCCATTAAATTACATTTCCCTATTTTTAATTTATAAGGGAGGGTCACACTCAGAGGCTTGCTGTGTGAAATGGGTCATCAATACAAAAAGTTTGAAAACCACTTGTCTAGTTAGTAAGTGGGCACATCTGTAAGAAGGGCCAGTTTTTACAATTTGTGTATATTTTTCCCTTTGTCTACTTTGAACACATCTGATTAAAAACCAATAAAGGAGAGTATACATATTTTCCCCAACAATGCAGCACAGAGAGACAGAGTTAATAAACTGACTTAACAGATTTTTATTGTCTAAGCTGAGGTAAATGTAAATAGCAAGCAAAAGACGTACATGGTGACAAAAATATTGATTGGATTTTTTAAAGTTTCATTACTCTTAGTAATCAAATTGCACTGGGAGCAGAAGAACAGAAGAAGCAAAAATAGTAAAAGAAACACTTGCAAATATAAAATTCTCTCTCCCTCTATTTTCCTTCCCTTCTCTGTGCTACTTCCAAATTTCACTCTTTCACTCTCCATTCCCTCTTTCTGCTTTCTTTCTTTCTACTTTGCATTCTTATTTTTACAATTACTTCCATTTAACATATCACAAGCATTTCCTCCCCCAGACTTCTTTCCACAACAACATCGAACTGAACAGCAGCAGTTTTTATGATGCTGAAGATTACACAAGAAGGCGACAACTGATTCTGCTACCACAAGTGGCATGCCTGACTATATGGAAGTATCCAGGGCATTGAACCCATCCAGCATGTAACATTTTATAAGTTCAAACAGGAATAGCACCCAAAAGTTTCTGGTCTTGTTCTAAAATTGGAATCCCAAAACAAGAGTGGGTTATAAATTCGTCAAAACAAGGTCTCAACCACTAATCGCCAATCAGTATCCTAAGAGAGTGGCAATCTCAGAAATGACAAGAAAATACACAGCTGTGTTTAAAAGGGGTAGATAGTAGTGCAGATCACATAATATAAATGGCACTTGATGCTACATTCAGAGATGCACTCCACTATTTATGAATTTATTTGGCTCATCTCCTGTCAGCCTGTTATCAGCTTTCCTAGTTGTTTTTTTTTTTTTGTTAAACAAAAATCTGTATAAGATAGGAAGGAAAATACCTGGTAATCAATTATAAAAAATAGAGACACTCTCTTTTGATATATCACTTTTTATATTAACAATTTACATGCTCAAGACTTTATACCACTGTTTGGATAAGGCAAAGGAGGAAAGTGTCTATTAAATTAGCAAGAAAACAAACTTTTTTTATAATTGAGTGCACTGCTAGCAATGCACACAATGTATTTAAACAGTTCCTTTCCTGCCCCCACATGTCTGCTTAAGGGCTTTGGTTTAAGACCATCCTAGCAGAAGGATGGGAACAATGAAATATGATTTACTTCACTATTTTCAGTCCCTGCATTTCTCTCCTAACAAAGCCAACCCATTTCATGCCTCATAGAAAATAGTTTGTTATGAAAGTAAGATTTGGAAAGGGGTGCTTATAACTCTGTCTTCATTTATTAAGATGGATTTCTGTATTCAGCTGCATTTTTATTCTGTACATGTGGAAATAAAATAGCACAGAAGCTGAACATTGCTGTTGTTAAATTTGTTATGCATTTAAGTGGGCTTTTATGTTGTTTTCGGGTACCATGATGGCCTGCATTGATTCCATGCCCAAAATTCATTTAATTGCAATAGGAATGACAGAATTGTATATTAACAATATTCCATTAGAAATGTAAATCAGCTGGAATACCTGCAATTCCAGATATCCTAAAGTGCCCAGAAACTCTGTCAGATGCAATAAACCATCCCAATTACATTCTGCAAGACATATATGTCCAGATTTTGTACAAAGACTTTCATTGCTCTGTTGGTGGCCATCACGGCAGAAGGGCTGCCATTTGGATATAAACTCACTTCTAAGGAAGGGCAACTCATAAAAGATTTGTGTGGATGAGTAAAGAGCTTAACAAAGTGATTTAAAAAAAGGGAGAGCAGCTAATGGGAAATTAAAAATTGGAAGCAGAATATAAAAGGTACAAAGCTAAAAGCTAAAACAGTGTAAAAAGCTGATAAGGAACAAAGGTAGGAAAGTGTACAAATATGGTAAAGGAAATACAAAAGGCAAACAGAGAAGTATGTTCAATACATAAGAAGCAAACAGCCATGCATGGATCAGTGAGTATAGGGGCCATAAAGAGGTAAGGAAATGTTAATGACAGAGATGAATATATTTTTGTCCAATAATTCATGGAAGAAGCTCAAAGGAGTCACCTTTCAGGGGCAGATTATTGGGGGTGGGGTGAAGATAGGGATGAAGAGGCAAATGTTAAAAGGCTTTAAAATTACTCCAGAGCAGATAACATAGAAGAAGAAGAAGAAGAATTAAAATTCACTGGGTGCCAATGGATTTATCACAGAATACCAAAAGAGAAATTGCAAGGTAAAATAGAGGGAAACCTTTACGAAAGATAATTAACTGCTTAATAAGGACCAGGGAAGGAGCTGAGGTCATGAAGGTGACTAAAGATAATCACCTGTTTCACAGAGGATCCAGGATACTACAGCTCTATAGGTGACATTGGTTGAGGGGAAAGTATTGATAACATTGGTTAAATACAGAATGATCAGAATTTAGCCATTAACAATAGAAACTGATATTGGACCTTCCACATGGATTTATAAAATAAATGCTATTCTGAAAACATAATTCTTCAATGTGATAGAGTTATTTTGGAAGTAAAACAAACTGACAATTTTATTTATTAAAATATTGAGACTATTAAAAAAAATTGTAGGAAATTCAGTCTCAAAGTCAGGAATTTATAATACTGTCACTTAAACAAAACCTAAACACCATAATGTTTGGAAACAACTCAAAGTACTTGAAAGAAATTAAAGTCTTCTCTAGGATTAGACTGATATTTGGATATGTCGTGAAGTAAAAAATGTAAAAAGTGGGCAGTCGTACACATAGTAACTGTGCTGTACACTCCTTTCCTCTTACTTATATACAAAGTATATTTTCAGCCTTGTCTTTGGCCTCCATTTTTGCACCCACCACTGGCATGTATGAAAACAGGACTACTGAGTAGGAATAGGAAAGTTGTATGACCTGCATTTGACACTGGTTCAACTGCTACAGGATTACTGTGTCCACAATTCAAGAAAGTTGTTGATAAATTGGAGATGGTTCAGAGAAGAGCTACAAGAACAATTAAAGAATTGGAGCGTATGCCTTGTAGTGTGAAACAGAATGAGCTCCTGCAGTCTAACTTTACAATGAAAAGATCACAGTCTATACCCTGGGAACAGAGGGGTCTTCAGTATGGTACCCAAAGAGATAACAAGATCCAATGCTTGGAAGTTGACATTAGACACATTCAGACTGGAAACAAGGTATAAATTTTTATAGGGAGGATAATTAACCATTGGCACAACTTACCAAGGTTTGGTGTGGATTCTTTATAACTGGCAATTTTTAAATCAAGATAGGATGTTTTTTCTAAAAGATATACTCTAGTTCACTGTTTCTCAAACAGGGGTCTGTGGACCCCTGCGGGTTCGCAAGGGTACTCCAGTGTGCCCCACTGATCAACTCCTCCCCCTCCCTCCCAGCGCCTCCTGCATGCCGAGGAACAGCTGTTCAGTGGCATGCAGGAGGCGCAGGGACGGGGTGCACTCAGGGGAGGAGCGGAAAGAGGAGGGGAATAGGAAGGGCAGGGTGGAGCAGGGGCAGGAAGAGGTGGGGCAGCTGTGGGACTTTGGGGGAAGGGGTGGAGTAGGGTTGGGACCTGGGGTTGAGCGTGGGGCTTGGGGAGTCTGTGAAAAAAATTAAATCAAAATAGGGGTCTTCGGGTTACTAAAGTTTGAGTTCAAACGGGAATTAATTCAGGGAAGTACTATGGCCTATTTTATACAGGAGGTCAGACAAGATGATCACAGAGGTCTCTTCTGGCCTTATAGTATATGAATTCATGTACAAATAATTGGAGGCACAATTATACACACTGTGACATATGTGGGGGAGTTTCTAACTTTAGTGAGGCCTCAAATCAGGGTCTCGTAAAAGCTACAATCTCCAGAGTTTATACTAGGGAAGCAGATCTTCCAAGAAGACTCAAAGCTGACTCTACTCACTAAAACTGAGCAGATGATTTATACTAGATAATTTTTGACAAATTTAGCCTCTTTTCTGCTCAGACAATATGCATCAACATATTTTCCTCTGATTTTTTTATATCTATAAATGATCAGTTTATCATACGCTTATTTTTTCCAATATATTACTATACAGACTGATCATGAATAGTTTCAATATAAAAATCTGTTGCTTAGTTGAGATTTAGCAGATAAGCTAACTTAGTTTTTTGTTTTTGTTTTCTGTTTCCTGATCGGATAAATGTGTAAATATTGTCCAGGGTTAACATGTGGATAATATGTATATGAGATTTTGAACTTTGCTGTCTTTGAACATTTGTGCCTGTAACATTCGATCACTCAAATGTTCAGAGAAAACAAATATAAAAGAGCTTTGGCCAAAGGTTCAAGCAGATTCTCAACAATGTTGATCAAATAGCCACCAGTTTTGTTTTTTAGTTTCTTGAATTATTTATCCAGCTGTAATATACTCCCCAAAGGGTTTCAGCCAGACATTCTGACAGTTTTAAAGTCAGCTGTTGTGCAAAGAGGTAAACTTCTGTATTATTAAACATTGTTAAACTATTCCCTTTCTCCTGCTACAGATGAAATCTAAGGCTTTGTGTCATCTTTATAATTCACACAGCAAAGTTCCAGTTTTCTTGAAAGTGAATACAAAAAAAAGAATTTGATGGGATGCTTTATTTTTTCAAACATTTGATATATTTTACATGACTGTTATAAGGCACACATTTTATCTGAGGAGGGTTGACCACTGGAAGAAACTAGCAAGTGCAGTGGTAGATTCTCCTTCTCTTGAAGTCTTCAGATCGAAACTGGATACCTTCTGAAAAATATGTTTGTCAGACACAAGTTACACGGCTCAAAACAGGATGAAGTTTTATGGCCTGTCTTATATAGGTCAGCTTAGATAATAATATATGGAGATATACCTATCTCATAGAACTGGAAGGGACCCTGAAAGGTCATCAAGTCCAGGCCCCTGCCTTCACACCAAGTACTGATTTTTGCCCCAGATCCCTAAATGGCCCCCTCAAGGATTGAGCTCACAACCCTGGGTTTAGCAGGCCAATGCTCAAACGACTCAAACCTCCTTGGTGTATTCTGACCCTAATCTGTGGGGGGAGGGATAGCTCAGTGGTTTGAGCATTGGCCTGCTAAACCCAGGGTTGTGAGCTCAGTCCTTGAGAGGGGCCACTTGGGGATCTGGGGCAAAATCAGTACTTGGTCCTGCTAGTGAAGGCAGGGGGCTGGACTTGATGACCTTTCAAGGTCCCTTCCAGTTCTAAGAGATGGGATATCTACATTAATTATTATTATTATTATAAAACAGAACCAGTTAAAATAAGTCAAAAAAAATCCTATTGACTTTAGTGTAATCCTATAGATTTACTCAAACAAAGCTTGCAAGCTTGAGCCCTTAACTTGGAGGCAGGTTCGGCCCCGTAATTCTCAAAAACTTAGTGTAATTTTTCTTTTTAGTAATGCATGTGGAAAAAATGCAGAACACTAAGCATAACAAACCAGAGATACAAACAGATCTGCCTATCACCCAGTCATCGTTGCATGGTATGTTTGCAGTGTACATTCAAACATATTAAGATGGATATGAAGATACATGGCGTAGTCAACATTTACCTTAAGTCCAAATAATACATACGAGGTTTGCATGTGGCCTTTAGTGCTGCAGTTCAGATACAGAGAATCCAAACTCTGCCAGTTAATTCAAACTCTGCCAGGTGAATGGTTCGATGATAAAAATGTTGTATTGTTAGAATGAAAATATAACAATGCAAATGCATTTATCTTTGGACCTGCAAGTACATTGAAATATTCCAAACACATATGAATATTTCTATCATCCCTTCCATGGTCTTCTGATTCTTTTAAATAAAATATAACAAATTCACAAGGGCAAATTTGAAAGTAATAATCACATTTTTGTCTCAGAAAATAACAAACAAAATGGGAAGTTTTTATATTTAGAAATGCAAAGAAGACAAATTATCTCTAGATTCAACTTTATTTTAAAGGTGACCTGCAAAGTAAAAGCAAAAAAGAGGTTGTGAGTGTTTCTTTATGTGGTATAAAAAGTTGGGTAATTTTCCTTCCAAAAAAGGGTGTTTTTCCTGCTTGTTTTTCAGATTAGAACTATCAGGAAATGTTGTGTATTTTGTTGTTGCTGGACGTAGCCTCTAAGAGCCAGGGTAAGAGTCTGTGCTCTGCCTCTAAGATGCGCAGAACAGGACTCATAGCTCAGAGGGGTAGGGGTGTGTGGGGGGGTGTGTGTGGGTGGGGGGAGGAGGGGGGAGGGATAATGTGGCTTTAGGCCACTTTTGAGCCCTATTGGGCTGCTCCAGAGGCTAGGGAGACCCTGGTTCTAACTTGGGCAGCCCTGGGGGGCTGTCTGCGTTACCTAAGCCATCCCTGGCTGCCTTAAAGACAGCAGCACTTTCAGCAATCTCTGCAGTGCTGCAGCTCTCCCTCTAACACACTGCTTGCACTTTTGTCAGGGTGTATAACAGGGACCTCAGAACGCAGCCTTACCTCTGCCTGCACCAAGGGAAGCCTCCCCATCTAAATCAGGAGCCCCTACAACATCTTGACACCTGTTCAGACCTTTTACTTGGTACAAAGGGGCAGGGGAGAGGATCTCACCACCATAGATGTCTAGTTTACTTAGATTAGAAAAGCTTTGTGGTGTGGAGCTTGGAATGTATTTTATTAAATTCATATAGGGCCTAGTACAATAGAACCAGACTTTGATTTGCAGACTTGGGATACTGAAATACAAATAATAAATTATTATAATTGTAAGAACTAAAACACATGAGTGGGAACTTTCTGAGCCCTTAGATGAAGGTGCCCAGGTCTTGAATCCGTGACAGAAAACTGCTCTCAGCTGTGCAAAGCATTTTAGCTAAATAATAATAATAATTAATAATAAACTGAAGAATTTTAAGAGTATGACTGAATTTCTATTCCTCTGTCTATTGATGTAGTATCATTTCCTTAAAACATGAAATGCCATAATCTTACTCACAGTCTAGTCATCCAAAGAGTCTACAGGGAAAAATAAGTTAGACAAGATCTGAATTTGTAATGTAAAAAACTGAAATCCTATATTCTGATTCTCAGGGATATCTGACACGCAACCCAAAGCCTCCTTTCTCCCCCTCTTCCCCCCCCCCCCCCGCCTCCAATCTTCTCATTTAGCATCTTCTACACGTAAGGAGAAGGGGGTGATGCAAAACACTTTAAAATCGGATCCACTCCATTCTCAAATCCTTGGGCAGCAGCTGGAGGGTTCGGGGGGCAGGGACTGGCTTCTGAAATCTGCAAGTGCAATTTCTTTTTCACTTAAACATTCTATTGAATCTCACAGTAGAGCATTTGTGATACTTTGGGTGAAGGATGCTACTATATAAAATTACACTCTAAAGTATTTTACACTTACGCTTGCAGTGACAAACTTCAGCATGAAGAGCTATGCAGTGAAGAGTAAAATGAAATACTAGCCAATGCCCTACAATCCCTATCTATTAATGGCAATTTTAACAATATGCTTAATAAGTGGATCTGATCTTTGCTGTTTTGGGCCAGCTAGATTTATTCCCCTCTGACCTTATCAGAGAGCACTTATTTTCCTGTATGAAATCAGATCAGCTGTTATCTCTGAACACACCCTATGAATAACGGTTGGAAATACCCAAAGATAAACAGATGTTTGTGTGATTGACAGAAAATCATGCAACCCTATCTGCTCCAGTGAAACAAAGGATCTGGTCTCATTAGGGAGCTAAATAAACATCCTTTACCTGGAATGATCTAATCTAAAATAGTGCAGCAAGTTAGGAAATTTCATCAAACTATTAAATCAAATGATTTTGAATAAAGTGTAAAGAAGATTGGGAAAACATTGATGCCTGCTGGTTGACGTTTCTTGGCTGGAAATCCTCAAAGTGTATGGTTTGGAAAAAAATCTACAATGGAAATAAGAATAAACACCACCAATAACATTGAAGTCACTGAAAGGATGATTTTTCAGATGCATTTTCACTACCATATTTTTACGGGTCTCCTCTCTCACATTTATGTATAGCTCTTATTAATGTCAATAGGAGTGACACACACTTTGTCAGAATAGAATCAGCTGCCTGTTTTCCAACATCATATTTTCATGTCTCCTGACCCGATCCACCCAGATAATATGTCCAAAGCCCCAGCTCCAGGAAACTATTGATGGTATCTTTATATCAATAGGAATCCGTTTTCTAGATAGACTGAGTACACTAATGAATTGCTAACTTTTAATATTGGGCAATAGTCTGATCACTTTTTATGTGATGCTAGTCCTGCCCAGTAGGAATTGTTCATACACTATGATTTCCCTGTCAGTTGCATCCTAAAGGGCCTAGGTGGTCAAGTACCTTCTCTGCCCAGGAGGTCAGAATGCAGCAGCTCTCCGAGCGAAGGTGAAATCTGGCATGCTATGTATTGTATATTATAACTGATGGGGAAACTTCGGAGTACATATAATTTTCTCTTTGCCCAGGACTTCCCTAATGAAGTCTGTAAAGACAGAAGGGTGATGGGAAGGGAGAGAAAGAAGGGCTTGGATAGCAAATGATTGGATGAGAATAGCTGCAAAAGGGAAGAAGGGGTATAGTACATGAAACATTGAAAATGGGTCAATAGTGTGATGCTATTGCAAAAAAGGCAAATATCATTGGGATGTATTAACCGGCATGCTAAGAGGTTTAGAAACCATGTCTTATAAGAGAAGGCTGAAAGAACTGGGCATGCTCAGTCCAGAGAAAAGACGACTGAGGGGGACACAATAATAGTTGTAAAGGTTAAAGATGGTTATAAAAAGAAGGGTGGCCAATTGTTCTCCATGTCTCCTGGAGGTAGGACAAGAAGTAATTGGATTTACTTGCAGTAAAAGAGAATTAGAAAGGTTGGGAATTAGGAAACTATGGGGATTGTTAAGCACTGGAACAGATTACTCGGGCGTTTATGGAATTCTCGTCTTTGTTGTTTTTTTTTTAAGACGAGGTTAGATCAGACACTGACCATCTAGGTATATTTAATCGTGCCTCAGCACAGGGGGATGGACTAGGTGATCTCTTGGGGTCCCTACTAGCCCTACATGTATTGGATTCTAAAGGCCTGGCAGAGGCTAGAGGAAGGAAGGTTTTCAGGGAGAGAAGGCTTGCAGGCTGCTGAATGTTGTGTGTTAGAGGAAGGCAAAAGCTTTTGTCAAGAGGATGACAGTTCTCTTTTGCAACGACTTGCAAGGTTTCTAAATGTGTTTTTGTTCAGCTTTGGATTGAAAAAAAAAAACTCTTTCAAATATTTTCTGCAAACTGGAATTGTGTGGCGATGTCTGTTTTCAGATCAAAAGGCGTGGGTTTCCAATTCAGATTCATTCTCTCTATGTCTCTCATCAGCAGTAACGAGAGAGCCTCAAAAACCTTGCTGATAAAACTTCATAGAAACCAATATGTCTTTGTGAAACATTTCAGCTTGCACAAATTGCATATTTCAATGAAATTCCATTTAATCAAAAAAGTTGCAAAAAGCTTTACTTCGGAGATTTACCCACCATAAGTAAAAACAATGAAGAAAGTAGAACATACATAAAGGAAGTGGAAACCTTTATTAAGATTGGCACATGCCTCCTGTCAAATGGTAAGATTATGGCCCTCTCTAAGGTATGTATGCAGTGGTTGAAGTGGCCCAGACCCAGAGTAGCAGTTCTGGTGCTAGTGGGTATGTAAGGGCTGTTACCGATTTGTTCCCCCACCCAGAAACAACTTGCCATGAAAGAACTAGGTGGAGTCATGGCTCTGCCCCCATCATTAACAGAGCGTGGCAGCTATGTAGGAGGCAGTATTCCATTCCTCTGCAATGGTGTCACAAGTTGCTCGATCCGAAATAGAGCCAGAGACTCCAAGAAGCATCCTGCCTCAGAGGGTCTGAATGCCTTCTCTGCGGTAGTGGTTTTCTGCATGACCCTTTGCAAAGGGCTAAGTCTTAAGGATGAAATCTAGCCCCACATGAGACCACTATATTAGGAATTTTAGTATGTGTGTCTGTATATTGGTCAAATTATATACCAAATTCCCAACCTGCACTTTTTCAGATATTAGGCAAGTCTGGTTACCCACTTTTAACTGCATCCATGAGACACCAGGCAGGTCAGATATTTCAGACTCCACCTTCTAGCACTATATGGGTGGGTGGGGGGGGGGAATCTTCAGAGGATATTTAAAACAAACTATGTCAAGCATATAATGCAATGTGCTGACACAAGTTTCTTGAAAATGGTTTGACGCAAAGTAATTGTTGGGTCACTTGTAAAACTCTGTTTTTCACGAAGAGCAACTTTTTCAATGCACTAAATTGTTCCCCCAAACGGTGTTATAGGATGATGTAACAGATTAGATCATTTGTATGAATGTCTCCAATGTAGCCTGGAGTGAGCTGACTAGATTTGTAGCCCTGGGAATGAGAACTGAGTATCACATCAGGGAAAAAGAATGAAAGGTTGCTATAAGGAGAGGAACTTCCATCCACAAGTCTATGTTTGAAAAGAGGCAGCTCTCCCAAAGATTCCAGAGTCTCTTAGGAGGAATGCACTTGTAAAAGGTGCACCACCACTCACAGTGTCGCCGAGTGGTCAGATGGGGATCAGCAGGTCACCTTTCCATTAGCAACTCCGTCCTGCCCTTCAGCACCCCCCGCCCCAAGGATTTCCAGTCCTCCCCTCCTACACAGGGGTAGGGGCACTGGGTCTTTGAATGGCCATAGCCTGTTCCAGCAGATCTCTCACCTTAGGTGAAGGCCTCTAGTGTTGCACTGTCTTCTGGGAGAGGGTAGGGGGATCCTGGGTCAGCACTCTCCACTGAGTCCAGTACAAGGCCCAGCAGTGGGCAGCTACACTCAGCCCCTTGGGGTGCTAAGACATCATCCTTCCTGGACCACTTCCTACCCCTGTCTCTTCAGCTGCACAGAGTAAGCCACTTCTCTCAAGTCTCTTACCTGCACACTCAGTCACTTATCTCTCTTTCAAAGGTTCTTCTTCACTGGTCTGTGCGGTGAGGCCTCAGGCAAAGAGCACCTGGGCAGTGCTTTCCCTCAGAGTTCAGGGCAGCCCTCAGCTCCCTTCCACTGCCTGCCGCCTCCTGAGATGCTCTGCTCCCCTTTTTAAACCCTGCCTCCAGCTTGGGCAGACCCTGCAGGTATAGCTGGACGAGGCCGCCTGGGCCAAGAGCTGCTCATTAACCCCTTACTCTCCATTGTGAGGTTTGTAAACTCCAGGACGGCACTGTACATTGAGTGCTGGAGAGGCAGGGTGAGATTTAATTTCTTATCAGTTAGAAGAAAGCATTTATATATCAGCAAAAACAGACATTTTAAGGTGCTGAAAAAATATAACGATTAAAACTGTGCTTGTAAAACATGGCTGTAGTAGTAAAACTGAGAGTCCTCCCTGCTTAAAGTTACTGACTTTAATTACTTTTCTTAGGAATAATTATATAGATATACTATGTTCAGATTGTATGCTCATTTATCTATTGGGTTGATGGGAGATGAATTGCCTCATGATACCTGTGTATCTTAATGATCTAATGTACTGCAGTTTTATTCAAGAGATCAGTTATAGGACTATAGAAATGTGACTTTGGATCAAGAACAATGAATTGGAGGTGTGACAGAATCAACACTCTACTTTGCAAAATAGTAGTGCCCACCACGGGGGTTGTCAGATGTAGTGAGTTTTCCCAAAGGCCCAGTAAAAGTGTTCAGAATGTCTTTTGTAATGTTCTTAGCCGCACTGGAATTATGAAAAACATCAGGCAATTTAAAAAGCTGATTTAATGTTACCTTACAAACATAGCAATAAAAGATAGAGTGGCAGTCTGAAGGTCTCCTTTTTTTTTTTTTAACTCCAGCAATGGTCATTACCATCTTGTCAGACATTATTTTAGTCAAGCCAAGCTGCTGAATCATTTCTACGTGCTGGATTCACCAAATTAATGGTATTGTGGATATGCAGGATGGGGGGAGAGAGAGTGACATGGGGAACGGTTAGCAAGCAGAACTCACTAATTTTGTTCTGTAAAATCCCTGCAAAGAATCTCCAGCAAATGACACTATGGGGACAAAACCTGTTTTAGCTGAGGAGCTATAAAAACTGATGATAGTAAAATGACGGATTCCATAACCGTTGAGCAGTTGCGACAAAAGTCCAATAGCAGTAAATGGCGATACTTGTCTCGCTAATAGTGCTGGGTAAAAATAGTGAAAGTTACTTTGCCAGCATTTCACAGTGATACTTGGCAAAAGTCACAGAATTTGGAAGAAGAGTCACAGCTGTGACCTGCATGTTGAAAAACAGCACCCAACTCTGTGACTATGTCAGGCAAAGAGCACCTGGGCAGTGTCTGTGACTATGTCACAGAGTGCAGTGCACAGGCCAAGCCTAGGAGCTGTCACTACAGGAGAGGACAAAATAAAGAAAATAAAATTGAAAGAGGATAAAGCCAAAAATTAGAAATGAATCAGGAATAAAAGACACTGAGAAAGAAAAGGAGGCTTATGTCATTTCTTATTCCAAACTATTTCCAGTATTGTTAATCTCTTTAATTTTTACCTCCTCCTTCTATCTTTGCTCTTCCATTACAGGTGGCCTAGTGTACATTGCTCAGTTTCAAGCAGATTCCTTAACCATGTGTTTTTCCCTGTACCCTCAGGGCCATCATCTCCATAAAAAACAATGAAGATGAGAAGGATGCCTCCTCCTCGTTTTCTCCTTCTTTTGAATACCAAAGAATGTCAGCAGTTAAAATATCAGGACAGATTCTAACTACTGTAATCTATTCAGATTCTTATTTCACTTTCATCACTGTAGCATCTGAGCACCTTCCAGAAATCCATTTAAGCGATGTGACTAACATCTGTTATGTTCTTTCTTTCTTTCATCCTCTTCGAAAGTTGTGTAATCAGTTGTTTTTTTTTAAATCATACGTAGATTGTGCTATATGTTTGTGTTAGTTAAGGCAAGTTCGTGAAAGTGTACAATACACTTGGAACAGAAAGTGATGTGGTTTGTCATTCTTAAATCCTCTATAATTTCATTGTTCAGTGTTGGACGAGCCCTCAAGCAACCTGGATTTGAACTCTCACCTTTACCATAACTCCATTTTCATTATGATGCACACATTAATATTTCAGCAAACACATTTTCATTCATAAAAACTGATTCTGTTTTTGGGAGGGAGGAAGTGGCAAAACTGATTTTAAGAATCTCTTGAGTTTTCATGCCCAACAACAAAAATAATTAAAAAGGAGAATATTGCTAGTTTTGCTGTTTTTCCCCATTTTTCCACACAAATCTATTCTAGAAAGCCTATTTCATTTTGCTGGGTGAACATTACATGGTATAATACTTCTAGAACTGACAGCCTGACTACACTCTGTATGAAGGATAGGTTTCAAGGAGCTACATTTTGCTTACAGTGCAGAAAAAATACTCTGCAATGGTAGGGAGCTGCTTCTGCAAATACTCATGCAAATGACTTATCCATGTAAGTAGCTGTACAGGTGTGAGTAGGCCCATGGAGCTCACTGAGACGACTTACATGAGAAAAGTGTCTTCAGGATCTGACTCTAGAAATGTATGTCTGGATTTCACAGTGATATAAATCTCTCAGTCAGCATCACAAGACACCTTTTCAATTAATACCTACATACCAAAGTTCAACAAGTAATCATGCAATGATTTGATATTGCTCAAGGCTGTAGTTCTTAATTGTGGAAGAAATCTTCACCTGGATTGAAATTACAATAAGAAAAAAATGTTATAATGCCTTGAGAGTCATTAAACCTTTGGCAAATACTTGTTTATCACTGTATTACAGAGAATTGTAGTAGGCTATTTCCAGCAGATTCAAATTTCAGTAAACGTGACCCTCGAAGCTTGTGAACATCAAAACTTTTTAAGTTTAGACTTAAGATGAATGAGGCTAAAAACCCTTGTGCAATGCTTTATACAAAGGCAAGCATATTAATGAGAGTTAATAATATATAAATATTTATAAGCATGCAATACTGGGAGAGATATGCAAACAGAATTCTGTAATATTGTCAAAAGTAAATTCAAGCAGAACAATGTTCGTGTATTTTTACCATTTTTTTCTTTTGCTATGATTAAAACTGATTTTCTATTCTTTAAATCCTTCTGTCATATCCCCTGGCTGATCTAGAAATGATACAAGGTCTGACCCTTCTCAGCACTTTGAAGTGCAAAGATGTCTCTTCTTTTGGCACCTTCACATAACCTCTCAATTCCTGCTTGTCCTGGAAATCTCTGAAGGTTACAGTGGGATCCTTTGAAACTTTATTTTGAGCAGTGGTGTGGAGAACCATCTGGGAGAGAAATTTAAGAGAGATGACTGCTGAATTGGGACCTTTTTGGGTTATGTGGCCTAGAAACCTGGACCTCTCCTGTAGGAGGAGAGTTTTCTTTGGAAACAATTTTACATGACACCAGCTCTGGTAGGCATTAGACTCCTTTGCATGTAAACTTGAGGAGAACACTAAACTTTGTGAGGGAAGCATATTTTTTTCTTTCAAAGAGAAATTCCACATTACAATTCAAAGGCAGATAGCTCAAAGCAGTGACATGAGATATCAATTACAGATAATTAATAATGCACAAAATATTTAATTATACACAGATAATACACAAAACTAACACATTTGAGGTGGTTGTCCATCCTTGTAATTTGCTAGTGCTTGGCATTAGTAAGGGGACAGACAGGATATGAACCCAGTATTATTTTACCACATTCATCTACTGGAAACTGTCAGAAAATAGAAAATGATCCAACCCCGCTGTTAGCAAAAGCTTCCCAAACCCCTTTAAAGGTACACTTACTTGAAAGGCTTCCATTTGCATTAGAAATGCAAAGATTAGGTTGGATTGGACTAGAAAGCACCCTTTGTCATACACTCATTATTTCTTTTTTGTTCAATCAGGGACAAAGGCAGCCATTTCAGGCACCACTGATGCATTGTGACTTTTCAGGAGGAAAGATTAAGTATTCATGGCAGTGACATGCCCGTTATGAAAATTGCTATAATTGTAGACAACATTTTCTAGTTTGGGAACTGATGTAGCTAATTTGTTCCCAGATACTTTCCTTGTAGTGATCAATTAACAGAAATATAATTTTTAATGGTTACATCAGTGCTAGATCTTTTTCTCCAGGTTGGGTGTTTCTAAGATGTCTGTCACCATGGTCTAAGTACTGAAAAATCATAGCTAAGAGTTTTTTTTTAAAAATACACAAAATAGAAAGAATGTGTTTGCTCTAAGGAAGAATACAATTATGATTAATATGATTTTTTTAAAACTAGAGCACTTTAATTTGTGTTTCCACACACATGTAATCCCATAGTGGTAGGGGAATATGGCACAGTAGCAGTACTGAGCTCTGCAACTCCCCCAGGCGGCTTCTATCATTTGTTTCCTCTCTTCATGGAGATAGAAGATGCAAAGTGTAAGAACAGGTTATTATCCCTTTCAATAGTTTGTGAACCCTCTAGGGGTTCAAACTGTGTTCTATGTTTTAGAAGCCACCAGAAAACAATCAGAGCAGCAGTATGAATGGAGGCTAGTAAACATGGTTATGTGGGATCCAATGGTGCCCAGGCGGTTTCTCCATATTGTTTTTATTCGCAAAGAGACAACGATTCAACAACTGTCAACAAGGATAGGATCCTAATCCAGGAATATGGCGAAATAGAGAGTGATTCCATAAGCCCAGGGCCAGCTTCAGTTTTTTTGCCGCCCCAAGCAGCGAAGAAAAAAATAAAATAAAAAAAAATGATTGAGCTGCCGCTGAAGAGGAAGAGATGGAGTGAAGGACCCGCCGCCGAATTGCCGCCGAAGACTAAGCGGAGCGCTTGAGCTGCCACCCAAGTGCCGCCGAAGACCTAGACGTGCCGCCCCTTTCTATTGGCCGCCCCAGACACCTGCTTCCTTCGCTGGTGCCTGGAGCCGGCCCTGCATAAGCCTAATGCAAGTAAAACTAAAGGAAACTGCAGTCATTGAGACTATGATTAAACTGCTCATTTGAGGGTGTGGGGGAGTGAAGAGCAGAGAGGTTACAAATGTCTGGTTGTTTAGGGAAAAAGAACTTGATTGTTGGCTCAGTAGAGGACAGCCCCACCTTTATTGAGAGACTGGAACAATATATAATCACTAAGAGTATAATTGATAAGAATAAAGTGGTGTTTTTATTGACTATTGGATCCTGTTAAGCTAGTAGACAAACATTTTGCTGAGGTTGTGGAAATTCTACAAAATCACCTATTGCTGAAACCACTAGTGATTGCAGAGCATTTTCACTTTTACAAATGGAATCAAAAAGAAAATGAAACAATTTCTGAATGCATGGCTGAATTAAGAAATTAACAGAGCTGGCCAATTGGGAGAGAGTTTAAATGATGCATTAAGGGACCAATTGTGTGGTATGCAAAATGAAGCCACCTAAAAATTGTTATTGATTGAGGCAGATTTAATGCTAAAACAGGCACTAGACATTGCTGTTTCAAAGGAAAGAGCTACTACAGATGCTTGGGAACTGTAACAGCATCATTTGATCTGTGCAAAAAATTAACTGGAGGGGCTCAAGCAGAAAGCACAACATGGACAACACTCACAGAATGTTTCCCACCATGAAAACCCACAGCCTCACAATGCAAATGATTGTTGGCTTAAAGGCAAACCATGTGGAAACTGCCACAAACGCGGGCAGAGTTCCATACTGGGGCTATGACTGGTTTCTGGTGACTTTAATACATAGCACATGGAGACTGCCAGTAGAACATGCACAAACATTTAAAGAGATACTAGCCCGTCCCTATATCCTACAAAAGGAAATGGTCCCCTTCCTTTTAGCAAACTAAGTGGGCCTAGACTTGGTCAATACGTTTATAGACACCTCCAAGGAAACCTTGTATGTTTAATGGATTTCAAAATTAATGACAACATTTAATTATGGATAAACCTACAAAGGTAAAGAGACATTAAGCCCGTTATCTGAGCAAGATTCACCATCTTTAGTTATATGATAGCAGAGTGAGGAGTGCTCTGAGCATTAGTCCTACCTTAATATCTGGACATCACTTAAGAGAACTGATCCTTTTGACTTAGGCATGATGTTCTTGACAATGTTGCATTAATACCTTTCATAAGGATTACCTGTTTTGCTTATCAGAGCTTTCTCAACTTGTTAAATTAATTTATTCCAATAGAAGTGATTTCTACAAGGATAAGGAACAGGAGTAAAGAAAGTGTGTTGCTTTTCTTCAAATTCTTTCTGGTGTTTGCCATTATTAGTAAGCATCAAGGACCAAATCCGAAACTCAGCACCCAGCCCATATTGCTTTGTTGGGTTGAAGATGGCTGCATGGGGAGTTATAAGGGGCATTCAGTAGCAATCACTGCAGCCGGAGAGTCATGGTCTTAATACATCCCAAGCAAAGGATTTGCATGGAAGAATATGTGTAGCACTCCCTCACCTTTTCCTGCCCTACTCCCACCCACTTCCTGCATCTACCACCAGTCAGGAAGTGCACTGCATAGGACTTGATTTAATATATTTTAAATAATTTGTGAACCATCTTGCAGCCCTCGCTGTCTTCTATATTTTCAGACCCCAGCAGAACTGCACTGTTTATATGTATCTAGGCCGTGCAAGTGGTATGAAGTTATAAACATGGTTATTTGGACCCCCATTGAGTCAGTGTGGTTTCTTCCTATCATGTTTGTTGTGCAAACAGTGAAAGATGCAACAGGGAGTCATGCTGACCTCAGCTCTGCACTGCCTATGGGGGTCCCATCCCCCAGCCCCTGTTCCTCTTGTGCAACGGAACCAGTGATGTTCAGCTGCCAAACACCCTCAGGCAGGTGGAGTAGGGCTGCAGTTGCCTGCAAACATGCTCACTAATTATTAATCATCCTCCACCATTGCCACGCTCCACTTCCCACAGTGAATTGAATGAGGTACTCCCCAGTCTATATGTTTCATTTTTAAACATAAACAAAAAAATATCATTAGCCTTGATACTTCAGGACCTTCGAGTCAATTGTAAAACTCTTACTCATGCTGAATTATATTTACTCCCATAACTAGTCCCACTGAAATCAATGGAACTCCTCAAGTGAGCAAGTACTCCTCAGTGTGAGTAAGGATTGCAGAACTGCGTCCATAATGACTGACAACAGATCTTTCATCTCCTGAAATAGATTTAGGATATGATGTTTTTCAATAATAGGTTTCTTGATCATTTCCCCAACTCTTTAAATTCACCTTTGCTTTAAATAGTCTGTCTATAGACTCAAGCATGGGAAGCACGGGTTTTGTTTTTTGAAAGAAAACAAAATTATTTGCCAGATTGGATTTCTGTCCTCAACCCCAAAACCTTCCTGATTAAAATGTTGTGGAAACCAATACATCTTTGTAAAATGTTTCACAAAACATTTGAAAAAACAGTATATTTTGCCTGAATTTCATTTTGGCCAAAATGTTTTGATCGGCTCTATTTTCCTGACAGTTCCTGTAGTCTTTAAAATAAATAAATAAATAAATAAAAGCTACACAGAAGGAGAAAGAGTACACGTAATAGCCATCAACTTGAAATCAATTATCGGTTCATTCCATCTAGTTCAGAAGATTAACCAAGAGGTACTTTGAGGAAGAATTGCTGGCCCTCTGGCCAGTATCCAGAACTGCAGATGTCTCTTGGGATTTGTCTCCAAGCAGGCAACAGAAAAGTTCTGTCTGATTCAGCACCTATCATACCTGCATGGGGATTCAGTAAGTGGTACCATAGCTCCAGAGTCCTATTTGCTTCTTTAGATTTCACCACCTCCTTAGTAAGGATGTGTGGACCACTTGCCCATACATCCTTCTGATTTCAGCTTACTAGGTGTTTAGTCTGAGGGACAGTTTTATTTGGATAAACCATGGTTAGGGGGTGCTCCATCTAAGGTGTTGCTTTTGGGAAATTTAGCTGTATGATGGAGTTGGTGGTAGTCAAGGTAGCTGGCTTAGACAGACTGTTCACTGGCTTCACAACTTTTTATTCCCAGTGTGGTCTGGGATTGGGGAGTGTTCACAACTGCTGATAATATTCAGTCATTTACAAGTGCATTAAGGATTCTGCTAGCCAGTGAAAAAAGAGAGGGGCCCACTGCCATGCTGACATTCTTGGACACTGAGCTGGATACAAAGCAGTGGTTCGTGGTTGCCAGAGGATAAACTAATTTGGAGAAATGACAGTGGGCATAATGAGGGCCCTTCAGTAGCCCCAGTCTCTAACTGGCCATTTAAACATGGCCTGCCACATGGTTGCACCTGGCTGGATAATTTGTGCCTGGCTGTCAGCAGCTATAGCAAGAAACACCAGTCCACAGCATGTCTTGTGTTGCTACATTATAGAGTGCACCAATTAAAAAG
The DNA here is from genome assembly GCF_011386835.1 of Chrysemys picta bellii. NCBI lineage: Eukaryota > Metazoa > Chordata > Testudines > Emydidae > Chrysemys > Chrysemys picta. The sequence goes on from NC_088801.1 coordinate 54,143,198, forward strand.
TACGGTTCAAGACAAAATTCTGTGTAGGGAAAGATTCTTGTACCTAAAAAAAGAGGGCAGGAAGCAAACAATGGAATGCTTCCCTTGTTTTGCAGAGATCTTCACCTGAAGCAATAAATATTATCCTGCTCATCAGAGAGAGAACAGAATTTTTTTAAACCAGTGATAGCACTATAAATAGACACCAAGCCTAATATGTATTTGCTTCTACTTTTACTCAGACAATTTTTAAAAACAAAACTATCTTCCTTTTTCTATTTGCAGATGCTTCAGAGATTTTAGAGTTCTCTCTCTCTCTCTCTCTCTTAGTATTTAAAATAATATAAAGCACTCAAACAAAAAGTAAAAAGCTAATAAAACAAAAGCAAAAAGATTCTAACTGCATTAGATGGAAATTAGGGAACCTTATCTGCCTATCTATGTAAGTGTTTCTATCATACACATCAATGTAGTATCTGAACAGCTTCCAGAACAAGATAATCACAGGTGTGTAGTTGATAATACCACACTGCCTAAACCAAGTATTCTGTGTGGACAAGATACTCCAGTTTTCTACAAGCTTTCAATCCAGCACCTTTCAGAAGCACCAAAATATGGTTGCAAATTAGCATAGTTCCATTGACATCAATGGCTTTTTAATTCTTTAATGTTAAAAAGCTGAAAATAAGAAGACAGCTGATTTTGTCAGGTTGATGTTATTAGCTGACTACACAGGTGTTTATGCAGTATAGAAGTTAAAGAACAGTTTGTCCATGTCTTCAATTTCAAATGCACCCAGAGTGGTTTTCATTAGTTTGCATCCTAACTGATTATTATTATTGTATTTCATGTGTGAAAAATTGTGGTTTGAAAACAATATGTGTCTTTGGGGCAAAAGAAGAGAATCATCTGCCCAATTTGGAAGACTTACTGGAATAGTATTTCTTTACTTTGCTTAATCTTGGGTCAGCTTTAGGATGCTGAGTGCATTGTTAGCTAAACACTAAGGCAAGGGCCTGACTCCCCTACATACACTGAGGAATACTATTGACATGTAGTCAGTGGGTCTACCTGCACAAGTGACTGCTACTCAATATGAGTAAGAGTTGCAGAATTGTGCCATAAGTCTGTGAAATTGCCTTCACCTTGAAAACAATCTTTCTATTTCAAACACTTTTTTCATCAGAAAAAATGCTAAATAGATATGTCAGGCCAGATTCTCTGCTGTGTGAGTCAGTGCTATTGAAGTAAATGGAACTAGACCAATTTACAGCAAATGAGAGTCTGGCCGCCCACGTGCTATTTTGACCATCCACTGTCCCTCCTCCTGCCTTTACATTATCCTTCCTAGAGATGGAAGATTAGCAGAAACTTTCACAGCAGGTTTCAGCCTTCTGAGTTATCCCTTGTTACAATCAGATATGTATTTTTAAATAGAGTAAAAGATCTCCTTTGCCAAGTTATCTAATGGATGAACAGGTGGCCACATCATTCATCTGCTTCCTCTGTTTAGCCTTCTGACTTTTTGTCCTGAAAGACTTGGCACCTTCAGGCAGTGTCGGTCATTGCGACTCTAATCAGCTCTATTTTATTATTATTATTTTGCACCATCATTGATCACTTATGCTATAGCCTGCTGCTGTGGTTGTATTTTGGCACTGTAGGCCTGCTTGGGTTCTGCCCTTATCCCCACCTTCTCTATGCCCTTTTTAAAGGCTTCCAGCTCAATTGATCTTAATGATAATAGCATGTGTCAGAATAAGAGCTTTCTCTGAATTTATTTCAGTTTCATTTGCAACAGATCTTCAGGATATTTTCCCCTCACTCACCTGAAGTTGTTGGTTTCCTTTCATAAAAATAGTTACACTATTTTTAAAAGGTCCAGCTGTCCATCCTTCACAGTATGCAGCTATGTTCTTTTCTCTCCACTACCTCTTTAATGGCTGCACAACAGAATAATATATCACCCTGCTTGCTATGACTGCAGCTGGTCAGACTGCTCATAGCAAATCATTTATCCAAAGAACTTAACTGACTTTCAGGTTTTCAAAGTCTCCACAAAAAGGATGAGCCTTTTATTCCCTCATTCCCTATTTACAATGAATTGTTTTTTAGCTCATTCAGCTTAACAAATTCTTGCTTTCAGACTTTGCAAGATGTTCAGTCCAATTATTCATTCTTCACCTGGTCAAGGCTTGGTACTTTAGTCACATGGTATTATTTACTTTTTGTGATGGCCTCCCCATACAGGCATTGAACCAGGGACTTCCAGAGCTAAAAGCTTGGATTACTTCAGCTTGAGCTAGAGATCCCAGGCTTGGTGGGGGAAAGCTCATATTCTTTAAGGAACACTGGGGGAGGCCTGTAATGCACACATACCCGTGGGTTACAGTTGGATGACCTCCAAGCTTTATAACCAGGGAAATGCTTGAACAAGCCATTCAGGTTTTGATTTTCTCAGGATAAGGGTAGCCTCGGGAATGCAGCAATTTCAGAAAAGATAGAGTGAGCTGCCAGGAGATAGTCAGGTGTAGGGAATTGCAGGACTTTATTAAGGAATTATAGGACAAATGTAAATGTTACCCCTTTATCTTTTGCACAGCACAAAAGCATTATATTTGTCTCAATATGTGCAGACTTTAAAATAGTTTGATTCCTTTCTGAGTGAACAAAAAGAAATGTATTTCCTATCTAGGAGACTTTCTGTTCAGTTTTCTGTTTTCATATTGACATCAGATAATTTTGTGCTTGATCATGCATTCTGTATGAAGGTTACAGCTCCTTGTCTGCCTTGTGTAATTGCAAAATACTAGGCCTGGGGCTGGGAGCATTCAGGAACAACATAGGCTGTAAAACAGCATATGCTATTTTGCAGATCTGCTAAAGGCATGGATTTAAACCCACTGGTCTTTATTGTTTGTCACTCTGTTATTCATGAGTCATTAGTTATAGTCATATTGTTAGTGCATAGTTTTGTTTGCAAAGGATATGTTCACATTCTCTTGTCTGTCTCATTACACTTACTGTATTTGTGTCAGGCATCTACCACTGAATTCATTGTTCTGTCAACCACTCAGAGAGATTGGTAAATGCATTTATTTGTATGGTCCTATTTGCAAAAGGTCCAATCATATATGCATGGCAGTCTAATTTGATTAACTGTGTTAATGTGCCCAAACTCTGGTTTTGGTTGAGGCATTTCCATCACTTAATTGTCATCTCCTCCTACCATTAATATAAAAATATCTAATATATAATATATTTTTCTACCAACTGCACTCATTTAGAATTCACAAGACTTGCACTGTCCATAAACATTTTGTTCTGCTCTTCCACACATATACATTTTGGTTTATGGACCAGGTTTAGTTATACAATTCTAGAAGCATCTGATAGACATAATGTTTGAAGGGCCAAATTGATCCCTAAATAAATCACGTGAGGTCAGTGGAGTTACACCAGAGATAATTTGGCCTCAATATCTTTATTAAACAATTCTTGCAAAATATAGTACAGAATATATGTACTGTATATTCTACAATCTCTGGACCTGATTCTGATCTCTGTTAGAGTGATGAAAATCTGACTTCAGTGTGACCAGGCTCCTAGTCTGTCTCTGGGGGTTGTGTAATATACTGCTTCCTCTAAACTTTATAAATATTACACTGATAGAGCAAGACAAACAACTCCCATTCCTGGAATTAAAAAAATAACAGAGCAATAGCATATATTTGGAGTTTACTATTCACATAGCAGAGTCAACCAAAGATTAAAAAGTTTGTACTTTTGTAGTTCTCTTCAGGACTGATTAGACAGTTCATTGACTTTTGAACTTCAAAGGAAAGAAATAGCCCCTTCGATCTTTGAAGGCAAAGGACTGGGCTTTGATGCTGTTTAAAGGTGAGGAAAGCTTTGGAGGATGTACCTTATTCACAGGTTGCTGAGATTGCTGGGCATAGTCAGGGCCGGCCCACAACATTTTGGCACCTGAGATGGGGAGCTCAAATGATGCTCCTATACCCCCACACTTGGGCCAAAACTTTGAAAGATCTCAATTCTGCCTTCTTCCTGTTCTATTCCTCTCATAGTACTGCTCTGCTACCTACCCCAATAAAGCTGAACGAACAACTTAAAATGCCTTGTTCAAAAAATTTAAGTAACACTTAACTTTCAAACCCCTGAACAGCAAATGTTTTCTTGTCTGCATAGTAAACACTGGCATTTTTATCTGTTTGAATAATCCAAGTGGTGCTTTCTGTGCCTTCTTGGTTGCAAAGATTTGAACTGCTTCCTGAAGGTCCACAGTCTGGGCCAGCTCATGCTCTATTGAGATGGTTGCAAGGCCAACCAGCCTCTCCTGTGTCATTGTGGAGTGTAGATGTGTTTTTATTAACTTCAGCTTGAAGAAGCTGCGTTCTCCACTGGCTACTGTTACAGGAAGTGTTAGAAGTATGCGCAGAGCAACAAAAGCATTTGGAAAGAGGGTGGTCATCTTATTTGTGCACATATATTCCAGAACAGCCTTTGGCGTTGATCTTGCTGAAAGGTATCTTGAAAGGGTTTTAAGTTCATCACCTAAATCACCTGCATCAATATCGTGCATGTCATCATTTGTCAACACTGTCTCTAGTGCCCTGCATTGCTGGTGTAGGTCTTCTTCAGGTATAGTGAGGAGTTTTGTAATATCATACAACATCCCAAATATACTGCTGTGTTCCTTGAGCTGCATTAAACATTCTTCAACTGCCTGTACTGCACAATCTAGCACCTGGTTAAAGAATTCAACTTTGAATTGTTGTTTGGGGTCTCTTATGGGATTATCCCGTGCCTCGTAATCAAAATGTCTTCTTCTTCGGTGACTCTTGTATTCTTGAATGGGTGGGAAAATAGCTTTTCAGTGTGAAGTTCCTCTGCCAACTTCTGTGCACTCTTCAGAACATTTTGAAATCCCTCATCTGACCGGTAAGACTGTAGGTTTGACTTTGCTTTGTCCAGTTGTTCCATTACTCCAGATAAATCAAGGTCAACACCTTGGAGTCTCCTGCTTACAACATTTATTTCAAACAGTATGTCATGCCACAACACTAAGACACACAGAAATTTGAAGTTATGTATATTTCTGGTGATTCCATTTCCCTCTGCCACTGTTCTCCCATGAACAGTTCCTGTCATAGTATTATCCTCCATAATGGCAACTATGGCATCATCTATTTTCCCAATTTTGTGTTTGATAGGCTTTATCGCCTCCACTCGACTTTCCCATCGTGTGGCACTCAGTGGTTTCAGTGTCAGAGAGGATGTTCCCAGATGTTGGTTCGAAATTTGCCATTGATGAGTTGATGCAGAGAAAAATACATAGATGCTTTGAATTACATTAAAAAATTCAGCAGTCTGACTAGAAGCTGATGCTGCATCACTGACCACCAAGTTCAATGAATGAGAACTGCATGGGACAAAGAAAGCTCGAGGGTTTAACTCTCAGATCCATGTGTGCACTCCTCTGTTCTTTCCTCTCAGCACCATTATCGTAGAGGCACCATTATCGTAGCCCTGACCTCTCATGTCAGCTATCGCAATTCCCGTATCTTCCAGCTTTTTTAAGAAGCACATTTGTCATACCAGCTCCTGTAGTAGCATCAATGTCAATAAATTCTAGAAAATGCTCTCTGACAGTCACCATTGCAGGGACATTTTCACTAGGTTCTGTTGTTGTTGTTACAAAACGCACCATTAAAGTCATTTGTTCCGTATGGCTGATGTCAGGTGTGCAGTCCAGAATAACAGCGTAATATCTTGCTGACTTCAGATCTGCCACAATCTTCTGTTTGACTTTTGTTGCCAGTAACTGTCCAAATCCAATTAATTTTATCCATGAAGTTAGCAGAAAAGTCCTCCTAATGAGAAATAATTGATTCGGTCCTGGACTGGGACATTTTCTTCATTACATGCCCAGCCACAACATAGGAGTTCATAATTCTTGTGTCACCGTACAGTCAGACTAAGATTGGGATAATATCTACCAGTTCTATAATCTATGACTGAAACACATACAATGTGAACATCAGGTTAGTTATTAGAACGAAAGCTCTTTGGACCTGCCCCAGCACTCACTAATATCAATGGCGGGACTCGAATTGAGTCAGTGGAGGTTGGATTTAGCTCATTGGTTTTAAGGACAGGGACTATATCCTCCTATGCATGGACAGCACCTAGCACCAGAATCCAAATAATTTTGCAAGAGCTTTCATAGTTCTTACATAAATGTAAATTCATTTAGTGTGCTCTTGAAACAGCAACATTGCCATTGCTCTCATTTTGATAACTAACCTTCGCTATATTGTAACTATTTTTAAATTGTGTTTCCTGCTTCTGTAAATCAGATTAACATATGTTCTCCATAATGAAAATCATCAAGCTAATATAGATGTATTCATTTTTATTGGATGCTAGCCACCGCTCTGCTTGCTCTGCAATGAGTCAAATGAATATATTATTATATGTGGAAGGTCAGTTAAGACGGACAGCCATTTGTGTTATAACTACCTACATAACGTTAGCCTTTTAGCCTTCAAATTTCTGTGCTGGTAGGTGGGATCTACTTCAGCATCTACTGTTACTTCTTCTAGCATTGGTATAAAAATAATGGCAGAAGCTAATATGTTCTCCTGAAATGAGTTTGATGAAAACACTCTTTGAAGCAGCAAAGAGATTTTTACTTTTAGATAACAAACACATTCGGGGGGCCCCTTTCATCAGAATCCTGACAGATGTACTGTCTAGTAGAATTTTGTTTTCTTCTTTTTTTTCCTCTCTCAATGCCATCAAGCAGAAATTACAATAAAATTTTCATTTACTGTGTCAGAGAATATACATGTCTTGGGTTGGGCTGGGAGGGGAGTTTACCAAATGTGCATACTTCTGTGGAACAAAAGTTTAGCTCTTGTGATGAAACCCCTGGTTGTTTCCCCACACACATATTTCTCCCATTTGATTTATAGTTGCCATTCAGTCTCTGCATTGATGGGTGTAAGGGTTACACAAGTGGCAACTGTCAGATAAGTACTAGGACAGTGACTTAGATGAAGGTTAATCATATAAAGGAAATAAGCCCCATCAATCAGGATGTTTTAACCTTTACCATGCTATACCTCATGAATTTTAAAGATGGGCCTGCTATTTTGGGGTTTGGGTTTTTGGATTTGATGTTTGGTTGTTGTTTTTTCTCTATGGAGCAGTTAAAAAGCTCTAGGATCCAATTAGATCAATAGGATCTATATAAGATGACTGTACACCTAACGGCAATCAGGAATTAGTTGGATAAACAAGCATTCAAGATTTCACTAGATGGAAAAAGGAATGTTTTCCTCATCTGGCCTTTACAAAATATTTCTGTAGTGTTACGCATTCTCTCTGCCTATAGAAAGGTCTACATGAAACAGCACGGTTGAATGACCATAAGTTCTCTTGAAGTTTAGAGGCTTAATTGCTTATGGTTTATCAAACTGGAAGAGAAAATAGATCAGGTAATTGTTTTCTTTATGTCATTTCTTTTAATCAATAAGAGCCCCATTTGACCACCATTGCACACGTTGGTCCAGAACTTCAGCTGGTGCAAATTAATTTAAACTTCCTGGACTTTGAAGGAGCTATATCAAGTTATACCAGGTGAGGATCAGGGGTTAGAACGTGAGCAGTCTCATTGAAAACAAAGATAAAAGGGGTTTTTAATCTATTAATGTTGTTTCCTATATATAATTTTCTTTAAAGTGTATGCTGCTATTTCAAATATAATCCTCCTATAAGCACACCACAGTAAAAAAACGGTTTAGAAAGTATACTGACTGAAAGCTATACCTAGTCAAAGAACAATTTCAAACAAATTAATTATCTATTTTCAGTGTTTAAAAATCAGAAGATAATGGATTCCAACAATACCCTGTCTGTGCAATTGTATTAAAGCCAGCATTTTATAGGGAGAATTTGTCAAAAAGAGCCTACAATTATAAAAATGAGGGGTCGTTGCTCTAGAACAATAAGTGACCTTGCCAGTTCAAATCACGTCTGAAAAAAATGTGCCACTGAGAATATTATATCAAGTTTTAGTCTGAAGTGGATTCAAATGACTGAGCTGTAAATTTCTATGAAAGAGGGTTTGGAGAAAAAACTGCTGACAGACCCCCTATATCCAGTGATGCTGTCAGGTGCTGTTATAATTAGATAGTTCTTTGCTTGCAAAGAACTGTTCATTTGTGCAAGCAGAATAAAAGACCAAGTCTGTTAATTTGAGATGGAACATTATTTCAATGCTTGGTCAACTGAAGAAGAATAAAGAGCTTTTGGAGCCGTTCTTTGGTGATGAGTAAACAGCCTTAGGTCTTGATTTTGGATTCCTTTAGTCAGCAGAAACTGGCAGTGTTCAGAAAGATCTAAGACTTTGCAGCTCAGTTTAGATTTATTTCATGAAGTGAACCTACCAGATAGACTGTTTGAGAACCAGAAAATGGAAGAGAATAGTGAATTATCATTCAGTGACAGTGGAGTCAGCAACAAGGGAGGTGCAATGTGAAAATCAGCCTTTTTTCCCCCTTGTTAATGATGAATTCAGAGGAAAGTAAGGAGAAAAACACAATGAAAAAAAAAAAACACTAAGGTAAAGGAAGGTTCCAAGGTAAAGTAGAATGCTGTAACAATCTACATCTTCTGTTGGTGAGAGAGACAAACTTTCAAGCTCATTGTAAGTTCAAAACCTTGTCTCCCTCAACAACAGAAGTTGGTGCAATAAAAGGTATTACCTCACCCACCTTGTCTCTCTAATATCCTGGGACCAACATGGCTAGAAAAACACTGCGTATAACAGTATACAACACATTCAGAAAAGAATGGGAGGTGCAGTCTTTTGCCAGTGGTAACAGGAAGAAACTGGATGTTAGCATTCCTGGGTTCTATCCCAATTTCTATTATATACTCAGTGTGCAACCTGAACCTCAGTTTATTTATCAGCAAAATGGGTATAAAATGTTTCCCCACTGGGGTAGAGTGGGACCTATTATTAATAGTAGTGTTTTTCCAGTGTTTTGTGATCTTTAATGTAACACACCACTTAAGTGCAATGTATTATTTAAAAAAAAAACACTTTAAAGAGGTATCCATATATTATAGTTCAAATTCTGCTGCCATTACTCTCACTCAGAGGCCTACTGGATGAATAAGTTATTAATTGCAAACCCAATTTAACCCAAATTTAAGAGTTTGTGAAGTTCTCTTGCAAAATTCTATACTGAGGCTTGACTTCCAGAGTGCTTGTGATGGGTGTGCTTAACAATTGTCTATCACCAACTGAATGGGGCTAGTTAAGGTGCATTTTTCTGACAATGAAAAAGTAGACCTGATACTGATCCACTGGTTAATATCTCCAATGTGGCGGAAAACACAACCATCCTAGCGCAGAAGATTGCTAAAAGTGCTAAAAAGTACTTTGGCTTGGCTGAGAATCAGAAAGAATAAGAAAAAATCAACAAGCATTTTGAAATGGGATCAGAATGAAAAATATACCGGACTGATTTTTTTTCTAACTCACATCAGTTTTACACAAGTGTAACTTCCTTGATATCTGTGGGGTTATTCCACATTTACACTGATGAGAGATGAGAATTAGGTCTTTTATGAGGCTATCAACAGATTGATATAGTAGGTAAAGAAGAGCAAAATCTAGGACAGAGAGGCCCAACAAAGGACCAAGATTAATGAAAATATTGGGTATATTTTAAGCTGCACTGAGCTCTGTAACCTTTACATTCACCTGATCCTGGGGTCTCCAGGAGCCAATTGCTCTAAGTTAAACCAGCTAGAGTGAAATAAGTTCTGGCCCTGTTTCCATCTCCCGTCAGGCAGTGGGGATGCGGGAGCGAGTGACATAAAACATCTCTGTGCCACACAATGATTCCCTTCAGTCAGAAGAATCCCTGGGTGCCCCTTAAAGTCATCTTTATAGCTGCTTTGCACTTCCTCAGAAACCTAAAGCAGCCATAACACGGTCCGAAGTTATGGCCCAATAAATTAAATTCGAAGAAGAAGAGCTAGTTAGAAAACTGAGGCAGGGGAGGAATATGAAAATGTTTTCTAATGAAAAGAAGTTCAATTTTTTTTCCATGTAAAGCTGGGGGTGCTGGAACAATATGTATAGTGGGGGGTGCTGTGAACCATTGAACCAAACTGTAAACCCTGTATATGATGGAAACCACTTCAAAACAGGGAGTGCTGCTGCACCCCCAGCACTCCAAATTCCAGCACATATGTGTAAAGCTTTCCAAGCAGCGGTAACACAGAGACACTGAGCTAGGCCTTCTCTCCACTGTTTATAAGTTGTCAATATGGTTCTTCTATGAAGCGATGTCATGGACATCTGAGGCCATTAAAATCACTCAGCACTATGGAAGGATTTTCCCAAAGGTCTACTTCATTTTCTCAAGGGAATTGGGAGGTGACTCCTGTAAAAATGCTGAGGGCTATTTAGTATAGTTATACTGATGGTTTGAGTGTGTGGCCATTACCACTGAGGCAACCTCAAAATAGTTCTGAGGTTTGTTCACATAAGATAAGTTCACATAATCATCTGAACTTCTGAGCTTAACAGAATCTGTTTCATAAAGAAATTAGTGTTGCCATCTTCAGCCGGCAGGAGGAGGGAGGATTTTTGCCCTTTTGACAGCAAAGGTACACATTTTAACAAAATCAAATATAATCAGTAAAAAGTTGAATGTTTAAAAAGTTTGGGCTTGGTTTGAGTTTTGGCAAAAGTTCATATTGGTTCTTGCTCTGTCCAAATTAGTTTGCCCATCTCTACTCTATAAATGTTCCATTAAGAAATGTCTTTGGTATCTGTTAGCACCATGCTATGAATTCTCTGCTAACTCCTGAAGTTCACATTCATCTCAAATTGCACCTAATTTTAAGACTTCTTTATAACTTATCTTGGAAATGATAAAGAATTGTTACTAGTAGAGCTACTAAATGACAAATTATTGTAATGAACCCCCAAACCAAGTGAATTTTCCTGTTTTAATATTTTGATACAAATTTGGGTTCAGTTTGCTAAGACTGACAAAACAACTGGCAAATCTTGACCAGGTTTTGAGCATATTGGGGGTAAATTCTGGTTTGGGGTTAAAGACATGTAGAATGCAGTGATTTCACTTAAAAAAAAGGCCTGCCTGTGGGATTTAAAATCAGACTGAAAAAAGTTGTTGCTTTGTTATTATTATCATTATTATTTACCATGGTGCTTCAGTTCACCTTGCCCAAAGCAGAAAACATGTCTCCACAGACCCTCTCCAGAGAGGATCTGTCTGAAAATCTTTACAAACTAAAGATATCCTATATTCTTTAAAAATCAGTAATTACATGAAACAATTTAAAAAAAGGTTTTCCCCGGAAATTATCAGCACAGCCTGCTTCCTTCTAAAGCTCTCTATAACTGTGAACTCCCCTTATTTCCCAGCATGTCTTGCACCCATCTAGGATTAATGTCACAATTGCCCAGGGACTATTTTACAGCCTGCTTTGGTCTCCTGGCCTATGAGGGAGAGACTGGCTGGAACCACTAAAGAGAGAGGGGAGTTCTACTACTCATGGAATTCAAGACTCAGGCCCAAAAGCTGGCACCAGCACTATAGGCTTTTTATAACTCTACACAGCTTCCCTGAGACCATTTCCTCCCACTCAATGATTCTGTGATTTTGTCTCTTGGTTCCTCCAGCTATTTTTAGAGGCAAACCTGCAGCAGGGGTAGTGTTGGCCTGGGAAACATTCCCCACACCAGACTTGTTGCTATTCTGGGGGTTTTATTTTGAGTCTGATTGAAACTGAAAACTCACAGAGAAACTCAGGGGATGAAGGAATCACATGACCACCCTCCCCCCAAAAAGAGTGCCCTGAAGCCATTGTGAACAGAAACAAGCAGGATTTGACCACAACTTACTTGATGGCTTTTTATCTGAATTAAGTTTGCATATGCTTGAATCCTTTCAAATCTGCAGTGTTTTCCCCACTGTTTGAATATAAATCATTCTGTCCCACTCCTGGTAATGCAGCTGACAGATCCTGTGGCTAAAATTAATAATGAAATCATGTGTCTTTTGAAGTTAATTATCCTAGCCACTCTTAAAATTCCAATTAAATTCCTGTCTCCCCAAGAAAGATTTTTTTTTTTTTTTGGCCACTTCTGTTTATAGAAAAACTTGCTGGGGAAAGAGTGGGAGGTCACAAAGGTTATAGTTGGGAAAATAAAAAGACTGTAGCTTCAGATGAGTGTTGCACATATGCATGCTGAGAGGCAATGTGAAATGTCTCTTCGTAACAGAGCTGACCATCTGTTGCTCCATGAACAGTTATAACATGGAAATAAGGTTTGTTTTTCTTTCTCCGAAACAGTCACAAGTCATCATGATTTTCCACTGATAACGCTCCTGTAATTTTATTCTCTATTTTTTCTTTTATATTTGTGAAAATGTGTGGGGGAAAGCACATCCTATACAGCAGTTCACAGAACAGATGAGATCCCAGGGGGCTTAGCATCTTAGGGTTGGCAGATTATAAAGAAGGAAGGTTGCTTTGATGAAATAATTTGAGGGAGCTGAATGAGTAATGACACCTAGCACATACAGCAAGCAGTCTTTTTTCCCCCATATACTTTTTGACCATGCATAAACATGTTCTGACTTGTCATCAAGATAAAGAGCTTCAAGCTGTATTAATGATCAAAGTGAAATGAGAACTATAGCAACAAAAACTTGCATTGTGCCACTCTTTCCTTGAAGTCATAGCAAACCAGAAAGGTGATGAATGAAGGACAAGAACAGAGAAGATGGAAGATCATGAACAGAAGGAAACTAGATATAGGATGGTAGTGGGGAGAAAAACAGGGTTCAGTGTCAGTGAAAGAGCAGAAGGATTGAACTGGGAGGATAGTTATATGTAGCACACTTGAAACACAATAGTGAAAATCTATCTTAATTTGGAGCTTCTAGCCACTTAAAATGGTACAAAGAATAAGGAGCTAAATATTGGATGAAAGGAGCAATAACTGAAGAAGAAATGATGATGAAATGGGCAATTCTGGTAGCTGAGAATGGAAACTCTACAGCAATGACAATAAAAGGATAATAGGCAAGCAGGAAACTGAGAAATAAGGGGGGGGAAAGATTTCATCAAATGAAATATTTTGTCATTGAATTCCTTCAAGGGGCAGATCAGAATGAGCTTAATTCTCTCCTTTCTTACACCAATTTCACACTGGTGTGACTTCAGTGGGTTACTCCTGATTTACACAGATGTCTGAAAGATGAAAGTCAGGTCCAATATAAATAACACATTTGATTTTTTTTACCCTCTTGTTTTCCCAACCAATTTGCTTTGAGGGTTTGCATGAGACAAAGTGAGAAATAAAGATTATTGATGTTAGGCTTCTGTTCAAAGAAACAGGAAACAATAGTTTGGAGCTATTTCTACCTCTAATTGCTTTAGAACTGGCTCTGTGTTTTGCTTATTGTGATGTTATCCTTTTCCATTTCAATTTCATGTGAATTGACCCATTTTCCATATAATTTCTCATTCCCCCAATCTCTTTCTTTTTTCCATCTTCAGTCTTTCCTATGCATCTATCCCCAACGTCTCTTCTTTCTTGCCTTATGAAACTCTGCTAGCTTGTGTTGATTTGTTAAACAGAGCCTTGGAAGCTACATATCATCTTTAACCTTATTTTCTATTCCTAATGTGTAATTTTAACAATTAACCTTTTTGTACGATGAAAGGAAAGTAATGCAGCAGAAGTGGCATTAAGAGAAAGGCTCTGCTGTTACTAAAACGGCTATAATGATAAATTAGTATCTCAGCAGATAATTGCTTTAGTCTTCTGGGCCTTCTTTTCCTGAAGAGTGAGCCCCCTCCCCTCCCCCCAAGTACAATGGAAATCTTTTCATTAACTCTTTTGTGAAATAGCCGTGCGAGTGTCACAGCTTTCATGCTTTCAAGCAATGAGATACATACGATTATTTCTGAAACTAATAATTTGAGTCTGAATTTATTGTGTGAACTCAGTTCAGCTGCATAGTGTGCCAGTGTGAGAAGTACAAACAATGGCTTTGTAATAATTTCTTACATTGATGTTCAAAATAAAAATGCCAAGTCTTGTTATGCTAAGGTCAGGTTGTAATTCTGTATTAAACCGGTGTTTAAAAGGTCTTTATAATGCCCAGATTGTGGAGCTGAAATGCAAGTTGGAACACATGCTGCTAATGGAGTTGGAGGACACAAGTTATGGGACCAATGTATTGTACCTTGGCCAGGCATGCAGAATAATAAGAGGAATTATTATCAGAATAATAAGAGGAATTTAATATATCTCCCTCCAAGCCTACAAGGGCCATGTCTTTGAAGGTAGAGCCTTAAACAAACAAACATGTTGTGTATTATTGCATATTTGCCAGGAGTGCAAGTGATCAAAAACCATTACAAGAACAAAGGCTTTTTTAGGTTTTGAGGAAACAAAATGCTAGTGTTGAGCATCCAAGGTGAACGGTATCATTAAAACAGAACATAATATATTGTGGCTTTTAAGCCACTGCCCATGTTGCAGGAAGAGCAATGATGGGAGGAAGAACAGCTATGCTGCATGGGAGGCAGTAATACAGTGGACTCTCTAACTGCTCTAGCACCTCCTAGTGGTCCATCTGGGGATTAGCTCACCATAGGGTCTAATGCGCCTTCCTTCAGCCCTTCGTCCCACTCAATTAGTGGGTGAGGTAACTCATGCTCCCAGAGCTGCAGTGCTTTCCTCTTTGTGGCTTAGCCCTCTGGCCAAGTCACACTGAAGTTCCCCAACAGCTGGGGTATTATGAAAGTCTCCTTTCTGAACTGCCTCTGGTATTCCACTCCCACAGTGGCTTGTAGGGGGACCTGGGCCCACCCTCTACACCAGGTTCCAATCCAGGGACCAGCAGTTTAGGGCTTTGGCGGTATCAGTAAAGTAAAACTTTCCATACACCCCCAATGTAGATAACTGCCACCTTTCATTGTTTAAAAGTGATCAAGAAAAGTGTCAGTATGTTGAAGACACTTGAGACTGAAGTCCTGTATTTACCGTTGGAACATATGCAGCATGAGCACTGGGATCAAGTGATGGAGATTTTAGGTAAGCTGGTCTAGTGGTTAATTACCCTCACTATTAAAATGTATGCCTTATTTCTCGCCTGGCTATGTCAAGTTTCCACATAGGATATCTCCACGTTGCAATTAAAAACCCACAGCTGGCCCAGCTCAACTGACTCAGGCTTGTGGGGCTTGGGCTAAGTGGCTATTTAATTGTGGTGTAGTCATTCAGGTGCAGGCTGGACCCCAAGCCCTGGGAACCCACAAAGAGAGAGGGTCCCAGGGCTCAGGCTCCAGCCTTAAGCCTGAACATCTATACTGCCATTAAATAGCACCTTAGCCTGAGCTCTGATTCAGCTGAGCTGGGCCAGCCATGGGTGTCTAATTGTAGACATACTCATAGTGTCTCAGTGCTGAAGGGGAGGGAAATCCAAGCTAGTGTCAGAGTAGTTCAGTTTATTTGATGATTCAGTCCTGGCCTCTCATTCACTTATGATGCATTGTTTTGTTTTGTTTTTATGCTGGAGACCTGTCCAGTAGGTTTCGGACAAAAAAAAAACACTTGTTTCTCAAATAGTTTGTCAAATAGTTGACTAGCTAGAGCTCAATACAAGAAAAATATGTAGCTTACACTCTGAAGAATCTACAAAGACTACAACAGAACTTGGTAGGTTTGCTTGGCTGTTTGGTTGCTATAGAACCCAGTTCACTAGCACAGCCTACTTTCCCCATGGCGGCTCATACAACTAACTGAAACTGTTTCTCAAGTCCTGGGAAAACTCGATTCAACTTAAATGACACTTGGGGCTATCACCTAGTTTCCCCTCTCCCCCCCACATACACATTATTTTAACGTGGGTGATTTGTAATGACACTGAGTTTGGATGCACACCATACTGGATGTGTGCTTGGTTGTAACAGTGTTTAGCTTGGTGCACATCACTAAGGATCATCGTGTCTGGATATGGATGGCAGTTATCATGTTCACTGATATGCTGCTAAACATGCCTTAGTTGTCAGTGATACACCAGCACAAATTTTGTAGTATAAACCAGCTTATTGAAAAACTCTTGTGTGGCCAGAATCTATCATGGCCACCAGTGTAAGGACATGCTAGAGAACCAGGTCAAGGCCCACCTCTTTCCGAAAAGTTTCACTATGCATGTGACCGTAGAAGGAAGATTTTTACAATGAGGCAGTACAATACTGGCATTTTAAGTATATACTAGGCACGTAGAGCCTGATCCTAAGCACACTGAAATCAATGGAAAAACTATTGACTTCAGCAGGCTTTGGATGAGCCAGTTACTCAATAAGGGCTTGCTCATGCTCCCATAGAAGCCAGTGTCATAACTTCCATTAACTTTAATGGTTCAGGAGCATGCCTTAACTTTAGTAGCCTTCTGTTTATTACAGCATCCATGCCAGGTCATAGCATTTGTAGTTTGTTCTGTATTAATTCCATAAATTTTCTGGTTTGATGCTGCAGGGATAAGCTAAAAAGCTCTGGAAACATTTTGCATCTGTGAATTATTTGTGAAGACTATGATTAAATTCAAAATACGTTTTAGGCACACAAAGAGGTTGAAAATCAGAGAATGACTGAATAATGAAAAAGGATGCATAATAGCCAGATTTAAAGTCATTTAGAGGAAAAAAAGATTTTGATACAGATTTGAAATGAACTCTGAAGTGTCAAACTAGAGCGTGTTAGGTTTAGGTGTGAAAATGGGGCATTAGGAGTTCAAAAGGAAGCAAATTCTTTTGATCTGAGAATGTTACTGGATTATCCTGGTCTTCACAAAAGGCTTCATTTGGAAGGGATTACGAAATGTTAATGAGTTCTGATTTTCTTTATTGTGTTATTTTCAGCTTCTTTTTAAACTGGTTAAAGACTTTCTTTAAATAATTAAATTTCTGTCCGGGTACAGCAATTCAGTGGCTGCGAATCATGTTGAGACAAAACTAACTTTGTAGATAGGCTGAACATTACTGCAGCACAGTTTGCAAAACAAGTAGGGGTACCTGTTCAGCCGCAGAAGTGCAGAATTTGCATTCCAATTCATTTTTAGCATTAATGAGAGTTTCAAGGCTAATAATATTTCAGGGCCAATATTAAAACAATATTCTCTTATTTATTAAAGTTTAAGCAAGATATGTGGTAACCTATTTAATAGCTCCACCTTGCTTATTTACATGAAATTAAACTTTATTTAACAATATCAAGGGCCCTGATCCAATAAGCATACACATATATGCTTAACACACATGCATCATACCACTGAACTTAACTCCAAGTCACTCCCAGGGTGACTGCCAGGCATGAAATTAGGTATGTGACAAAGTGCTTGATGAATTAGAGCTATGGTTTGTAGGTTGTTGGGGGTTTTGTTGTTGTTTTTTTATCTGAATAATTGTAATCAGCTTGACTGTATTGCTCCCTCAATGAGTGGACCTTCATTTTGTTGACATCTCTAGGAACATTGAAGAAGAAAAAGCCATACCAAAGGCCATTGAATAAATATATTGTGTGACTTCCCTCTATTGTATGTAATAAGGGCTCTGAATATTTCTGGTGTATTTAGTTTCTTCCAAAACTTAAGCTTTCTTTAAAAGCCAGAATGTTTCTAGCCATTTTAGTAATGAATCCAACCTTCTGGATGTAAACCAGTGAAGTGCAGTGCTAGCTTCCTAAATCGTCTAACAAATTGAAGCTCTGAGAGGTTCAAACTGATGATTCATCTCCAAAGTGTGTTGACTCTGATCCCTAATGGTGACAACTTAGATGTCAACATTTCTTAACTAGTTTCTTGTTGAGCATTTTAGAAGAAACATCTATTAGTATGTGTTTATTAGCATGGTTGAACCAATCTGAAAGGATGTTCCACAGAAATAAACTTGTCAACTTTAAAGAAGCAAGTGTCTTTAAGTGCTGACAAATAATAAGACAGTCTGTGTCTCAAAGAGCTTTTAGTATTGGGACTAATTCCTGAATAGCACAATTATTCTCTGTTATGACTGTCAAGTCCACTGTCTCTTTGTTGGACAGCTATTGATATAAAACTCTGAATAATCCTGGATCTAGTCAAAATAGTACTTCCTATGGCCTTTCCTGTTATGAATGTTATTGCCAATCTGGTAACCACACTGGTAGAAGGAGGCACAATAGCCAGTGCAGTGACTTATAAAAACTGGTAAAATTGTGAGAAGTGCACTTCCTTGCTAAGCTTGGATTGAGGAAAAGAAAATATAGGCAAATAATAATGGAGTGGGTGCATCTCTCACAGGCTGCTGAGTTTTTGTCACCAGCAATTCAAAAAATCAGTGACAGACAAAAGAAGAACAGATGAACAAGCAAACATCAGCACATGATAATGAGTCAGAATGTGTGGCACTTTAGAAGAGCAGATGTGGCCATTTTACAAAGTCATAAGCTTTTGTCCATTTAGAAGCAAATCTTTCACTGTTCTCCCTAGGCTCAGCCTGACAAGTGCCACACTGTCCATGGTCCTGAAAGAAGAAATGGTGGTGTAACTGGAGAGCATATTGTAATCCTTATAATAACAGAGCACAGCCTGACTGTCCTGAATTGTATAGAGCTGTCTGAATTTCAGCCACATTGAGAGGGAGAGGCAACAAAGTGCTGCCACCATCACCTCAACAGCTTGGAACAGCAGCAGCTGACACCAGCTTGAGCCAGAGGGGTTATTGAGGAGAAGTGGAGAGTAATGCAGGGGGAAAGGAGGCATAATGAAGTGGGAGTGACTGGAATATTGCGGAACACATGGAGACCAAAAATAAGTCTCATTCTGTCCCTCATTTCTTCTTTATTTTGAGTCTCATGGGAGCTTGAGAGGTCTGACCATTATAAGTTTATATATCAGGGAAAGTCAAATGCAACTTTTGATAGGAGGGAAACATCAGGTTAGTAATTGAACAATGCTCAGAATATGCTGGATTTCACCAGAATTATTTCATTCATAATGAAGATTTTTCTATCCCCTGAGACCTCAAGCTCATGCTCCAAAATGCTATGTCGAGGCAGGATCAGCTCCAGGCACCGGCGCAGCAAGCTGGTGCTTGGAGCGGCCAACGGAAAGGGGCGGCACATCTGGGTCTTCTGCGGCAATTGAGTGGCGGGTCCCTCAATCCCGAATTGCCGCCAAAGAATGAAGCATGGTGGAGCTGCCGCTGATCGCGGCTTTTATTTTTTATTTTTTCCGCCGCTTGGGGCGGCAAAAGCCCTGGAGCCGGCCCTGTGTAGAGAGGGTACAATATTGCAATCTAGAGAGAGAGAGATATCTAATAATAAATTAGCTAATATAATTTCTACTTGGTAAAACCATGTGTGTACATTTCCATAGTCTTAGCAAGCCTTTTGAATAGCTAAGACATTTTCAGCCTGAGAATACTATGTCAGCATCATTGGGATATACACTGTTTACGTGGTTGGAAAAATGCAGCCAGCAGAAAGTGACTCTCAACACAGAATAAGGGTCAGTTATATCTTTCTCGACCACAATAGCAAAAATGCTGGCTGTTGGATAGGATTCTGTCTTATAGGGCCACTTATGGACAATCTGGTTAAGCTGTCTATGGCTATAAAATATTGAATTAATCTAATGTTAGAGCTAAAAGGATTGGTTACATTTGTTTGAATGAACTTACAAGTGAAAATTTAGTACCAGTGAATTAATTTTCTTGCATGAAGTTGGTTTTCACCGATTTAAAAAAAGATAGTAAAAGATTTGTCCTGCAGCCAGGGGACAATAACAGATAATGTCATAACTATCGCATGGAACTTTTACTGAACTGATAATGGAAGTTGTTTCCTTTAAAACTACTATTAATGGCTTATAACTGTGATTGAATTTAACACCTTCTCTTTATGACAGTGACAAGTCTAATATCAGTGAGTGGGTTTGCATGTGTTTTCAGCAATGCATTGACATACTAGCTGCGTCCAGCATTTGTGTTTAAATGTCAGATAATGTGTTTCTTAGTGAGTCATGCACATTCTGCCAGATTGGCAAACCAAATGACTGAGCCCAGGATTTTCTTTGCTCATGGTGACTCAATGTGGGAGGAGGACATGGTTGGATTCTTCTCAGTACGTTTTCTTTATAAAGTGCTTTAAGCCTCCAAATTAGCAAGAATATCCCAAGAAAGCCCAACATTTGGTTTTTGGAAGGACCAATACAAGTTTTCCTTTTACTGAACTTAATGAGAGCGGGCTAAATTTTCCTATCAGCTACCCCAGTGTAAATCCAAATTCACTTTTAGTTACTCTGAATTTACACTGGTGTAAATGAGAGAAGAATTTGTCCCACTATGTTTGTCTTGCTTTCTAAATATGCCTGCCAATTTTTTCTCTGTTTCCATAAACAAAGAACAAAATACATACTTTCAAACTAAGAGTTTTAGTTTCGATTAAGGAAGAAAACAGAGAGAGAATAAAAGTAAATTCTCCATGAGCGAGAGGTCTGGTTTGGGGGGTGGGAGGGTGTGTGTGTATATATATATTGATGTGTGCATGTAAGTAATAGCATTGACCAGAAATCATCTGTAATGACAAATGGACACAGGATCAAACCCCAAGCAGGGTATTACCCCATTCTGAGTGGATCTTACTTATCTCTGACTAATACCTGAGATGGTCTGTCATGTTGTACAGTTCAGAAGCTTTTTTATAGCTTGTCATGCTGATAAAGTCTTATTGCATTGAACTGAATTGTGTGTGTGTGTGTGTGGGAGGGGTTTCATTTTACTGGCTGCAGCAATGCTGAGAACATGATGGCTGCTGAACAATGCACACAGGGAAAGTGCTTAGAAATGCAAAGGTACAACACATAGAAAACAAAAATGTCAGTGGTTCACAAGTCACAGTTTGTTTCTTTGCTAATAGAGAAGCCAAGTTAGAAAATATGGAGAGAAAGAAAGCTAAAACTATGAAACACTAGAGTACTAGCTAACAAGGGGAAGGATATGATATTCAAAACATTAAAAATGTTACATTATTAAAAAAAAATAACATAAAACAGAAATACTACATTGTGTGAAATAAACAAATTCCTCATTTTGCCAATATCACGTGCTCTCTTATTCTGTATACTCCCTTTTTCTTCTTTGTCACTATTTTTGTCTATAGTTTATTTTCCAAAAAATAAGAAATATTAAACTCTTGTATAATGCTAAGGTGTCCCAGCAACCATGCTCAGTAATAGCTGAATGTTGGAAAGTGGACTGCATAGCTGTATGTTGCAGGCTGGGTTGCATTTTTGGATAATCTGTTTTATATTTAACTTTTATTTCTAATATAAATATTAAATTTGAAAAAATGTACACAGGCAAAATGTGCACAAGCGACTACTGCAGATGCCTAACTAATTGATTGCTCCATCCATTCTTGCTCCCTACTCAGCAATAAACCAATTCGAGATGTTCAGGGCCAAATTCTCTGCTTGTGTAAATGTATGAAATACCACTGAAGTCAATGCAGCAGCACACATTTACATCAGCAGAAAATTTAGCCCTCAGAGAGATCTACATTGTGAACCCAAGATTCTGCTAGCATATCGTTTGGTGAACCTTACCCCTCTCTACAAGAGAAAAAAGGACCATTGTTGACAATAGTTTTCAGTTATGGGTCTACCTGAACTGGTATTGAAAATGATTTACGTTTTGTCCTGTGACCACTTAAATGGTTTTCAGTTACTGGTTCAGGGGAACAATTGCTGTAATACGCCATCAGCAGTGTTTCAGTTTTCTAATGGACATGAGCCTTTAGATGTCTTACCAGATAAGCACGAATCCAGTACTATCGGTCAATGTACTCAATATTTGTGTAAGACATAGGCATCATTGCTAAGCAACACTTGTTTCTTGTGTTGTTCTCTTTTATTTAATACTTCTTACTTCACATTTTTGTTCTTTCATCTTTGAAAGCACAGCTCATTATCTGCTGTTTTTTCAGATCTTGGTGTGTAGAACATCATCATTCAAAGGATGTCTGTTAGAGTCAGTCAAAAACACTTTGTTAGCCAGGGACATCTGTGTTTTCGTTATTGCTGGTGCTTCTCTGAATTCTTTTTAGGGGCTTAATGGGGCTTTTTAAATGTTCCTGACAGTTTTATACTGACAAACTCAGATAAAAGAAATCCCCATCATTATATTTATTTATTTCTGTGAGGAACTGCATTAATCAAGCACAAAAATTAGACAGCCAGTACTTTCTAAATACCTGAAAACTCTTCCATGAGCTATGTGGATTTCTTATATTCAACCAGCTCCATTTCATACATGAGCAAAGGGAGGAGTGTTTTCTGGCACTCAAATATTCAGTGTGTCTCTGTGTGTTACTTTATGCATATAAATAAATCATCATCCTGAAACATCAGTGAAACAAAGAATACTGAACATGCAAAAATAAATTTTAAAAATATTTCATTTTATATTAGTGACTTTAAATAGAGATAGAAAGATATAGATATCAATTATGGTTGGGTACAGTTGTATTGCAAGCAGATACTGTTGAACTATGTAACCTATCAGCCAATTGGCTGAAAGAACATTTCACAGTTGTTCATTGTAAACCTATTGTAGCCCACTTTTCAGAACATGTTACCAGTTTCTTTCTGTGCCTGGCCTACAGGGGATGTAATTACGTTGCAGATCCATCTAAGAGGTCTAGTCATTTGGCTCAAAAGACTCATATTTGCTCGAGAGTCCGCAATTCAAGCCAAGATGATTGCCAAGAGGGTGGTT
Source organism: Chrysemys picta bellii (assembly GCF_011386835.1). NCBI lineage: Eukaryota > Metazoa > Chordata > Testudines > Emydidae > Chrysemys > Chrysemys picta. The sequence continues at coordinate 54,166,085 of NC_088801.1, forward strand.
CTTACAATTACAAGGTAACTCTTAAGTTTTAATTTCCCTTGCACGCAGCAACTCTAGGGACAAGTCACAAAATATATTAAAAAAAATCTCACTCACAGGTCTGTTAAGTAGCCTACCAACAACCTACAAATGTCTAATAGTAAAGGTACATTATACCCTATCTACAAAAACATTGCATGTTAATACGAGATAAAGTATGGGTATTCGCTGGAAATATATCCAGGATCTTCTCTGTATTACAGACCAAAGTAGCTGGCACAGATAGATTTACATTGTGAACCCAAGATTCTGCTCTTGTTTCATTTGGTGTACCTTACCCCTCTCTACAAGAGGAAAACGAACCGTTGTTTGACCCAACATACAGACACATATGTATCCTCTCAAGGGATGCAGATGGCAAGGAGACAAGAAATGAATCCAGCATTAACTTCCACGAGAACATTCTTAAGGGTTTGGAGAAGGATGCTGCTCTGCAGAGTGTCCATCTCCCACTTCTGCCCATGTCCAGCCATATACCCCCAAACCCAGTGAGCACCATCCCCCACACAGGTCACACAGGCAGGCTCCTGAGGGATTTTGGGGAAGAGGAGTGTGCCCGCAAGGGGGGCTGTGATACCGGCGAAAGAATGACACTCAGTGCCTGAGAGTAAAAAGCAAGGCTTTACTGAAGGAAGAACTTACACTCCAAGCTGCGCGGGGAGTCCCCGAGGTGCGCGGAGGGGCTGCGGGGGATTCTGACCGTCCGGGACAGCTGGCCAGGCAGGACTCCACTGAAGGGAGTCCGCTGCAATGCTATATCCCCCCACACTTATCTCAAGGTTACATGGGGTCAACAGCTGGCTACATTCATTGCATTCATAAATCGTACTCATTATAAAAGCTAACTTGTTTACAGACAAAAACATGCTGAGCTATACTAAACTACATTTTGGCAGGATCTGCCAAACACAGTTCACTGCACGGCCTTCAACTGCTTCCACCTGCATTCAGTCACATACTCGGTCTGCCACTTAGCTCCTCGCCAAGCTTCCGCAACCTGTCCCCTACAAGGAGGAAGATACCATTTGGATTTCTCTTTCCTTTGTTAGGCGTGTCTAGCATCTGCTCTGTGCAAATATGCATAAGGCTCTCTGGTTTGGGGGTTTGTTTGTCTATTTGTTTGCTTATTTTGGAGTTGGGTGGGGTGTATTTTTTTTAAATCCATTCCATGGCTTTGTCCTCATACTATCATGCTCAAGCTATTGATTTCCCTTAGCGGTCTCCTATTCACAATTTAGCAAAAGTTTTCTGAAGATCCAAGTAAATTGTGTTTACTAGATCTTATCTTTTGTTTAGTTTCCTATACCCTCTCCCCCCAGAAAAGGACTCGGTCAGTTTATGGAATATGAAGCCATGGTATTTTTGACCTCATCGGATTATACTAGTTCAGCTCTTTGTTACATTACATTAGCCTTTATTAGATATTTAGTCAGTTTCACAAGAGTAAGCATGAGGCTCACTCACCAACAGCTCCTGGGATTTCCCTTGGCTGCTCTTCTTAGAATATAATCCCAATTGGGGCATCTTTCTAGTCTTCGGGAATAGTTACTGGTTTGCAAAAATCTATGGTATGTCCTTGTTCTTAATTGGCTATTTCAGACTTTTGCTGGATGAGTATCATTTGCACTGTGTTTTCAAGTTACTCAATAACTCCCTCTGAAGAGACTTCATTCTTTGTTTTGAGCACATGCTGAATTTGGCAGGGAAGTAAGCACCAGCACACTTCTGTAAAGTTCAGCTAATACGATCACATTATAGGCTGGAGGAATGTTGCTTATAAAAAAGTCAGAGGGTTACAGGTAAGACTGTAAATCTGAAAATATAAGTAGGCAGAAATGTGACAATTAACTACTCACTGCCAATGAGCCCACTTGGCCCTTCATTTTGCCTTCCTATAAAATTGCTTTACGGGAATAAAATGGTTTCTAGGTGAGAATATGATGGAGCTTTTGATAATCATTTCAGCCTCTTCGTCATTTAATGCCATTGCACAGTTCATGGTAAGCTAGACAGCCTAATAACATTTCTGTTAAACTTTAGATGCAATAGAAACCTGTTAGTAGCAAGGGAAAGCTGGTATTTGTTGAGGTGGCAGCTTGTCTAACTGGAAAACTGCATCAAAGCGGTTCAGCATTTGTGCTTTCTCTATTATAATGAACTTATCCCTGAGCAACTATGCAGTGAAGTTGTAGCCACATCCCAGGATATTAGAGAGGCAAGGTGGGTGAGGTAATATCTTTTATTGAACAAACTTCTGTTGGTGATAGAGCTTGCCATTAATGAATGTACATAACACGGAACAGCCTTTAGTTCTCTCTCTTTACCTTCTGTGGAGGAGAGGATCCAGGTTGCAACAGAGCCACTGACCATCTGGATGTTTTCTCATAACATCTGCTCTTCTTACACTTTTTAGCACAGGCAGAGTGAGTGGCTCTTGTGCCTTCACCTCCCTCTGAGGGTGAGCGCACGTAGTCACCTCCAGTAGGTTCAGATGGTACCGAGACCAACAGAAAGCTATACATGATGCAGCACAAGTTATGCTGCTTTAGAAGAGGAATATGCCACTCAGTTTTCTGACCTTTGTACTCCTCCGTCCCCCAATGGAGGATATACCTTGATGACATCGAAAGTTATACAAGGGGAAGGGTACATGCTACCGCACTTTCATACAAATTACAACATGTAGTTTTGTGCAGAGAGCTGGTGTGCAGGGGTCACAGAACAGCCCAGAATCAGGGCATATATCTTCTCAACATAAGAACAAAGAGAAAGGTGCCTTATTATCAGCTTGTTTTATTTCTTTTTGGTTTTGGAAGCAAATTCTGATCCCAGCTAGATCCAGAAGATGGATATGCAACCATAGCACCAATCTATGCACTATTACATATTGCTTTATTTATGACAGTGTGCTCTTCTGCACATATTACCTCCTATTAGTTGTTAATTCAGAACAAAAGGAAGGTGACCTCACATACTGAGATGGTGCTTTTGCAAAAGAATATCAGAAGATAAAACATAGTTCACTAAAGCCCAGTCACCATGCAATGAATCCATAGATAATAATGAACAATGTCCTTAAGAATTCTACATTGGAGGATTTTTTAATAGAAATTTACTAAGGGGAGGCTAATAATTTTTATTTTGATGTCACATATGCTGCTATGCTGTGGCTACAAAGATTGGCATTTTCCAATAAATGCATTGAAAAACACTGTTAAGTAATAAGAATTACATTCCCAATAAAAACTGTATAAAACCTTTAAAGACTGAAGGTAAAATTCTGGAAGGAAGAACAAAGCAGAAAACAAAAGCCAGCTCTAATCTTTGTTGTTTACGTCATCTGATAAGTTGGCTGAAATGTGTGGCAGCTGGAAATTTCCACAAATGAATTTCTCAGTATATTACACCACCAGTTCCCTTTGTATACAAACAATGTCATTTACTTGCAACTGCTTAGCAGTTAGAACAGCTCAGTTTAGGGAGTCCTTTATCTTTCCTTCATCACTGCAGGTTTTAAAAAAATCAGTGGTATCAAAAGGGAAACCTTAAAGAGAGATTTTCACATTGGGAAAAATTAATAAAGGGAATATTTCTACAAATATTGTAGCAATCGATGTAGCTTACAATCCCTTGTATAACTCACTGTATTAATTCTCCTGGTATTAGTGGTTTTGTGATTTCAATAAAGCCTTCCTTGCTCAAAAATCAAATCACTTCTTCAAGCTGGTTCTGTAAGGAAGTTGCAATTCTGTGTTTAGGATATTACTAACTGATATCATGGAAGCATCTGCAATGGCACCAATTCACATTAGAGGAAGATGGGCTGTGAGGGTGAAACTTGTTTAAATGTGCAAGTCTTATATAACACACTTGAAGGAGTAAGCTTTTTCATTTTTAATCACAATGTGTAACGTTCTTCACAAGGTGAAAACACTTGGGGCCAGATCCTCAGCTGGGCGTGCATCAGCATAGCGCATTGAAGTCAGTGAAGCTATAAATTTTTACTAGCTGAAGAGCTGCGCCTTTATTTCTTCTCCTTTGTTTTGAGCTTTTTTCTCACTATAGGTTGGCTTTGGCTTCCAAGCCAAGATATATATTCATTTCTGCTACATGTCACATAGTGACTAAGAGTATAAGGACCAGATTTTCCATGGTGCTCTCCAGTGCTCAGACACACAGGCACAGCCATTGCAAAGGGGGAATGTACCCCACGGGGAAACAGATAGCAGTATCACAACTGTGCTCTCATAAGGTATTCCCCGGGGCAGGATGGACCTAACCTCAGGCTGGGTGGCAAATCACTATATCATCTGTGCTGCCCTCCTCTCCCTCCCCCACCACACCTTTTAAACTGAACCAAAGATACCCAATAGGTTATCTGTGACCCAACTTCAGGCAGGCTTACTGCTACCAGGGGCCTGCCACCTAGGGAGTGAACCGGTCCCTGAGAATGCATCAGTGATCATTACAGATTAATGACCAAGTTAGATAATAATACAGGTCTGTCTCATCTTACGCGGGGGTTCCGTTCCGCGGTTAGCGCGTAAAGCGAAAACCGTGTATAGCCAAAACCCCATTGAGTTCTATGGCGGGTGGAATCACCCGCACTACAGGTGTAGTATTAAAACTGTTGTTTTTCTCTCTCTCTTCTTTTTTTTTTTTTTTTGCCGACCGCGTAAAGTTGAAATCGCGCGTGTTAAATGCGCATAAGATGCGACAGACCTGTATTCAGTCATCAGGAATGAAAGTGATTGTTATTCCCGCTGAACCATTAGTAATTTGGGCAAGCATGTCACTGCTCTGATGATTGTTAATAATCAGTGGTTAAAGTAAATAACCACACAGCCAAGGAGGAGGGGTGAGGTGCTTATCCTAGTCAGGAAAGAGAATGGACGCTTTTTCTCTGCTTTAGCAGATGACTGGGAGCTATGCTCCCCTTTTGTTCAATGTGTTGTAATAAAGTAATATGGATATTGCATTTTAATGCTCAGAATCAATGTGGTCGCAAAACTCTATCATCTCATCAAGCAAACTACTAACATGAGACTTCTCTTTGGCCATCGTCCCTCGTAATAGCTGGTTTTGGCTCCCTGGCTGTCTTGGAGCCCAATCAAAGTCACATGCAAATCATCAGTGGAAAGACTCCCTTTGACATCCATGAGATTTTTATAAGGCACTTGATTATCTTTCCATTCCCCCAGTCTTCTGAGCCTCACCCACTTTTTCTGTTACAGATTCCACCAGCCATGTCATGAAAATAGATGTCCTATTAGAAAGGAATCAATATAGTAAACATTTGAGATACTGCAAAGGTATCAATAAGTGCTGATAAGCAGCCTTGGTTTATTAAAAATAGGTCATGCCTAACAAATCTAAGAGCCTTCTTTGACTTAATTACTGATTTAGCCAATACAGTTAATGCTGGTCAGATAATATACTACGAATTTTGTAAACATTCAGTGTTACTCAATGTAGTAAAGTTATTAAGCAAGCATACTCATAAATTACTACAGTGATTCTCAGCCTTTTTCTTACATTTTGGGGACCCTCCTGCCATCTAGCCATAAACAAAGGGAGTGTGGTTGTGAGTCTTTGAAACCTAGTCAATACCCACAAGTTAATATCCCAAAAACTAATATAAATTATTCATCAAATTAAACATAGCCTTTATTTATACTGCCCCATGAACTGAATAAATTGACAAACAGGCCAAAACAGCATAAACATCCAGGTGAGACATCTGAGGAGCAGTCAAAAATGGGGTTCTGTTTGCAAAAGTATTTAATTATAGTAAAAGTAATAATAATTCACTTTTACTTGTTATCTAGAGCAGTGCGTCTCAAACATGAGCCGCCGCTTGTTCAGGGAAAGCCCCTGGTAGGCTGGGCCGGTTTGTTTATCTACCGCGTCCGCATGTTCAGCCGATCATGGCTCCCACTGGCCGTAGTTCACTGCTCCGGGCCAATGGGGGCTGCAGGAAGTGGCGCGGACCGAGGGACGTGCTGGCTGCCCTCAAACAAACCGGCCTGGCCCACCAGGGGCTTTCCCTGAACAAGCAGCGGCCCAAGTTTGAGAACCACTGATCTAGAGGCATATGGAAATGCAATTAAATTTACTGTTCATACCAACAGGGTAACAAAAATTGCTTACTTTGTTTCTAAAAATCATTAAAAATATACTGACTATATTAGCATTATTGTACATATTGAGGAAGTGGTGCCCCCAAACACAGGAAGGAGGTTGTTATTCATGATATCAAACTTCTTATTTCCTATGGCAACTTGAAAAGCAACGTTAAAGATTGATGTCCAAGATTGTCATCCACTCTATGGCTTCCAGTGACATGGAATGAATCAGAGATGGATTTTAGAGGGCAGCAGTTCATAGTTGTTCCATGGTCTGGATGTCTTCTCCACATTCACATATTAGTCTGTCCTTCTTTTTCCATTTGGCTAGTAGGTAACTGCAACACCAATGTGAGGTTGTTATGAGGTTCACTGTGTCATGAGTGTCATGGTGAAGTCAGCTGGTTGGTCTGAAGGATCCATGATCAGGTCTTGATTCTTGACACTGCTGTTTTCCCACAGCTTCTGTCCCTTGTCTTTTGGTGATAGTTCTGGGGTTCTGAGAGCTTTAGCTGCTAAACAGAAGGACCTAAGATGGCATTTGAGATGGGAAGGGTTGGAGATCTTTGTCAAGTCTGGAGTCGTTATTGCGTGCTTGTATTCTCATATCACTGCTGAGTCTCTTTGGAGAGATGGCGGTAAGATATGTATGAGGATGGGAGCCAGACTGCCAGTGCTGCCTTCTGCATTCCTGTGACAATTCTCATAGTAATGTTCAATTGCATGTTGACAGGTTTCATATGTATGCTACCTGCCCATACTGGCATGCAATATTCAGTCACTGAGAAGATGAGGGCCAAGGTGGCTGTCTACAAGGTGTAAGCAGCTGCTACCCAACTGGTTCTGGTTAATTTGTGGATTATATTGTTCCTAGCCTAGCGTGACCTTAACCGGGGTTAAGTGTATATATCTTTTTTAACTAGCGAAGACACAGCTTAAATGACAGACACAAAGTGTCCACATTGCAGATATGTCAAAAATGCCCTGGTATGGATAGTAAAAAAGAGAACAGTTAGGAATCCTGAGCTAACTATACAATATAGCTAGCAACCAAGACAGCACCAATATCTTAACTACAGAATCCAGAAAACTTGAGCCATAGCATACAAGGTATGTGCCTAATGCTGTATACTCACAGTTACATGAGTTGACCCACTGAAGCCAATGAGACTACTCACATGGATTAGAAATGTCTCCTTGTTCTAATCTTTTGCTTTCAAATATTTGAACATTTCACTAGGAAACTGGCTGGCTTTCTTACCACTACCAATGATGCTGATTGGAGAATCCATCTGTTTTCATAAGACTGACTACTTTAGGTATTTATATGGTATTTTTGGATCAAATTAGTCCAATTAGCCTGCTCTTCTATACAGTTTCCTTAATGTATGAATTAATAGACTAGATTCCCCCAAGTGGACTTTCTCTGTCAGGGTCCTACTAAAAAATAAATTCAGTGATGGAATGAGCATATAGGATAATACATGGAGAATAATAGTGATCATAAGTATTATTAGTATGGATGTTTTTTCACAAATAAATGCTTTCTACTTTAACTTTATGGTTATGAGAGTCTTCAGTAAAATATTTCAGGCCAAAGAAAAACTCTTGGTTCCAGTCAATGTCCTAAATCACACTAGTATCATCCTTGCTAACTGTTTAGGAAGTGAAGTCAAAGACTGAACAAGGATTTAACACCATTACAAATGAACTTTGCAAGACAGGACTGAGATGCATTAGCAGCTTAGGGTCTGATTTTTAAAAAAACCCTACGTGGTTTAGGAGCAAAGTCTTTTCAATGGGACTTGTGCTCCTAACTCATGTAGGTGCTTTTGAAAATCCCATCTATAATGCAGGATGTAACTCTCACCAATATCCATAGGAATTTGCCATGTGCCGCAAAATAGAGAATAATGCCAAACATTATTTGTATTAGTTTAATATTTACACTCTTCCAGTCTGACAATGAGAAGTTTGTGTTCTAATGTGGGGTTGGAATAGGAGTGAATATATGTATTAAAGTGATTTCTAAGCAATATTGTTCTCCCTCAAATTTTCTGTCTTTCCATAAGACCAACTTTCCACCTCTTAAATCTCACTGTAAAGTGAGCTTGCTTGACAATAACAACCATTGTTCTTACAACTGCATAACCCCCCACTGTTTCCTGTCAAAAAGTTTATTAATATCAAACTTCCATTGTTCACCAACTCTTTGCTATTGAATTCCCTAGTACCAATTTACAAATAGATTAAAAGTAGAATAGGTAAGTAGTCTCTTCTTAGTCTCCTCCTCCTCCCAACTGTATTTCCTCAGCCTCTTTTTCCAAATCCTCTTTTTTCCCTCCCTTGTTTGTACACACATATTTTCATATTTAAAAAATAAAAAGCTTCTAGACCTTCCTCAAAGCTGGCTGCTGCTCCTCTACATTGGTTTATTTCCACTGACTGCCTTAACTTGGCACCATACACAAATGGCTCAGTGATGAAGTATAGCTGGAGCATTAATACACATTTACTCAGCACAGCAACCTAAGTGTAAAGCCAGTTGTCACAAGGGATTAATCCTGGAATCCGTACACTGCCTGAGTGTCCATGTCTGAAAGCTGTATATTGGGATGGGGGATGGGAGAGAAAAAATACTCCTGCCAGCTCATGGAGCAGCCAAGACACAGCTCTGAAGCTGCAACCACAGCCGCCTGTCAACAGTAGCCCCTATGATGAGTGTGTTTCTCTCAGTGAGAATAGCTAATGGATCTGAGCTGCAGCAGAACTACTGGCCTACCCCATTCCTCAGCCCAATTCAAGTAATCTCACTGTGCACTTGGGCACAGAGACCCTACTGAGATCAGACATCTTATGGAGCACGGAATAGGATCCCTAGATCCTGCCCATGCCTCCACAGAGGAACCTTGTCTGATGGGCCTAAGGTAGCATGTTTCTGAGCCAAGTGCATTGACTGAGACTGACATAACTAGAAAACAGCTGTCTACAGTGATGATTTCACCTTCCTTTTTCTCAGCTCTTTAATCATTCAGGACAAAGGCATTTCTGGACTTGTCAGGAAAAGAATTGCAAAGGAGCAAGTTGGAAGATAAAGGGCAAATATAGGCTTTAATTTACACTCATTTAAATGGCTGCAACAGGCCTAGGGTTTTGTTTGTTTGTTTGTTTTCTAAGTGTTTTGAAGACCCATCTATTTTTGATCTTGTATGTGATAAAGGCAGGGCATTTGTCTTCCTGCAGTAGTATACAGTAATTATTTTGGTTCTGTTTTAATATGAACTGTTTTCTGTAGTCTTTCTTTTAATCTTACAAGCTATCCACATTTCCAGATTAAAAATACAGGGAAAAAGGTTATCGTCTCCCTGCAGCTCGGTGGAAGCTGACTTTATTAGGTGAGTTGATGTGTGACACTGTTACAGTCAGTAGTCCCCCTGCAGTAAATTGATTGTTTGTTGACAGCTTGCTGCTTTTCTACCTTGTCACCTTTAGTAGGTTTTCCTGTGTTGTTTTGTCAATGGCAGCCTGGTTTCATGACTTACTAAGACAAGGAAAGCTAATAACTTTCTAGACCAATATATCATAGATATCTCACTGAGAATCCCTTTCATTTCACTTGGAAACACTGAACTCTATTTATTAGCCCACACCAGCTATTTATTTATTGATAAATTACATAGTTGCAAATAACAAAACATTTTAAATACCATTTTCCCTTCACTAATATCATTACCCCTGGCAACACCGTATAGTCATTAGAGAATGTGGGGGATCCATTATATAATGCTCAGTGAATAGTTAAAATATTGACTAGCAACTAGCAAAACAACAACTTGTAATATAAAAAGAAGGTGACACAAGAAAAATTTCAGAGTAGCAGCCGTGTTAGTCTGTATCCGCAAAAAGAACAGAAGTACTTGTGGCACCTTAGAGACTAACAAATTTATTAGAGCATAAGCTTTTGTGGACTACAGCCCACTTCTTCGGATGCATATAGAGTGGAATAAATATTGAGGAGATATATATGAGGTTGATGGATTTCCACTCCATACGGCTAAATGCAGTGTCTTGCATAATGACCTGTCATTATGTCAAATGGAGTGGAAATCCATCAACCTCATATATATCTCCTCAATATTTATTCCACTCTATATGCATCCGAAGAAGTGGGCTGTAGTCCACGAAAGCTTATGCTCTAATAAATTTGTTAGTCTCTAAGGTGCCACAAGTACTCCTGTTCTTTTTACAAGAAAAATTATATCATACAAGTTAGCATATTATGAAGGGCTCACGTAATACGAACATCTAGGGCCTATCTAAATGACTGGCTTAGTATGTATATGCCCTCTGGATGGAGTCAAATCTGCTTAACTGTATTCCAGAAGTGCTGACACTGCTTGAGGTTCAGAAGATGAGCATAACATTAAAGGAAAAAGTCTGCAGAGGACGTATACACATATCATGTAACTATAATTCTTGTGTTCCAACACTTCTGGCCCTGGACAGAACCAGAATGGCAAACAAGAAAAATAATGGGACAAAATTATTAACCAACCCTTTTTGAAATTCAAGTTTATTTCATGGTTTAGATAAAATATTTCCTCATTTGTAGACATGCAACTGCAGTGAAATCTAAAATCTGGAGTTTGATATGGCGATTAACAAATGCATTGCTGGATGTACAATCCAAACCGCCATATTTTTGTTCTATTTTCAGTTTTGCAAGTTGCACAGAATAACTGATTTAGGACAGGTCATTAAAAAGGCTGAAACGCTGGTGTTAGCTATTACAGAATGCTGCAACCAGAGGTTCTCACAGCGCTTTACTCACAGGTTTAGAATTCTTCACTGGTTGTCCATTAAATCATATATATAAAAGTTGCCGTATTGACCCTCAAAGCAGGGCACTGACTTGTTCCTGCTACTTCACAGATCTGCTGTGTGATTATATGGTTAGTTCTTCCCCAGGGTCAGACAAAGTTTGGTCTCGTGTCAACTCCAACTACTTAACTGAAATCTTTGGGATACTATGTCTTTATAATGTATGGTTCATGTTTAGAATTCATTACTGGGGAAGAGTGATCATGCTGGTACTACTACTGCTGTTGCACTTTTCACTTGTGACTGCTTGTTTTCAGGTTTGCAGTGTGCCATCGGAAGACAGGATATTGAGCTAGAGGGACCTTTGGTCTGACCCAGTATGGCCGTTCTTATGTTCTTATATAGACCACTATACTTTAGTACTATTTACTATAACTGATTGCCCAGGATTCACCAGGTAAGGAGAATAAGAAAGGAAAATATTAGTGTAAAAATGTTTAGGGCTATGTTGGCTCTTTAAAGTATAACCCTCCATACTGGGCTGCATAAGTGTACTTCGCCAGTGGGAGCTTCCAGAGACATTTGGCCTTCAGAAAGCACAGATCCCCCTAAGGCTCTATGGGACAATGGGCCAAATGGCTCCTTCTACAGCTTTTCACAGGATTCAGCACATGCTGGATCAGCTCTACTGGCTCGTGTTGGGGGTTTGACAATAGTCTCTTTGGCCTTACCATGGCTATGATTTAAAGGTGTGTTGTTAGACCAGGTTAGCTAACATGGTCTAACACACATGCTAAAAGCCTAGGGTACACAAGGCAGTATGTACTTTAACACAATCTACCCTAGCCAAGCTGAAACCTGGGTTGCCCTCTACACTGCCCTGCCTAGACTAGATTTTTGGCAAACATGCTAACAACATCCAGTACTGGTTTCTGGGCTAGTCTTTGTGCTCTGAGTGTGAGAAATGAAATTTTCCCTGGTCTTTGCACAGTGGCCCACGGTGGGGAGGAAGACTCTGGCCCACCCAAGCAATTTTCACTCCTGCCCCCACAGCCTTAATGAACCCTTCCAGGGAAGGAAGGATGGGACATTCCAGTTAGCTCCTGGCCAGGGCTGCTTACCCCTATTTAGTCACAGGAGCCCTCCTTCACATTAGAAGCACACCAGTCCTACTATCAAGGATGAGCCTGAGGCTGACCATTGATACAGAGGTAGGATTTGCCATGAGCTGACTTGTAATACACAATATGTCTGATTTTAAGAATTTCACAGCTCTGAACCAATGCTCAATGTAAAATTCAGCTGTTTTATTTTATCTGTTTGTTCAGCATTAAACATTAGGAAGGGCAACTCAAGTCCTGGCTCTCCATAGTCCTGCATGTAACTCTTCTCTGGGTTTGGCACATGGTGTTTGCAGTGTGGAAGCAGCACATGTACTGAGTGAAAATGGCAATTGTACACAAAGACACAGATACTCACACAGAAAGAGGAATCTGGTTTTGCACTGAAACTCAGATGAGGTATAATAAGAGAAAGCATGTGCTTTGATGCTTTAGCTCTAAGAACATTGTTCTATGAGGCGGTTAATCATAACAATAAATAGTAAGTCCTACTTGCTACATTTGCTTTTATTTCTGAGTGTGGTTAATTATTTTGTGGCTCTCTGAAACTATTTCCTGAGAAAGTGTCTTTTTCTGCTATTAAAAGAGGAGAGCTGCTGCTCTGGGGATGTCTGCTAGTTGGCTACAAATTTTACAGTCGGCAGGATCCTTGCTATTATTGAATAAGTATGTGATACCTCACAAAGATCCAAATCGCTGTTTCCAGCCTGACAATGCCTATGAAGCTCTTTGTGACAAGAATAAAAAATATCCAAGATTCTGATTTGACAGAGGCTTGTAGGGCTAGAGTGGTTCCTTGGTCTCATTCTTATCCATATATTTTTACAGATGACTTCACATTTAGCCAGTACAGTCACAAGAGACACCTTCTATCTGAAAAGCACCTGTCATGAAGCTTTGTCATTTTTTTTTCAGCAGGTCCTTTCACTACGTTCTTTATTGAAATGGGGGTGATTTCTGTTAGCCCTGTAATAATAATGGTACCACATTTGACTGTAATGTTTTACAAAGACCAATCCCAGCCCTTCGCCTGTTTTTGGAATGCATTAATTTGATTACCTGAGGACAGAACACATGTCGGGTGCATTGAGAAATGAAGGAAAAATATATCTCTAGATACTGAACACAGAAGGCAGGTGGCAGGCTCTTGTTGTTTAATTTCACAGTCTGGTATTTTCATTGCATGAGGAATTTAATCCTTGGATTTTTACAGTTATTAAGCACTTTAGGTAATCAAAATCAACTGTTAATCAAAATTTGTTTGATTCTGACATCTCAGTGACATCCTGTTCTAAATGATTTATTTTTGGTACTCGCTTCTTGGCTTCTCTTGTAATCATTTCTAATTATGTAAGAACACGTGAAATAAGTAATTAGCAGGCAGATTTGATGTATAATTTCTGATCTGTCAGGAAAAGGTAAGTTGTTATTTTGCCCTCACCCAAGGATCCTCCATAATGCAGAGGCAGGTAAAGATGAATCCCCCAACTTTTTCCTGCTTATATCCTCTTTGGTTCAGTCATTGCCCCTTTGGCTGGGAAGGGCTGGATGAATCACTCTTCAAACCTCTATATGCCCTCATTTTCTACTTAGCTAATGTACCCCCTGCTACCCCTCCCATATATCACCTTAGTATACTGGCATTGAATGCAGCATGAAAATGTGCATAGCTTTGTTCACAGGGGAGACCACTCTTGGCCATTTCTCAGATCATTGCTTCAGTTTTTCTTAAATTCACCTGCTTCTTCAGTGTCCCATGCCCAAGATCTGCACCCAGATCTTCTATACAGAAAGACTGAGCACTGCCATTAAGTTACCTGATTGGCAAAAGCTGTGTATATGGTAGAATTTTCAAAAGCACTCAGCATTGGCTTAACTCTTCTCCCACGAAAGTTTAGGGTAAATGCTTCCATTCTTGTCATATCCAAGTAGCACAGTTCAGCCATAAATGTGCATCATGCTTATTAGCAGAAGACAGATGTGCTTTTTTCTAATAGATGAGCCAATCACTAACCCAGCAATACAGACTTTTCCAGACATGCAAAGAAATTCTAATTCCCCCTTTCTGTTATTGTTTTTTCTATGTGGCAATTCTTCTCAGCATGTTGCTATGATGATCCATTCCCACCCCCTCTCACACCTGGGATATTGCAGTCATGACCTCCTACCAAAATGCAGAATTATTGTACTTTCCACTTTTTTTGAGCACTTCAGTAATAAAAAAACTAAGCTACCATGTCACAGGATAAGTAACCTCCCGCCCACAGCTTGTCAGCTCACTATGGTGTCTTACCATCAAATAATTATAACACAAAACATTCTTTCCAAATGGGGCCTGTAGATTTTTTTCACAGTGAAAATCATTAACAAGGATAATTAACTAAGACTGTAGTGATGAATAGCACTGCACTACTGATCAGTGTAATAAAGAACAGAAGCCACTAATTACAGATAGTGAGCCTTGAAGCCAATGAGAAATTTAATTTAATGTTTCTGCACAGACTCCACACAGTCTAATGTAACTTTGAAATTATAATAATAAGGTCTTGCCACAGACAA